>NW_026294552.1:0-373382 GCF_007827085.1 Peromyscus californicus insignis
AGAATTGTGCAACAATGCTGAACTGAACCCCCATACTAAGAATCCATGATGTTAAATATTGATTCTTTCTTGTTTCCAGGACCAGTAGATGATGGGTAATCCTGCAAAGCTTGACTTCTTAATTCGGATGGACAATGACATGCTTGGACCACAGGTGCAGCAGGTTTCGTATGAAGTTGCTTTGTAGGAGTAGGAATTACCTTGTTTAATCCTTCCATGACTTAAAGCCAAATAAAATTTTGTAGTCAAAATATCATACAAATGGCCACTAGCTTATTTATTTATTTATTTATTTATTTATTTATTTATCTATCTATCTATCTATCTATCTATTTATTTATTTATTTATTGGTTTTTTGGAGAAGGGGTTGCTCTGTGTAGCTTTGCACCATTCTTGGAGAGCAACAGGTAGCCCAGGCTGACCTCAAACTCACAGAGATCCACCTGCCTCTGCCTCATAAGTGCTGGGATTAAAGGTGTGCAACACCACAGCCAGGCTTAATAATTTATGGGGGTTTTTTTTTGGTTTTTTTTAGACAGGGTTTCTCTGTGTAGCTTCTGAGCCTATCCTGGAATTCACTCTATAGCCCAGGCTGGCCTGAAACTCACAGAGATCCACCTGCCTCTGCCTCCCAAGCACTGTGATTAAAGGCATGGACCATCACTGCCTGGTTGCTTAACTTTTATTGAGTCTATATCCTATTGAAATTCTATACTCTCAATCTCCACTTTCTGCTAATATTCTTAACATTCCTATCTTTCTGGTCATCAAGACAGGTCAGTAAATTTCTCTGTGAAACTTTCTATGATTTTTGCCACTTAAAGTCCTAATATCATCCACATTCTTTCAAAAAACAACATTCTCAGGTTCTACCCTACCAACAAAATCACCTTTGGTGTTCCATTTTTTGTTCTAACTTGCTTTTATCCTGCTGTGATTAAATTTTGCATTCCACATATTCTATCAACCTTGTGTCATTAAGTTTCAGGCTCCAGGTTGCACATTGAACAACTTAAATAGGGACAGAAGACTGCAAGTCTACCCCCTTGGACAGATAGGAAACTTACACAGTAAAGACATTTCCAAAATTATTACTTAAGTACCCCAGCGATGTGAAACATCAGGACATTCTTCAGTGACAGGGTCCTGAGGTGAAGATCACAAGGGATGAGAAAGAAAGCAAAATATAAGGTAGAAAAGATAAAAGCTGGGGTATGGAGGGTCTTGCACAAGGTATGTCTCATGTCAACTAAGCTTCTTAAGAAGAATAGCACCAGCCGGGCGGTGGTGGCGCACGCCTTTAATCCCAGCACTCGGGAGGCAGAGCCAGGCGGATCTCTGTGAGTTCGAGGCCAGCCTGGACTACCAAGTGAGTTCCAGGAAAAGGCGCAAAGCTACACAGAGAAACCCTGTCTCGAAAAACCAAAAAAAAAAAAAGAAGAATAGCACCTTTATACTACTTCTAGGGGCCAAATGGAAGGAAATGGGGAACTTCGAGGAAGTCAGCAGAAAATATCATACAATAGGATAGACTCAGAGAGGAGGCTAATGAAACCATGCTGCATAAGGGGAAAAAGGGTATCTCAAGCATATTACTGACTAAGCCAACAGTGATCTGTGGATGGACAACCATAGCCATATTTGGTGAAAGAGTTGGAGTCTTGGGCTCTGAAGCAACCCCACCACAAAGGCCCTGATTCAAGACCATTGCCTGCTCTTCAAAGCATAGTCCTGGTTTTAGGGAAGGAGCTCTGTTTTATTGTCAATATGTTATGCCTTTAGGGAAAGCTCCTAAGGCCTAGGCCCCAGGCTGTTACTAGCTCTCCCAAGAATTTTCCTAATCCCTGCCTGAGGGCCTAAAGAAGTGTAAGAGTGTTCTACTTTTCTTTTTTATTTTCTTTCTTTCTTTTTTTCATTGAGACAGATTTTCATTGTGTAATTTTGGATTCTTTCCTGGACATAACTCTCTAGATCAGGCTGGCCCCAAACTCACAGAGATGAACCTGACTCAGCCTCTTGAGTGAGTGCTGAGCAAAGTCCAGCACCACCACCACTGAACTGCTAGTGTTTTACTTTTCAAAAAGTTGTCACCTTGTGTCTGCCCATCTGTCAGAACTACGAATTTCTCAAGAAGAAAACTGGAACTTTATGGCATGCCAGAACTTAAGGTTGTTTATGACCATGTAATGCCTCAAAGAGCAGCTTGTTAGATTCCCATTCTTTGATACAGTGTTAGGCCTAATGGCTTGTTGTAAATCAGAGGTGGCTCCGTTGTAATGGTTTACAGCCAAATGACTGGACAATCCTGGTGAACAAATGTGTATCCTATTATCCTATTCTCTAACAGGCCTGGCTACAATACTCTTAACTTTCAGTGTTTTGGTTTGGTTTGTTTGTTAAGACAGGGTTTCTCCATGTAGTTTTGGAGCCTGTCCTGGATCTTGCTATGTAGACCAGGTTGGTCTAAATCTCAGAGATCTGCCTGGCTCTGCCTCCTGAGTCCTGACATTTAAGGTGTATGCAACCACTGCCTGGCAGGTTTTTTTTTTCCAGGCAGTAATCCCTCAGTTAAATTCTATTTTGTGAGACTTACTATGTCCTAAAAATTAGTAAATACTTTATATCACCATTTTAACTCCTCTCTCTCACACCTTAGTTGTGGAGTGCTACCAAACACATGAGATGCCTTTTACAACCTCCACAAAATTAACTATAAATGGATCTTACACATGAAAGTTAAATACAAAGTGCTGAAACTCTAGAAAATACTGGACAAAGTAGGCCTGCTTTCGTGAGTGCACAAAAAGCATGCTGAAGTTCACGACAAAGATATTTCTATACACACCTCCCTACTCCTAATTCTGTGAACAGATTCGGCACACAGAGCAAAGTTATCCAGAGGCCTGCCCTGGGAATAGGAAGTTTTAAGGACCATATGGGACCTCACAGGACAGGGATTCTGGCTGAAGTTTCCCACCCAGACCTGAGAAGGACCCACCACTCTGGCTCCTGAACCTTCCTCACAATGCTGTGGTTTTCCAGCTCACCCAGGTTCTCTGCTCAGCTCTCTGCACCAGAACACACAGCACAGCACACAATACAAAGCTGCTACTGCCAGTTTCTCTTCAAAGTCAAGCTTGAAGCTAGCAGCTGGAAGAACCCTTCACCACTTCTGACTGGCAGGTCACCTGGAGGGCCTGATTGGCTAGTGAGGCCTGAGTGACCAGAGCCCCTCCCATAGGGTTACAGTCTGCTTAAAGTCACAGAGCAATGGTTCCTAATCCTATCTTCCACCACAGACCCAGACCTTTTCTAAACATTTGCATTTCAATAGCACTCGTCTCTGGTTCCAATAGCAGACCCTGCTATCTTTCTGCTCTTGGTAGGCACTTCCCCTTCTTCATCCTGGACAAAATGTGGCTAGCATGTTCAGTCCACTATACTATGTGGGGTGGAGTCATTCCAAGTCACACAGGTGGAAGGGTGGTCAGAATATTAACAACTAAAGAGAGATTTAAAGACAAAAAAGGAGATGTTTGTTTTGTGACTTCAAGTTGAGGTCAGGTGAACTGAACCCACTTTTCACCTAGTTGTCACAGGGACTTCATACAACCAGGAAAGAAATGCAGGAAGTAGATCACAAACAAGATAATAGGTCTTTCTCCCATCAGAAATGGCTTCATTGCTTTAGGAGTTTAATTCCTGAAAATCAGAGCAAACTGTTGGCAATTGAATAAAGAAGGGTAGACTTCAAGGAAAGTTGAATATTTAAAGCATAATGCAGCTAAGAAGAATATGTTTACAAGCACTGTTATTAATTGGCATAGCTTACTCCTAGGGCAGGTGAAAAAACAAAACCAAAAAACCACTGCATTATTCAATCTTCTGTACATGAACAGTGTTATGAATTGTATAAAGAAGGCTCTGGCAGGTAGAGAGCCAAGGTGTCCTGCTGCTGGTGACAGACAAAGATGACATTCAGACAGCACTCAGTGAAGAGGTCTATTTAGTGGAGGAAGAGAAAGAGGGAAAAAGGGGGGGAGGAATTCAAATGTGCTCACACTTCCTGGGTGAAAAGCAGGAGAGAGAGAGAGGATAATGGGTGAAAATTTCCCTTAAGAATAAGCTTTTATGTCAGGACAATGAGTGCTGCCAAGGGCCAGGATCAGAATATTAATGAACAGGACTGGTAGAATGAATCTCTCCATGTGTGCACAAAGTGGATTTATGAGAATGTCTCACAAACTGTGGAAGAGCTAGTCTAACAATGGCTCTCTACCAATGGAAATTTGAAAAGTCCAGTAGTTATTCAGTACATGAGGCTGGACATCTCAGCTGGTCTTCAGTATATGCCACAATTTTAAGGAAGTAGGCTCTAATGCAAGTAAACTAAAAATCTTGGTAATAAGACCTAGGGCAAGCAGGAGAAAAGAGAACTTCAATCTTTAATATCCTTTATATATGTAGGCTGACACCAACATTTGCTACCCAGATTAAAGTTGGATCTTATTCTTTGTTGATTGGATTTTGGTGATTTCAAGAAAGGTTTTATCATTGTAGCCCTGATACTCATTTTGTTGAGCAGGCTGGCCTCAAACTCAGAAAATCCAAATGCTTCTGCTTCCTGGGGTTAAAGGTGTGCACTGCCACCAAGCAACTAAAAGTAGAATTTATCACCTAAAATGATCCATATTAAAGATTTGTCTTGAACTTTAAAACTTTTAAGAAAAATCCCTCTAAGGAGTACACAAATCTTTTGGGTTTTAATTAATAAAGAGGTAGTTGGCCTGACTATTAAGAATAGCCATCACAACAGACAAGACAGATGAAATGAGAAAGATTTCTTAACTGCAGGAGGCAAGGAGAGCATGGGAGTTATTTCCAAAACAATACTTTTCCTAAACAAAGGAAGCATGTGGATTTAGTAGGGGGTCTGGACACATTCATATAGCACTCTGCATATTCTTAAGTTTGCTAAGTAAACAAATCCAATTCTGATCATGACCACAATGTAAAATAGGGACATTTATGGATATTCTTAACTCATTGTAATGTAGGAACATATATAAATTATAAAAATGATGGAAAGAAATGTCTCTGGCATGTTCATCTTGTACCACAAGGTCTTAGCTGAAAATCAAGGAAATAACCATGTAAATATAGATTGTGCCGGGTGGTGGTGGCTCACACCTTTAATCCCAGCACTCAGGAGGCAGAGCCAGTCAGATCTCTTTGAGTTCTAGGTCGGCCTGGTCTACAGAGCAAGAGCCAGGACAGCCAGGACAGTTTCACAGAGAAACCTTGTCTTCAAAAAAAAAAAATAGATTGCTTTGGGGCCTATGTGACCTGTCAATCTTGATGTTTGATCCAAAAGATAACTGTACCATTGCCACAATTCTCACAGATACAAATGATAGAGAACACAAATACAGAGGTATCAAGGAAAAGTCACCTAACAGCATTGCTTACTTTGCTCCTAGATAGATGGTTATAATGAACTCATGAACTTCAGAACAAAGCTGCTTTTCCCTCTGAGCAGGCTGGCTTAGCAGTGGGTCACAGCTGCTTCCATGCAACACCAGCAGCAGTTCATTTGAACAAGCCCTGGCTTGTTTTATGACTAAGGACTATGACAGCACTGTAAAAAAATGTTATTCTTTCCTTTTTCTAACTTTTTAAAAAATTATGTATACAATGTTTTGCCTGTATGTGTCTGTGTACAGTGCCTAACAAGGCCATAAGAAGGCAGGAGATGCCTAGGATTAACGTTACAACAAATGGTTAGCTGCCAAGTGGGTTCTGGGAATGGAACCTGGGTCCTCTGTAAAAAGACCCAGTTCCCTTAATTGCTGAGCTGTCAATCTAGTCCCCTTTTCATTTAAAATTTCTTTCCATAAATTGTTAAGTAAGAGATATTACATCACTTTCCCCTTTTATCTCTTCATTCTATCCCTTCCCAAATCCTTTCTAACTTCTTACTTATTAACTGTAGGTGAATAAGTATGCTGAAATACATTAATACATCCCACTCCATCCATTTTTGTTGGAGATGGATAGATAGATAGATAGATAGATAGATAGATAGATAGATAGATAGATAGATAGATAGATAGACAGACAGATAGAGATAATGGGCTGACCATGTTGTATTGGATAAACAATTAGGGATCTCATCTTTGCCTGAGGTTAATCCTCTCTGGAAAATTCACATTTTAATCAGCATCTGGTGTCTAACCATGACTTGATTACCTTCGGCAGGAAACATAATTAAGAATAGAAAACATAAGTAGGAAAATACCTCACCAGTTAAGAGCACTGAAGATTCTTTAAGAGCATCCGACTTCCATTCCCAGTACATTTAGAGGGTCACTAATATCTGTAAATCCATTATCAGGGGTCGTGACACCATCTCCTTGCCTACCTGTCCACCATAAGAAGAGGAGACTTAGATCATAAAAATTACTTTTCAAGCTGGAAGTGTCAGTGCATTCTTATAGTGTCAGCAAACTGGATACAGAGGAAGCAAGATCATTGTGAGTTTTAAAGCCTATGCCACAGTCTACACAAACACATGCACATATACACACACATACACACACACACATGAAAAAAAGAAAATTGATTTACATACAAGAAAAGGAGCATTGGAGAATTAGAACAACACAATACCTTTTAAAGTCATTTCAAGTGTCTGCCACTGGTCCCATAGAATCATTTTCAAAACTAATTATGGCTAAGATCAAAAACACTGAAGACAGCTTATGTTGGAGAGGATGTGGAACAAGGGGAACACTCCTACACTTTTGGTGGGAGTGAAAACTTGTGCAGCCGCTTTGGAAATCAGTATGGTGCTTTCTCGGAAAATTGGAAATCAATCTCCCTAAAGACCCACCTACACCACTCTTGGGCATGTACCCAAGAAATGCTCAATCATACCACAAGGACACATGCTCAACTATGATTGTAGCAGCATTATTTGTAGTAACTAGAACCTGGAAACAACCTAGATGCCCTTCAACTGAAGAATGGATAAAGAAAATGCGGTCCATATACACAATGGAGTACTACTCAGCAGAAAAAACAATGACATCATAGGGTTTACAGGCAAATGAATGGAACTAGAAAATATCAACCTGAGTGAGGTAACTCAACCTCAGAAAGACAAACATGGTCTGAACTCACTCATAAGTGGATACTAGATGTAAACCAAAAGATAACCAGACTGCAAATCACAGCTCCAGGGATGCTAGCTACTAAAGAGGACCCTAGGAAATAATTTGATTTCCAGCATCCACAGAAAAGCTCACAGTCATCTTTAATTCCAGTTGCAGGAAATCTGACATCCACTTCTGGCTTCAATAGGCACCAGAAATGCAAGTGGTAAACAGACATACATGTAGGCAAAGTACAAACATAGGAAACCTTAAATTAAAGCTACTATCTTCTAGTAAGAAACATGCTAAGAAAAATGTGGGGCAGGAGTGGCTACATGTGGTGTCGGCTATAAACATAAAAATGCAATAGTGTATAAATAAGCACCAGGATTTCATACATTGTTTCACTAGGCTGAATTAGAGACAAGGAGTTCTCTTGGATTCTGGCAATGCTTAATTTTTTTTTCACCTCCTTCTTAAGCCAGGGCCCCTACATTCACAGAAAACACCAAACTGATCTTAAAAGTCACACTGGCTAAGCAGGTCTAGTGCTGTGACAGAGAAAAGCACTGAGTTTCCCTACAAGGAGCACAACCTGTTCTCAGGGTCCTAGAAGAACATAATCCAGGACTGCAGGAAAATTTTAATTCTTAATTTGTATATGTCTAGACCATCCTGGTATATTGTTTCTGTTATAGAAAAGTAATTATAACCTCACTTAAACACACATAACATCTCCACATTTCATAGGACTAAAAAACATATCTTGAATTTAAGTAATTGAACTCAAAAATGCCAATTTACAAGTGAAGAATAAAAAACATCTACTCCAATGATTATCTACTTGCAAGAGCTACATTTATTAGCAGATTTCACATTTGCTGGAATACACAATCATTTATTTAGACATTTATGAGGGGAGAAAATAACTGGAAGATAAATGATAGTTTACTGGACACACACTTGTAATCCCAGCTCTCAGAATGTAGCAGGATTACCCCAAATGTGAGACCAGCCTGGTCTATATAGATGAATTCCTGGAAAGCCACCCAGCAAAACTAGCTCAGATATATTGATTAACTGATTAATTATAACCTTAAAAACAGGGCAAATGTAATTTAGCTACAACAGTTTTTAGGTTTTGTGACAAGATGATTGACACTTTCTTATGCACAGTCTCAATATTATCCACAAGTAAAGCATGTGTCTTTGTTCAAAAAAAGGGATATATGAAACAAAAAGCCTTAAAAACCAAGAAATGAAGTCATGAAACATCACAATTATCTTAATGTAAAAAAAAGTAGATGAAGTGAAAACAAATCTACAAGATTCATTAAGCAAAGGACAAGATCTGTTCATTGAGACTGTATGAAAGAAAAAATATTTTCACGCCACACGGCAGTGGTGCACGCCTTTAATCTCAGGACACAGAAGGCACAGCCAAGTGGATCTCTGTGAGTTCAAGGCCAGTCTGGTCTACAGAGCAAGATCCAGGACAGGCACCAAAACTATGCAGGAAAAACCTGTCACCAAAAAACAACAAAAAAAGTAAAAAAGAAAGGAGAGAAAAATATTTTCACACATCAAACAAGAATTCCTAAGAAAGAAAGCACCACAGTGGTAGAGTCACTGCCTAGCATGAGACCTGCCTGGGTTTCACTTCATGATGAAATTGTCTAGAATAATCAGTCTAAGATATACAAAAAAATCATGTTTCTAAAAGCAAAAAACTATTTCAAATAAAAGCTGAATAATAAAAATTATTTATAAATAGTTTGTGTAGACATGGGTCAAAAAGGACAAAAGTCAAACAAAGATAACACAGACAGAATGAAAGACAATATTATTCTTCATCTCTGAATCAAATCCTAGGCAATAGGAAAAAAGTAGCAAAATTTTCATATTTTATATTTATAGATCATAAACTGGACAGTGCCTGGTGTGGGGCTAAGAGCATGCAGACACAGGCATCCTCAGGTCAATGTAGATTTCAAGGTCATCCTGGCCTGCTAAAGAGCAGGTTGAAAAATAAGTAAATCAGGCCCCAAATTTTTAGCCCACATGTTTTGTTATACTTTCTCAAAGCAAAACCAATACTGACATTTAGAAGCCATATAAAAATGTCTCTGTCAGGTATGGCAACATATATTTTAATTCCAGGGCTCTGGATTCAGAAGCAAACAAATCTCTGTGCTTGAAGTCAGCCTGCTCTACTCATCAATGCTGAGCACACCAAGGATACATATTAAGACTGCTTCATAGACCCTAAATAAAGACCAGACATGCTGGTGTAAGCTTTCCTTCCCAGCACTTGAGAATCAGAGACAGGAGGATCGTCTGAGTTCAAGGTCAGCCTGATATACATGTAAGTTCCAGGACAGCCAGGCCTACATAGAAAGAATGTGTCAAAAAAATCAAAACAAAGACTGTTTTAATTACAGAAAAACATTAATGTTCTTTATTATAAGCCTAAAAAGTCTTTAAAATTTCATTGTCTTCAATAGTTGTAGCATTATATGATACTGAAAGAGATTTAAAATGATTTTTCTGAAACACAAATACTAAATGCAAAAATGTTTTATGCATCTTCTCCTCTTAGAATCCAAATTATCCCAAATATCTCACTTTACAAATATCTATTTTATGCCTACCAAAAAAGACTAGTTCTATGAGGTCAGAAATTTCAGAACATACTGTCATGTTATACAAAATTAGTGAAGGCCAAACACTTTCCAGAGAAACAGCAATATAACTAGATGATAATAAAACTAAAAACATAGATGGGACTACTGAAAAAGAAATGAGACATAAAGACAAAGCAACAAATATATATCGTGCTCCATTAAAAAAGAATGACAAGATTCTAATCAAAATCAACCACAAGAAATCACTGGCCATCACTCATTGTATATACTCATTCTCTCCTTTGCCAGTAATAGAAACTGTGTTATGTAAGGAGCATCTTCCACTGAAATTGGAGAGATTCACTTGAAACCCTCTGATATTTTAACTTTGTAGAAAACACTTTTGACTACTAAAAGGATCTCATTCTCTTATGATCAAGAAAAGGATATCCGTTAGGATCATTTAGACAATATCTTCTTTCCTATGACTGATAATTGCCTATAAGTCTGCACCAAAGTGAGGAAATGAAAACTTTTTAAAGCAAAATTCAAGTAAGAGATTTTTAAAGAATCAGTGTACACTTAAGCACGTTGGTATTCTGTTATTACATTATAAGTCACAAACACTTTTCAAAACAAGTTTATTGCTATTTTAGCATATGTTTTTGCTTGAGAGAGTATGTTGCCCATATGTATACAGTATCTGCAAGAGTAGATAGCATGAGTCTCTTAATTGAATGTTGATATCTGAACTCAGGCCATCTCCAAAATGAATATGTTCTGAGACACCTTCTAAAACCCTTAATATGCTTTATCCAATAAACCAAAACACTTTTACAGATTAACAACAAAACCTAATAATTAAAAAAGAAAATATTTTTTAGAACATGATGCACCAAAATTAAGATGTTGTTTATGTTAAATCTATAGCATAAAATGAATACAATCCAATGACAATGCCCAACAATTTATAACAGGAAATCTAATTACATTGCTACTTTCACTGTGAAAACACTCAGGATGATCAATGGAAGTATGAAAAAATAGTACACAGATTGACCTAATATGACTTCTATGCTTACTACAAAGCTATAACAATCGAGAATGTATACAATATTTATGAAAGAATAAAGGAGATAGAGACAAAAACCAAGAATAAAGGCAGGAAAGTACAGTCAACTATTAATCAAACAGCAAAGGAAACTTAACCAGAAAAGTGTAATCTTGATCACTGTTATCCAGGCAACTATGTGTATAATTCTATGTGTATAGAAACTAAATAAGCACAGACTTCACAACTACCACAAAAAATTAACTCAAAGTGACTCTTGAATAATTGTTTCTGACCCTCAAGCTAATGATATTTTTTCAAAGACAAAAGTTCCATGCTCTAGAGCTCTCACTGCAAAAGGAGGTGATCTCTTGCTGTGACTATGCAGCCCCTTATGCTTCCTTCTGCTTTCAGGTAAACCCAGCCCCACTCTTTCACAATCCAAAAGCAACATAGAATTATTTAATTCTATGTTATGTTAATTCCGTGCCCTGTCCCATGGATTACAGCACAAGACATCAATTTGGCCCTATCTACCTGCCCAACACCATGCACACCTGAGAAACATCTGCAGCTCAGAAGTGCCTTTTGTTCCTAGAAACTAAACTTCACTGAAACACACCATTGCACAGCTGGTGGTAGCAGAAAGTTAAAAGCATTGTAATCATGTATTTCCCAAGGGGTGATGCACATCACCATCTTTCTAACAGTTTTTAAACTATTTGTAACATTTGTAGACAAACCTGAAAGTGGAATGCAATACTCACAACTTATAGAAACAAGACACTCATTTTTCCAATCTTTCTTCCCACTGCACACCAAAAGCATGCCTGTGTGGGCAAAATGAACTATGATATTACAAGCATCATATCCTCCCATGCTAGGACTGCAGAGTCTCCTACCTAGGAAATCCATATACAGGAAGGTACAGAGGACAAGAATGACCTCCCAGGTCAGCACATGGACCAACAAAACCATACTCGGGCTAATGGTCCATCGAAGCAGAAATAACAGCTCAACACACCTTCTCTGAATATCTATTCTCACCATGACAAAGCTTGTGTTCTTCCCTACAGCTCATTACAGGAGAAGCAGAGGATAATTCCAAAAAGAATCTTCAAGCAACCTGCTACTCTTACTACTGATTGCAATGCATTCTTAGAGTCCCTCATTGGCTAGGGACACCCAGCTGGGCCTCAGAATACTAGCAACTCACCTATTAGGTGATCAGAGATCAAATGACTCAGAGAGCACAGTACTTACAGCTCTACCCTTTTAGCCCAGCAGACAGGGACCTAGTCTAGAAAATTTCTATTTTTTGTAGACATTCTTCTACTCTCCTATAGTATATCCTGTTCCTCATCCAAAGCACAGGTTCCTCTCTGTGCCCATTCCATTATACTCTCAATGTGCAGTGCAGCCAACCCATTGTCTTATAGCTGGGAAATTGTGTAGTCAAACAAAGGTCACATTCACACAGTAACTGTTGTTACTGAACAACTGTTGTTATAGAAAAGCAGGTCAAAAAAAAGGCCATGAATTAGAAAACAATGAGTGGTCATGGTATGTCTTAGAGACAGGAAAGAGAATGTGGATATGATGCAGTTATGATCTCCAAAAATTATTTTGTGAAGTAGACACAGACTTTATGGTCATGTGCTCCACAGTCTAGGGATTTGTATTAGAGCACATGAAAGATTTCTCAAACCTTTTATCCCTGGGTGTATATCTAAAACCTGAAAAATAACAGTTCCATTAGGTATGGCCACAACATTTTACCCACATCTATTATGAGTGAAGTACTGTAACTATAGCAATTTGATTTCATGATAAGGTCAGTCATTTATCCAGATTCTTGATTGCCCTTGTCTGTGGACCCCAAGAAATGGCCAATCAGGACATTTACAGAACATCTAAAATTGATTACCTAATTCCTCATTGCTACTCTAAAGTACTGTTGAAGTAGGAAATCTCTCAACCCCCACCCTACTTCGCCCTTCTTGCATTGTGACTCCACCAGCTTCAAAGTTGGTCATTGAACTCAAATGAAGAGGTTCCTCTTCATTTATAAGTCTCCCATAAAAGTTAGAGAGATTGGGGTCACTCATTTACTGGTTTACTTTTCCTTCTGACTGACAAGTCAAGGCCCAGAATGGAAGGAGTTGCAGGACTATTTTCCCAGCACTGGACAGCAGAGGAAGGATTAGGTGTTCAATGCAATTCTCAATTACATAGAAAGAGGCTAGCCTAAACTAAAGGAGACATTGCTCTACACAGAAATAACATCAATAAGCAACATCACTTGAGAGAAAAGCAATAAAGCTCTTGATTACCTAGAGACATTGGAGAACAGAAACAAATACAGGTAAGAGCAGGAAGGCACTAAAAGAAAGTATTAAAAATGATACCAATAAGTCATCTTTAAATGTTATAAATAATGTATTTTTAAGATAAAAAATCAGAAATGTTGATTTTGAAAAAGAATAGGTTCTTCCCTAGGAGAGCGAATGTCATTCACATGAGATAGATTGATCTTACCCATATGTATGTGTTGGCAGCTGAGATCTATAACGACACTCTCAGTTACTGTTAATAGTCTGTTTCTCAAACCACGAGCTGTCATAACTATTTCAAGCAGGACTGGAAATATCTGCATAGGAGAGTTTCTTAATTGCAAATTCAATAATTATTGGCTCAAGATAACCTTCCCAAACTCCACACTCACACAATCTGGTCTGTGATAATTCATGTAACATAAATTAAATCATGATGGGAAATTATAAAATAACTCCTGCTACCACAATCAGGTCCTTTTCTTTAACAGTAACTCCAGCTGCTAATTTCCTACCCTGCTTCCCCCTGTAGTGTGCACAATAAACTATTTCTGCTATTTGGTTTGAAGTCAGAAGCAATGCTCCATATGCAAAACCTTTCCTGGTGACTGCATTGGATTGTCAACTACATGATTCAAATGGATAATTTTAAAACTCTGAGGTGCTACAGTCATTTAATTTAAGAATTTTGAAGGTATAGTAGAGAGAACAGTGAGATCATTGGCCTGGAGAGCAACAGAATGGAATCCTTGTGTTTTTTAGCTTCATGCTCCAAGATACACTTTGAACAATTTAAACAAAGATAGACAACTGGTAGGTCTACCCATTTGGGCAGATGGGTAAATTAGACAGCAAAAATATTGCCAGAATTGTTTCTTAAATAGACCAGACACCTGAAACAGCAGGTCATTCTTTAGTGACATTGTGCTGGGGTGAAGCTGACAGTGGGTGAGAATGATGGGAAAAGTGGAAGGTAGAAAAAATAAAAGCGGGTGTGAGGAGATCTTGCACAATCTGTACTGCATGCCATGTAAGCTTCTTAAAAAGCATAGCACCTACTTCCAGGGAGGAAATGGAAAGAAATGAGGAACTTCTAGGAAATCTGTGGAAACTACAATATAGTGGGACAGAATCAGGAGGAGGCTAAACAAACAATGCTGCAAAAGGGAACACAGAATATCTCAAGATCATCACTGAGTAAACCCATCAGTGGTCTTGGGACTGATATCCATAGCTCCAAGTGGGATCTGAAGCAACCCCACCATAAAAGCCCTGGTTCCAGACCATTACCAGTTCCCCCAAACATGTTCCTGATTTTATGGAAGGAGCTCTGTTTTATTGTCAATAAATCAGGCACTTAGGGAAAGCTCCCAAGGCCCCAGACTGTTCATTGCTCTCCCAAGAATGATCCTTTTCCTTGTCTGAGGGCCTAAATGAAAGTCTTGCTTGATCAGTCTAGTCCTTAATACAACAGGTTTTAGTTTTCAAATACTTGTCACCTGGTGTCTTATTGACCTTCTGGCAGAACCATGCTTTTCTCAAGAAGAAAACTGGAACCTTATGGCACAACAGGCCTTAGGGTTGGCTGTGACATATAATGTCTCAATAAGCAGCTTGTTAGAATCTCATTCTTTGATATAAGTTTGGGCCTAGTTGTTTGTTGTAAATCAGCAGTTGTTTCTTTGTAATGGTTTGGAAACAAATGTCTGGACAATCCCAGTGAACAAATTTGTATTCTACTGTCCCAGTCTGTACAAGGCCTGGCTAGAATACTCTTACCTTTGGGGAATTTTTCTTTTGAGACAGTCCTCCTTCCTCTAAATTCTGTTTTGTGAGACTTACTATCTCCTAAGCATTAGTAAATCCTTTAAATCACCAATTCTACTCATCTACATCACATGCAAGTTGTGGAGTGCTACCCAATGCATGAGATGCCTTTTACACCCACCCAAAATTTAAGTATAAATGGATCTTACACATAAAAATTAAATTCAAAATAATGATCCTCATTCAACAAGGTACTAGAAGGTACTCTCAAAGTTTGGCAACCTGCTTTCTATGGGTGCAACAAAAGCATGTTTAAGTTCACAGATGGTTTTAAGCACAGCTTAGTACTTTCAATTCTGTGAGCAGATTCTGCCCACAGAACAGTTATTCCGAGGCCTGCCCCTGGATCCAGGAAGTTTCAAGTACCACATGGGACCTCAGAGGACAGGGATTCTGCAGGCAGGTTCCCTCCCAGACCCGAGGAGGACCCACCACACTGTATCTTCCACCTCACCACTTACACCACCCCATCTGGAGAGAGAAGCCCCTCACTCACCATTTCATGGTTTCCCAGCTCAGCCATGCTGTCTGCCCAGCTTCCTGCAGCAGCACTCACAGCACACCACACCAGACAAAACTGCTGGTGCCAGCTCCTCTTCAAAGAAATGGCTGAATCCTGGGGGGGCAGGAAGCACCCTGCACAACTTTTGACTGGCAGGCCACCTGGAGGACCTGATTGGCTAATGAGACCTGAGTGACAAGACCACATCCCATAGGGTTACAATGTGCTTAAAAACACAGCACAATGGTTCCTGTCCCTCCCTTCCACCACAGACAAAGGCTTTTTCTAGATCAGCAGAAATATACATATCAATAGCACTTGCCCCTGGCAGCAAAAGTAAACCATGCCCTCTTCCTTCTCTCCTTAGGCACTTCCTCTTCTTCCTCCTGGACCCAATGTGGCTAGCCAGCTTGTACAGACCACTATACTATGTATGGGGGAGTGATTCCCTGTCACACAGGTAGTAGGGTATCCAGAATATTAACAACAAAAAAGACACTTAAAACACACAAGGAGTGTTTGTTGTGTGACTTCAAACTGACATCAGGTGAACTGAAGGTATTTTTTACCTGTTTGTCATTGGGACTTTAGACAACCAGCAAAGAAAAGCAGGAACTAAATCACACACAAGATAATAGGTCTTTCTCCCATCAGAAAGCTGGATGTTGGCTCCATTGCTTAAGGAGTTTTATTCCTGAAATTTAGAGCAAACTGTTGGAAAATTACATAATAATAAAGAGTAGTCTTCATGGAAAGTTGAATACTTAGAGAATAATGGAGCTAGGAAGAATGTGTTTATGAGCACCATTGTTAGCCAGCACATCTTTCTCCATGGGAAGGTGAAAAAAAAGACAACTGTATTATTCAAGCTTTTCTACATAATCAGGATTGGTAGAATGAATCTCTCCATGTATGTAGAAAATTGATTTCATAGAATGTCTTACAAGCATGCAGGATGGGAAGGAGATCATTTTAACTAGCCCTGTCTGCTGTCTGTCTCAGGGCTGGGACATCATTGCCGAGAATTCCATTTTTAAGCTTTATTTTATTTTATTTTATGTATATGGGTGTTTGCCTCCAGGAGTCTGTGCAGAATTCTTGCAGAGGCCAGAAGAGAATTACAGGAGATGGTTAGGTATAATGGAACCTGTGTCCTATGTAACAACAGCTGGTGCTGCTTTTAACTGTTAAGCTATCTCCTAGGCCACTTCTTTATTTAAAATTTATTTTCATACATTTTAATTAATATTAAATCAATTTCCCCTTCCTTGTCCTCTCTCTATCCCTTCCCAAATTATTCCTTGTTATGCATGTGAGAATATGTATGCACAAATATATGAATAAACCTGCTGAGTCCTTTTCTGTTGGTTGTGTTTATAGGGACCCTAGGATGAACACATTGTATTGGATATGCACTTGGGGAGCTCATCCCTGCCTGAGGCTAAGTCTCCCATGTGCAGAAGAATTCCACTATTTAGTGAGCAACAAGAGTCTTATCACTTAGGTGCCTTGGACTGGAAACATTATAAAGAATAGAAAATATTATCCAGAATAGTAAACTTGAGGTGGCAAATACCTCAGCTAACAATTGCTGATGCCATGACCCTGAAGTTTTTGAGCTTCAGGGAAGATTATGGACACCCTCCTAAGCCAATTACGGTCTCCTTTAGTTCTGTGGTTCTCCCACCAGACCCCATTGACCATTCTCATTTTGGATGATTTGAAAACCTGAAATTCCTACCCCCACATTCTAAGTACCATGATTACAGGCCTGAGCCACCATGTCTGGCTTAGGTTCCGTCAAATGCATTTAGTGAGGCATTAGAATGATGGGATGAGTTACATGACATTTATACTTAACTATATTCAAAAAATACTTATTTCTGTGAGCCTGAGTTTCACCATCTACAGAATAAGGACAGAACTCTTCCAAGGTCATTGATCAGATATCAAACTTAATAGTAAAGAAAAGTAAAATTTCTCACAATTGGAAGACAGTGGACATTAAGACAGGAAAGCTACATTTGATGGGAACCTTCTGTTACTGGAGATAGGATCAGAACCTGTGCCCTGGCTACTCTAACTAGGCAGGCTCAGCCATTCATCCTCAGTAAGCCAAATAAATGTCTCAAGTTATCCAGTGAGTGACATGCCTACCTATAATGTAGAGCAGGCCTGCTGAGCTGTCATTTCTGCTGGAATTCACATGGATCATGAGGCAGTCTGTGGTTCTGTTGGTCCATATGGTGGCTGTGCCTGTGGTCCTCTTCCTCTGAGCCTCCCTGTGGATGGATTTCCTGAGGAGGGGGAGTATTAGTTTTTCGGCTGCGTTGTGTTCTTACCCTGCAAGGAAATGCCACGAAACACGACAGAATCCGCTAACAAGAGTTTTATTAAAGGTAAAGGGACAGAGAGTGAACAGGCCTGCAGGAAACACGTGTGTGGAGAAGAAGGAAGAAGAAGAAGGAATCGGGAACATGGCGCCGGATTTTAAAGGCTGGGCGTGGACAGATCAGCGTCACTACTACACGCAAGCGCGTAGATCACATGGCCACGTTGCGCGCCTACTAGCCAATGGAACGTCACGGATCTTGGTCACGTGAGATGCCCTGACCCGGAAATGGCTATCCTGACCTGGAACTGGCTAGGTGGAAGTGTCTGTTGGGCATATGCGAACACGCCCGACCGTGGGGGCGTGTTGTAAACCTTTCATCCCTGACTCTTCCTTTTTTAAAAAAGAAAAAAATTGTGGTTGCCTGGGTATGGGGGCGACGTTTCTCTCAAAGACTGCTTCCAGCTGAATAGTGGGCGTTGGTTGGCTCTTGGGGGGCAGGGGGATGAGAGGGTATCTTGTGAAGTCCTGGGATGTTGGTGGGCAGGTCCTGGAATGAAGTTCTGCCGTCCCCTCGTTCTGCGGCTGTCCATCCGTGCTGTGGCTGGGACCCTTCTGTTTGACAAGATACTGTTGACATAGAAAAGGCTTAGAGAGAAAGAATCATTATTATTTTATTTTGGAGTTAGCATTTGTCTGAGGTAGATTTGGCCTGTCAGATAGAGACATGTGATATTTACCTGAGGTAGATCTGGCCTTAGTACTCTGCTTAATTTCTATCTGAGACAAGCCTTATTAGAGGTAGTTTATTTAAGGCACCGGTTTCCCTTATTAGGTTAGCAATTAGGAAACGCAGGTTATCAGTTGCTGAGTATCGAACAATGATGGATTATTGTATTACATTATTCCTTACCGCCTGGATATTTTTGATGGTCCTTTTTGCCTCCGGCTCTGTGTGTCTACCTGAGAGACTGTGTCTACCTGAGAGACTGGTAGGGGAAAGGAATTGTTAGAGTCAGAAGAGTGAGTGGCTAGGAGGAGAAGTAAAGGAGCTGCTGGCACGTCTGGGATGAGGCGAATGTGTGGAGCAAAAGAAATGGACGCTCCTACCTTAGCTAGAAGATCCCTCCCCATTAAAGGTACAGGGCAGCTTGGCACCACTAAGAATGTGTGTGTGAGAGGGATGCCTCTGAAAATGCAATTGAGTGGTGGTGTCTGATGAGGTAGATAAGGCTGTCCCCAACCCCGACAATAGGGAGACAAGCAGGAGAGGTGGGCCTCCAAAACTCTCTCAGGACAGAGTAGGTAGCTCCGGTGTCCAAAAGGAATGAGATGGGGCCGCCCATTGACCTTTATAATTACCCTAGGTTCCCTGTGTGAGATGGGAGTGGACGGGGCGGAAACCAGGCAGCAGCAGTCCTCGCTGTAAGCCAACCCTACAAAGTCAGCTGGAGGGTGGTCTTCATCTGGCATTCCTATGTCGCTTGGGACATTAGGACAGTCAGCTGACCAGTGACCCTTTTGGCAACACTTTGGACAAGGCTTTGTCGGTGCCCTTCGTGGGCCGGTGGTGCAAGCCTGGGCCCAATGGCCTTCTCTCCCACACTTGAAGCAGGGACCAGACGGCTTTCGGGGAGCCGGTTGGGCAGTGCTTGCCAGCATCTGGCAGCTCCTTTTATGAGCTTTTTCGTCTCTACCACGGTACACCTTAAACACTATCACCAGCACATCTGCCTGTGGAGTTAGAGGGCCGTTCTCCAAACGTTTAAGTTTATCCCTAATGTTAGGGAAGCTCTGTGAGAAAAACTGGGTTATTAGCAGCTGCCTGCCCTCAGGGCTCTCTGGGTCTAAGCTAGTGAACTGAAGTAGAGCCTTGGTGAGCCGCTCTAGGAAATGAGATGGATTTTCGTCCTTATCTTGACTAACCATTTTTAGTTTTTCATAGTTTACTGGTTTTAGGGCAGCCTTACGGAGACTTGTCAGGAGACAGGTAATAAACCTATCTCTGGCTAGACAGCCACGCTTGGTGTTATAATCCCAGTGTGGCTCTCGGTCAGGAACCACCTCAGCTCCTGGAGGGTGTGAGAGGTTAGTTTGATGAATTTCTTCTGCGTGAATCCTAGCCTGCTCCCAAACCCGCCTGCGCATCTCAGGAAGTAAGTTATTAGAAAGTATCATGAATATATCATGAAAGGTAAGACTATAAGATTGAGTTATATATTGAAACTGTTTAATAAAGGCAGCAGAATTAGAAGTTTAAGAACCCAGCTTACTTTCTATCTGAGAGAGTTCTGCTAGAGAGAATGGAACATGAACTTTAATCAGTCCATCCACACCAGCCACCTCTTGCAAAGGGAGAACAGTGGAAGGTTTTGGATGGCTGGAATCCGGCAATTTAGCAGTCCGAGAGCGGGTGATAGGAGGAGTGAAGTTTGGAGCTAGGGCAGGGCCTTTGGAACCGGCCGCTGCCAAGGAAGGAGCAGCTTTAGAAGAAGAAGAATCTGGAAAGGGAGCGGAAGGAACGGTTTTCTAGGAGTTGGAGGTCGAATAGGTGGAGGTTCGTTAGCAGGATCTAGAGTCAGAGATTCTGGAGTCAGAGAATCCTCCGGTTCAGGCATAGCCAGGAGCATATGAGCAGGAGAGAAGGAATCCAGAAGAGACGGTTTAGCACTGAGAAAGAAAAACGCTATGACATAGGGCAACTCTTTCCATCTGCCTGAGCGCTGACAGTAATTAGATAACTCCTGTAAAATATCGGGATCTAAGGAGCCACTCGGCGGCCATTTTTGTTGTTTTCTAAAGCATACTTTTGCCATTTTTTAGAACATAGACGAGTTAGCTTAGGAATCTTTATGTAAGGCATTAAACTGAGAGGTTTTAAAGCTTCAACAAGACAGCCTAATGGAGAGGAAGGACTAACAGGGTTGGAAGCCTTGTTTCCCATGTCTGCAGCGGAGAGGCAGAAAAATAAAAAAGATAAAAAAACAAACGTGATCCGGAGCCAAGGCCCCAGGCATCCCCAAGGCCAAGGACGGATCCCGGGCACAAGCCGCTCCTTGGCTCATCAGCCACAGAAGCGGGGGCCCCTGCCATGTGAGGAAAGGATTCCCCAGGAATCCGGACAGCGTCTGCCGCTTCGTCAAGTCGGATGAACGTGTTGGCCCCACGTGGCCCCCAGGACGCACCCAACGGCGGTGGTCCCAACGCGAGAAATATCTCAGGCTGCAGATCTGGGAGAGGGCTAGAAACCTCAGGCCTGCGATAGGGGCCGACCGCAGCCAATGAAGACCGTGGTCGGGGGTTCCCCCGGTCTCAAGAATACTTGTGAGGTACCGGTTGTTCTCACAGATTCAGGAAACCGTTTACACTGGCCAAAAAATGGGTGGGACTCACCAATCGGAGAAAGCAGTGTTGCATGGAATTTCTGCAGTCAGGCAAAATGGAGAGCGGTCTGTCGCGTACAGAGATGAGTGTTGCAGTCCCCGGTTTACAGGTTTCCAGGCGCAGGGCGCCAGGAAGCGCCCGCTCGGTTTCGGCACCAAAATGTTAGTTTTTCGGCTGCGTTGTGTTCTTATCCTGCAAGGAAATGCCACGAAACACGACAGAATCCACTAACAAGAGTTTTATTAAAGGTAAAGGGACAGAGAGTGAACAGGCCTGCAGGAAACACGTGTGTGGAGAAGAAGGAAGAAGAAGAAGAAGGAATCGGGAACATGGCGCCGGATTTTAAAGGCTGGGCGTGGACAGATCAGCGTCACTACTACACGCAAGCGCGTAGATCACATGGCCACGTTGCGCGCCTACTAGCCAATGGAACGTCACGGATCTTGGTCACGCGAGATGCCCTGACCCGGAAATGGCTATCCTGACCTGGAACTGGCTAGGTGGAAGTGTCTGTTGGGCATATGCGAACACGCCCGACCGTGGGGGCGTGTTGTAAACCTTTCAGGGAGACTCTGCAGCCCTGGCATGGGAGGATATAATGCACTTAGTATAACTGTTCAGTGTACTCACATGGGAATGCTTTTCGTGTGCAGTGAGAAGACAAATTGGAAAACTGAAGGTCTGGTTTCCAGACGTTCTGAATAGTGCACTCCTCCTTCACGTTTGTCTTATAATGCTACAAATAATTTAGAACCTGATAGAAAGATGGTGTTTTGGGTCATCTTTCAGCAATACATGATTAGAATGATTCTAATATTCTGCTACCAGGAGCTGCAATGGTGTATTTCAGTGAAATTTCATTCCAGGGGACAAAAGGAGTTTCTGAACTGCTGAAGTTTATCAGGTGTGCCTGGTGTTGTGTGGGTGGATAGGGCAGAATCAGCATCTTGAGCCGTAATCCATGTGATGGGAAGCATTCATAACTAATAAGAAGTCATTCTTTCATGTTTTGGGAGCTGATTGTTAGCCCAAAAGAAAGCCTGCTGCATGCCCCCACTTACTCCCTCTCAAACTGGGTGTTTTACTTTTCTTATTTATATTTCTATGCACATAAATAAATATGAGCTGCAGAGCCTATTTGGTATTTCCTCTAATTATATGATTTTAGTTCAGACCACTTTGTTTTGGATAACCAACTAGGAGAAAACATCCCTGGGAAAAAAAAGTTCTCCCTCTTAATAGTCATTAGTTTCCTGTAGTATTTTGTCTAGGGAGAGAGTCTCATTAGATCCTTCCCCTGATACTTCTATGTTAGTATGTGTACTGGCCATATTTTCTCCTTCACCTGAGATCTTCCTTCTTGCAGGGCTCGGGGTCTGTCTACCTTGTCAGTTGTGACGCTGGGTTCCCAGCTCCTGTAGTATTTCACATCTGGAGGCCTAGGTCTCCTCTTCCAGGGCCCTGTGGGTGCATTGTGTGGGCTGCCCTGCTGTCTCCATTGGCCTTGACCTTAGAGTAGCTTTCCAGTTTAGCTGCCAAGCACTCCTCATTCCGTCTCTTTCTTCAAAACTGAGGTCATCACAGCATTTCCAGATCCTCTGAGTCAGTCTGAAAGTAATGTCTGGAAGGGCATTTCCAGGGAGAGGAATTGTCTGTGAGCATGTTGTGTGGGTGTGTCTGTGAGGGTCTTGCCTGGGGGTACATCTGTAGATTGTTGTGCTTGTGAGGAGAGA
The DNA here is from genome assembly GCF_007827085.1 of Peromyscus californicus insignis. Classification (NCBI taxonomy): domain Eukaryota; kingdom Metazoa; phylum Chordata; class Mammalia; order Rodentia; family Cricetidae; genus Peromyscus; species Peromyscus californicus. The sequence continues at coordinate 22,942 of NW_026294552.1, forward strand.
ACTGGAGGAATTCCTTCCTGGTTTGCCTCAGGGAGAAGGTGTGTTTAGTAAGTGTTTTGTAGGACTGGCCCAGAGAGGCCGGAATGCAGGGCTGCAGAAGCTCATTGGCCCTGTGCACCAACCCAGCTCTTGCCTTGTTTATCTCAAATATCTGGGGAGCTGAAGGAGGTGTTCATGGAGTGTCACCTGCCTTGGTCATTTGCAGCCCTGGGACTAGTCCCTGGAAATCCCCAGGATCTGAATCAAGCTGGACAAGGAGTTAACAAAGGCTGGTGATGAGACCCAGAGAGGTGGAGGTGATAGTGCTGCTGTAGATTTTAGGAGTGACCAGGGAATAACTCAGGAACAGCTTGCCATGGTCATATAGGTGAGAACCTGATGTAGGAAAAGTGAGGCAGGCTTCCACCTACCCTGTTTAAGGACGTTCCTGCCACCAGGTTGCCTTCTTATCTTAGAGTCTCTAAGCCAATCTCCAGACCCTTCTTTGAGCCCAAACGCCTTCCAAATACTTCCTGGGACCAGATGCTTTACAGAGCTTTCCAGGGTCCCCCATTGCCTCTGAGACTTCAGAAATCGCTAAAGTTAGGGAATGTTCTTGGGACAGCATGGGTGATCCTCCTAGGTGAGCTCCTTGGTAAAACTGAAAATGTCATAATGTAAACAAACTCATAACTGTTGTTTTGAAGCATTTGCTATTTTGTATTTAAAACTCTAGTTATATTGGTTGTTATCAGAATTATGGTGTTTGCTGATATTATAAATTTTTTCTGTTTCTATAGATTATGTTTTTCGTCTCTTGGTAAGAATTGTGGTAATTGCAGTGAGAATGGCAAAGACCTACCCAGCAACCAGCAACTTATTTGGAGAGGAAGTGGGAGTAAAAGGTAATGTCATGAGCAAAAAGGTAGCTTTGTGTAGTTAGTGTAACAAAAGTTGTATTTTATGAGGCTGATGGTTATCACGCAAGGCTCACACTCTATATTCCTAACTGAGGAATTAAGCCTCCTTCTCCAAGGCTGTATACCCATGCTAAGTATGCTAGCTGAAGGTCAGGTCCAGTCTCTAACTGACATCTGTTTTGAGGGTCAGAATCCTTGGGGAGTCTTTCCAGATGCAGGGTAGATCAAAATGGTATCTCTCCAGTTGTGCAGAGCAGAGCATTACTCTTGATTTCTGCTTATATATTATGTAGTGGGTGTCATGGGATTCTAGAATTCTGTCTGCTTGTCATGAATGAGTGATGTCGCTGGGTTCTGCTGATCAGGTACAGGCTTGGGTAGAGTGTTGTTACTGACTAAGCTATTTTTACATGTCTAAGATACCTTTTTTTACTATGCTCATTCGAATTACACTTCAGATTCACATATGCATTTGACAATGAATAACAGATATTACATCAGGATGCCTTCAATTAATAATGGTTTGGCTTTTCATTATGCACCAGAAAAAATGGGAAGAATAAAAATTCAACCTTTACAAGATATTGGAAACAAAATTGTTAAAAAAGGCATCTCAAAAACCATACCTGGCATTAAAAAACTGCATCACTAACCTCCCTGTCCAATTCAAGGACAAGGAGCAACTGTGTCCTTATTCCCACATTAGGTTAAATAGAAGCTAAATACTTCATGTAATCTCTCAAGGGGCTTAGGTGGGCCCCACCAAAAATGTCATCCTCTAATCAATTAGTTTGGAAACAAGCTTATATTTTTAGTCTTTCTCAATAGTATGGCATCACTGTTTCCTCAAAAAGAAGGATATATCATATTTCCTTGTGAACAGTAATACTTAGTGCCTGTGGTAGTCTGAATGTAATCGACCCCCACCCCCATAAGCTCATAGGGAATATCACTATTAGGTGTAGCTTTGTTGCAGTAAGTATGGCCTTGGAGTAAGTGTGTCACTGTGGGGGTCAGCTTTGAGGTCTCATTATATGCTCAGGCCATGTCCAGCATGCCAGATAATTTTCTGTGGCCTGTGTGTCAAGATATACAATCCTAACTCCTTCTCCGGCACCATGTCTGCCTACACACCACTGTGTTGCACCACAATGACAATGTACTAAATTTCTGAAAATGTGAGCCACCCCAATTAAACGTTTTTCCTTTATAAGAGATGCCATGGTCATGGTGTCTCTTTGAAGCAATAGAAACCCTAAGACAATATGTAATTCATTACCCTTTAGAGAGGAAATGTTATGAGAAACACTGCTAATTTTACTTTTGATAGAATCACATTATGCACAGGGTAGTGTAGTTGCTCCTCATGTATTATTGACAGAAATTCTAGTAATCCAATATAGTCCCTCTTTATTTCATGCAACATATAATAACAATTATTTAACTCATTGTGTTGATAGCACAGTAAATAATAGCATAATTGTGTATCAACCTTCTTTTACTTTTTGATGCCATAAAATTAAAAATAAAGTGGTATTCAAAAATTTCAATACCATACTGGGAAATTTTCTCACTATAGAAAAAAATTCATTGGGTTACTGTTAGCTGGAATGTTTACTTTAATAGGTATTGCTTCAGTTTCCATAGATGGTGTCTTAGCATTAAAACAAACTATGCAAATACCTCAGTTTACAAATAAACTAGTAAAGATGTTTCTAAAATAGAAAAAGTTGAATAAAAGATGGATATTGATTTCATAGAATGGATGGAGGAGCAACAACTTAGGAATGTAAACAGTATAAAATTTCTTCCACTTCCAGTTCTCTTGAAATGTAAGTAAATATAAATACAATTGTTTGGAAGCTCCATCTTGTATAGAAAACTGTCATGCTTTGAATAATGAGTCAATGGTGGAGAACAAAATGACTATTGAAATTTGTTTTATATATTCAATATATATTACTTTATATATTCCATATATCTAATATGTATTATTCATTAAACTATACAGTATGAGGATTAGGCTAGCTGGAGCTTTCTAATGAGATCTTGTCTCAAATGACAAAGGAAAATTGTATTCAACTATATTTGTGTATGTGTGTGTATTCTTGAGATACGTCTTTCTATCATATTCACATCTGCAGAGAGGACCTGAAAGGACGCTGCCTACAGAAGACACCTGGAGATGTGGTAGTTTCTAGAACCACAGGAGAACCTGGAGAGGTTCAGGTGTGCAATAGTATTGGCATTGTAGGAAAGCTGTGTGTGCTAGGGACGGCAAAACCTGAAACATGGAGCTTCCTGAGTCCATGAGAGCCCAAATATTAAGTGTCCCTGAATTTGCACAGTGTGATACAGGAAACTCTTTAAAAAGGGAAGAACAGGAGCATAGCTTCCAGTTTTGTTTTCATTATGTGTGATTGATGATTTGCTATCCTCCTCTTCTTCCCTTTTTGAAAAGAGTGGACTGGGCTTTTAATTATTTTTCACAGAATATACATTTAGGAGACTTTAGACTTTTTAAATGTTGGAATTTTAAAAGACTATGGGATTTAAGAAATTGAAAGTTTTTAATGTTATGATTAACATGAGACCATGCGAAGCATGGATGGAAACATCTTGTCTGATAGGGATGCACTGGAAAATTATGAGTTGAATGAATGTTTTGCCCCAAAGTTACTTTGCCTCAGGTTCTCTATCCACTTTATAGGAATGAGATTACTCCACTGCCCTGTTGGCTGCTCCAAATGAAAAGAGTCAAAGGATCAATTCATGGACATCCACGAGACCTCCTACTTGAAAAACACTTTTAATCGTGATCTGTGACATACAAGTTTGAGTCCTCTTCTGTGCCTCTAATGTACAAATCCTTATTGCTCTCATCCCTGCAACCTTGTACATAAAATTTACAAAAATACAGACTTAGCAGATTGTCTTCACACATCATCATACCTATTCATACATACTTTACAAGGAAGAGGTTGGAAACAAGTATTTGAGGAGGAATGGAGTGAGAGAAAAAAGGGAGAAATGGTGTAATATCTTTTAAATAAAAGGTATAGCAATAAATTTTAAATAAAAAGAGGGGCTAGAGAGATGGCTCAGCAATTAGTAGAATTGAGGTTTGTTACAGAGGACCTAGGTTCTATTCCCAGAATGCACATGGTAGCTAACCATTTGCTGAAACTCCAGACCCTTGCATCTCCTGCCTTCTTCTGGACTCTGTAGGTACTGTGCACAGACACATGTAGGCAAAACTTCCACATAACTAAAGATAAAGATAAACATAAACAACAATAGAACTTTCCTCAGGCCTGAGACAGACAGCAGCCAGAGGTAGTTAAAATGAACTCCTTTTTGTTGTGCATGGAAAGAGCTGCAGCCTTCTTCAGAGTCAGCCTCCACTGAGGCAAAAGCAGCCTTGTTCTGAGCTGAAAATAGCTCAGCAGAGCCATCCAATTAAGAGCAGTGACCACAGTGCTGATAAGTGACTTTTCCTTGAAGTTTTCTATATTTGTGTTCTCTATCTTTTGTATCTGTGAGAATTGTCACTGAATGGGAAAAATCAGTAGCCATCTTGAGAAATGGATCCCCTCATCCAAAGGTATTTGCTGACCAGCAGTTTTAGAAGTGATCAGAAGTTGAACTTAAGGCTGGGACAATAAATCTATATATCCTGGACTTGGCAAAACAAGATATGGGGAGTAATGAATGCAACTGACCAGAAGTTGAACTTAGAGGAGAGTAGGACTGGAACAATAAATCTGCATGTATATATCCTGGGTTCAACAAAAGCAGGACATAGGGAGTAAAAACTTTATGTCTCTGTAGATACCCTGAATCCTGTTAGCCATCAGTAACCTCATTCTTATAGTTCAGCCAGTAACTTCAAACAACTGCCTCACCCTAGCCCCCTCATCCAATCCCAAGCTGCATGTAAACTTTTCCTATGTAAACCCCTTAAAGTGAATGCTTGGGGACGTTCTCCTCCACCTGCTGTGTTGGATGTTAGATTGCAGAATGAGTTTGCTTGTTTTGTTATAAAAATCTCTGTGTGCTTGCATCAGCTCTGTGCTGGTCTTGCTTGGGAGACTCGAGACCTGGGCACATCAGTCACGTTGGTACAATTATCTTTTAGATCAAACATCAAGACATTCAGCACTTAAACCTTATGTTTAAAACACATTTATAGTTAGGTGAAAAGAGGGAAGGTTTCTGAAAGGACCAAGCAGATGCCATAACAGATTGCTCAGTGTTCTCTCAGAGATCATGCCTCAATTTCAGTTTCCTGAGACTTGAGCAAGCAGTTTCTGGGAGGGCCATGAACAAAAGACATAGTCCTTGCAGTTGCTCCCTTTCTGCATGTACAGTGACTGCTCAAAGTTCAGCAAGATGTTTACTACCTGGGGCCCCTCACCAACTTAGAGTTATTTGCATGACGTGCTAGGCCAGCCAGCCCCCATGGCAGCTGAAGGACAGAACCTGGACCACTGAGCCAGACCCCACAGTCAGTACGTGCTTGGCCAGCCAACCCCCATGGCAGTTCAAGGACAAAGCCTAGGACTTATGCTAGACTGCCCCCAAAGTGATAATTGTAACCACCAACCAGTAAATTCAAAGGTTACATACCCTCACCCAATTAAAAGAGTATAGAGATAAAAATAAACCAATCCGAGTTGCACCCATGCAAAACTCCCCCAAACCCCCTGAAGGGCTTGTAGTTTTTGCCTTTAAAAAGCTAGCCACACAAAGAAAGAGCAACTCCTCCCTGCCTCACTGTATTGGGTGTAGGAATGAGTTCCCTGTCTAGACTTGTATCTACAATAAACCTTGCTGTTGCATTCTGGACACCTATGGTCTTCGGTAGACTCTTTGGGGTCCCAATCTGGACATAACAGTTTTGAGCACTCACTTTAATGGATTTATATAGGAAAGGTTCACATGCAGGATTTTACATATCTCGGGAGCTAGGGATGAGGTAAGCACAAGGTTACTAATTGCTAACAGGATTCAGGGCATCTATAAAGACATAAATTTTTATTCTCTATGTCCTGTGTAGTGGGTAGCCATTCCAGCTTTGATCTGGAAGTTCCAACCCCCATTGAGACTTTGGTAACTATCACGTCTACAAGGCAGGACCAAGAGAGGACCCTGAAGACCCGAAATCCAGATGCGCTGGCTCTCTTGGTTCCTGGACCCTGGACACTGGAGGTAGACTGAGCAGAGTTCTTCAGAGAACACTGCTGGACTGTGCCCTGCCTTTCCCAGACTCTGTAAACTATCCATTCACTTGTAAGTTACCCCACAAAATAAACCTCCTTTTTTTTTTTGGTTTTTCGAGACAGGGTTTCTCTGTGTAGCTTTGCGCCTCTCCTGGAACTCACTTGGTAGCACAGGCTGGCCTCTAACTAATAAACCTCCTTTTTAACTATGTGAAGTGTCCTTAATAATTTCACCAATATCTGGCGCTCACTTGGGACAAATTCCAAAGGCCTGGGTGGCTCCCACCCTCAGCTTCCTCTCAGGCTGCGGCACTTTAAGCTGCAGGTTACTTCCTGCAGAGTTCCAAAAAACCAGGAAAAACCTATAAAGTTTCATTCCTAAAAAAGAGCTAATCTGGTCTCAGTTCCGTGGCAATTTTAGGACCCAGACCAGTGAAACCACTGTGAGTGGGGCGTTCCCCCTACTCCCTGAGTGCTGGCTCCCTGCCCTAGCCCGAGGCTTCCACAGTTTCACCTAGTTAAAATAGACAGGGCACTGTCCCAGGTAGGGGTTTAGAGCCGGGCCTGGTGGCAGACATATTGTCTGTAGAGGAAAAGAGGGGCTTAGATTGGCCTGGAACTCTCCACTCCCTGAAGCTCCAGGGGGTTACCAGAAAAACTGCCTACTGCCTGTGCTCACTCTGCTGCCATCCAATGCATTCAACAGGACCTGCTTTGGTGCTATATCAACGCCTCCTTCTGGCTGAAAAGTGCTACTACACCCCCCAGAACCAAGGAAAGGTAAAATAGGCAAAGCAGCATCTTATTTCAAGTAAGAGTACTTGATAATTTTACACCTTAAAATTAACTAACAAATTTTGAGTAATTCTTGTAATATGGCCGACAACATTACCTCACAAGAATTTAAAAACTTTTTTGCCTGTGTGATAAATGACACTTTCCTGGAAATATACGACCTTCCTAATGCATATCTGGCCTGTACCATTTTGACATTCATCGTAATAATTCACACAGTGTTCAAACACTGGTTTAGTAATAAGAACAAAGATGAGTCATTATTGGGACTGATACAGGCTTTAAAAAATAGCAATGTATGCTTACAAAAAGAGATTCTCTTTCTGAAATCTGCTAACCAGGATTAACAGGCTTTCAAAGACAACAGTGAAGGCTTACATAAAAAGATTCTCTCTCTGGAATCTGCTAACCAGGATTTACAGGCTTTAAAAAATAGCAATGAAAGATTACAGAAAAAGATTCTCTTTCTGGAATCTGCTAACCAGGATTTACAAAACAGGCTTGTACCCAAAATTGATTTTATTGATAATAAATATAAATATTTAATGGATAGAACACTAAATCTCCAGAGCAAAATTGTGGCTACTCAGACACTATATAAAAAAGAAACATTATCATTAATTGATAAGATAAGGTCCATGGAATCATGTGTTTCAGAAGAACATAAAAACTTCCATGATTCCATGAAAAATCTAAAATCCCTTACAAGAAAGGAGGTTTACTCCCTAAAACAGACCCTAGGTGCTCATTTACAAGCCCTAGAGGAAACTCTCAATAAACATGACAAGGGACCTAATAAACAGAAGGACAAGACCATACAGGTTGTAACATCTCCAAATGGCTCTCATACAATGGCTTGTCCTGTTATTACTCATGAGAAGCCAACAGATGACACACACCCCGAGCCATATATGACATATACATTACAACCAATTTCAACAAGGGACTTTAAAAATGGGGCTCCAACAACAACAACTCTACCCAATACATAATGATACCATGGTAATCATCATCATACTACACTTCTTGCCAGAATTTCAGACAATCTTACCCACTCCTCTAAGACTTGCAGCGGAGTCTACAGTTAGTCTAAGATTTAAATATCTGAGCTTTCTCACAGTACTCAACAGAGACACCATCCCCCTAAACAGCAGGAACCAATTCTAAAAAAACAACACCCCTTCTCCCTAAGGTTTCATATTTCTCAGGGTTATGGATGATGGTTATAGCACTGGGGGTGGAATAAAATATTAAACTCAGTATTCTCCTTAAAAAAAAGAAAAAGTGTCTCAAAAAAAAGAGAGAAAAGAAGAAATTGAATGGATAGGTATAAGATATTATGGTAGATTATTGTATATACTAGTAAACAAATTTAGTAAAATAGCAGCCTCAGATAATTTGCACTGTAATTTGCACTGTTATGGATTCTTATATGTTGATATAAATGTAAACTATTTTTATATTCCTGTTTAAGATAATTTGTATATTGATACAAATACAGAACTATATTTGTTAAAATGTACATATGTTTCTACTCTTATTTGAAATATTTGTATATTAATACTGAAAGTCCCTAGCCCTTCAGACTTACACCCCCAAGCCTCAGGAAGAGAGAAACTTCAAGCACCAGGAAATGAGAAACTAAAAATCTAGTTCCCAGGGCCACCTGACTCAGCCACTACTCAATCACCCCTGTAACAATATAACAATGTAAAAAGATTTCTGTTAAGAGATGTGCTCAACTGTGACTGGGATAGTTGCAGGTGTTCCAGGAAGGACCACTGTGACCTTTGTGTAAGCTCCACTCCCGCCCTGATACCCCCCTTGAGGTTTCAGGAAGAATATGCATGCAGACGTGACTGTACCCACTCTGTGATTGTATGGGAATTGTAATCTTGTGGGTTGTGTGGGTTTTTCCTTTAAAAGCCCTTATGGGGCTGCAGTAAGATGTGGCTCTTGCTCTTACAAGCAGAGTTTGCCCTTCTGTACAGAAGCCAATAAATTCCTCGTGCTGTTGCATCAACTGGACTGGAGTCTGGATTCTTGGGGCGCCCACTTGAGACCCTAAACTTTGGGGTCCAGCATTGGAGGTCCCACCGAGATTTTTGGGGTGCCCCCGGACCCCCACTCTGCCAGTTGGAGGTAAAAAAAACGAGCTCGATCTATGTCTTATGTTATTGTGTCTTGTCCTTTGTCTGGTTGATTTGGCATTTTTATTCGGTGCCTGCAGAAGTGTGCAGGACTTGTGTCTGGGACTTGTGTGGGAGAGCAGACATGCTCAAGGGTCCCCCAGTCCCCACTCTGGAGGTCTCCCCGGGAGTGATCTGAAGGAGATGAGTCTCTCCTTCATTGGGGGAGCAAGGCTGTTCGAGGCCACTCCCATTTGAATTTGAGTTTTCGGTTTAGGCCTGTGGAGCCAAGTCAACTACCGCGCCAACTGTGTCTGTCCATTTCATGTTTTGTGTTATGTTTTATCTGTCTAATTCCCTCTACCCCACTTCCCCTTTATCTGCACACTCCCCCCTCCCCACCTTCAGGCGGGCCCCCTGCCGCCGGCCAAGTGTCCCCACCACCACCACCACCACTGCGTGCCACCTGAGCACCGTGCTCCTGCGGCTAGGGGCACACTGAGCTCTGGCCTGAGCTCCCGTTCATCTTCGCCCGGGTCCCCGCTGTTGTGGCGGCCACCGCTGCCGCCTGGTGCCAGCTACAGTGGGACTTCCGCTGGCGGGCGGGATTCGCCCTTGTTCTCCGAGCCACTGCCCCGGCCACCGCTGCCGCCCGACGCCAGCGGGACTCCTGCTGGCAAGCGGGACTCAGGCTCCTGCTGGCCTGGCAGGCGAGATTCACACGCTTCTGCTGGCACTGCTCGCTGTGCTGAAAAACCCCTGGTCCTTCAAGAGGACCAGGGAGACTCAGATCCGCGCAGAAAAAGAAATCCTCCAAAAAGGGCTCCAGAGGCGAACTCTCCTGGCCGAGACCACTCTCCCTGCCAGGATCCCTCCCTTCCCTCAAGGGCGGGGGAGGGAAGAGACACTGACTAGGCAGCCTGTAAGCATCCAGGCAGAGCTGGCCTGGAGCCAGCTGGAGCCTGGAGGAGCTCAGAATGTGGGGGATGATGGAGAACTAGCTAGGGTCACAGCTGACAGGTCTGTGGGCCCAGCTATGGCATGGAATCTCCCAGGCTGTTGGAGGGGACTCCCAAGACCTGTCCTGGAGCTGAAACCTGATCAAGATCTGGCTCCAGGAATGGAATGTCACTCCCTATATGAGGCTATGATATAAAAGGTCAGTAAACTGTTTATACCTGCAAATACTGAATTTGAAAATTAATTCTGGTTGGTTTTCATCTTAAAAATGGCTAATGATTATGCAAACTGCTTATGTGTGTATAAGGGCAGGAATATGACTTGGAAATGTAAGCAAGCTTTAACTATATGTATGTATGCATGTATGTAACTTGGATCCAACTGTGTGGATGTGTGCAAGTAATTATTATTTCAAAAAATATATATATATATATATATATATATGTAACACCTAAGTACTTATGTCTTTACCAAGTGTTCAACAACAAGTTTCTAGAAAATTTAAATAGATAACAACATATGTTTAAGATATTTGATAAATATTAAAGCTGCACATCAATGCTTTTATACACAGGAATATACCTTGCTCTGGCAGCTAAACTTTGTAATTTAAGATTTACCTATGGTGGCATTTTACTTGTACTGAAATGTGATTTTAATTGTATGTTAATAAATAAAGTTGCCTGGGGTCAGAGCTATTAGAGAGAGCCAAAGCAAGAGTATGGCGGTGGTGGCGCATGCCTTTAATCCCAGCACTTGGTAGACAGAGCTAGGTAGATCTCTGTGTGTTCAAGGATACAGCCAGCATTGGAGACACATGCCTTTAATCTCAATACCAACCATAGAAGACCTGGAAGTCTCTACAGACAGGCAGTGACGAGGGCAGTCATGTGTTTGGGTTTACAACCAATGAGAAGGCAGAACAGAAAGACTATTTAAAGACATACACACAAGAAGTAGGCCCCTTTCGGAGAGCTCTCTTGGCTGAAACAGAAGGCTAAGGCTCTTAGTTCTGACCTCTTGGTTTTCTTCTCTGAATCGGCTCTGTGTTTCTTATTTAATAAGATGGTTGGTTACATCTACATTTACCCATGTAAAATGAAAAAGATTTTAAAAACATAAAAAGATCATAGGAAACAGATGAGGTTTGCAAATATATGACAGGTCTAAAATTCCAAAAAGAGTCTGGTTGCAATGGTAGACCTTAGCAGTTTTAAAAATTGCCAGTATCAGGTGATGATCACTGGAAAGCACCAGCCATAATAAAATAAAACAGACAGGATATGTATGTACTGCCAAAGGTAGGGTCAAAGAAATCATTCAAGAAATCATCTCTAAATAAAAGAACCAGAAAGATTATAAATGAGTCCCAGATATTAAACTTTGGGATTGTTTGTACTCTGGAGCTTGGTTTCAGATTATGAGGATGCCATGTTTTCTCCCCCTTAAAGTAAAAAAAAAGGTACTTTATTGTTATTACAGAAGACATTTGAGAAATCTTAATCCTTTTAAAAACAGTTTTTATAGTTAAAAACCAATGACTTAAAAATGTTTCTCCTTATCCAAGGTACATTCAGGCTTATAAACGTTGTCTAGCCTCCTTGTATTTGCTAAGTTTGTTAAACTTGAGTTATTTGGATAAGTTGATACACATGTATGTCTTATACTGATATTTTGTTTTTGTTTCTTTACTGAACCTATATTTGATGCTAAAAGAAGCTTCAACTTAAAAACATTGCTTTTAATAGTCATGAGTAATCAAGTTTCTTTTGAATTGTAGTCAGGGTAAATAAGTACTGATGTAATATTACAGAAATAAGTTTACTCATTTATTCAGTCCCTTGCATATGTTTTCAGGGTTGAGCTTGAAACAAGTAATTAGAAACAAAGTTTGTCTATTCAGACACCTGGACAGCCCTCATACTTCAGAGATCTGCAGAATATGGCATTTAAATGTAGATCTAAAAATTTATTATATCAGACAGGCTTCCAGATCCTAGCAGTGACCCAAGGTCTCCGAAGCTGACTGGTGCCTCCAATGCTACGGAGAGCTGGGTAGGGATTGATCCCTGTAATTTATAGGATTGAAAGCTTCTTGTTCTGCACTCAGATATAGTTTATCCTTCTCAGATCTCTGACAGTACTGATGGCTAGGCTAGCTCTAACTTTGTCATCATGGCAGCATCAGACAACCAGATCCTTCTACAAGGCCATAGCTAGCTTGTTAGCTCACTTTTTTTTTTTTTTTTGGTTTTTCGAGACAGGGTTTCTCTGTGTAGCTTTGCGCCTTTTCCTGGATCTCGCTCTGTAGAACAGGCTGGCCTCGAACTCACAAAGACCCGCCTGCCTCTGCCTCCCGAGTGCTGGGATTAAAGGCATGTGCCACCACCGCCTGGCCTTTGTTAGCTCACTTTTAAAAAATGTTCTAAAATATAAAAATTTAAATAAGTCATAAAGGTTCAGGTATGAGTCTAAAATAAGATATGTTTCAGATTACTTTCCTGTTCTATGGTTCAGAGCTTAACATTTAGGAGTCCTGATGAGCTGGTAGAGCAATGACTACTTACTGTTCAGTCACAAGCTCAACATTTTAGATGTCATCTAAATATGTCTAAATGTAAACCTAACAGTGCTTCTAACCAGGCCAAAAATCTCTGTCCAATTTATATCTGGCTTTCTGAACAGAAGAAAAATGCTGAAATCTGTAGTTCTTGTTGGGACTCAAAGGTATAAGTCCACTTCTGCTGTTTTACAGATACCCATTACCTGCTTTGTCTACCATATGTATTTCAGTACACATTGGTAACACTAATGTATCTAAAACTTTTATGTCATTTTGTAAATAGGCCTCAAAGGATCAAAAGAGTCATAAAAACCTAGACTCACTTCACAGAGGTCAAAAGGACCCCAGATAAGTATACCTAAAGATGATATTTTTCCTCTCTCCAGATCTTGGGACTACTGCCTTTCCTGTTATTAAGGGTATGGACCTAAGGGTTCCAAATAAGTTCATAAATTTTAACTTCTGTTCCTAGTTTAAATTTGTCTCAACAGATTTCTACTTGGCTGGCAGACACTTCCAAGTATCAGTTGCTGACTCCACTGCTCCAGACAACAGTGGGCTCTGGACTTGCTGAAGGCTAACGTGAACCAGCCCATCTAACATGATTCTTCTCTGTCCCTATGGGGTCAGGCAGCTACATGCTACTGACAAATACCCCCTGCCCAGTCTTTGACCAGCTTTTCAGCCTTTTGGGAGGAGGGGACCTGATAATGGTACCCCAATGCAAGCTCAAAGCAGTTCCAGAAGAGAATACGTCGTCCCATACTCCTTGTTCAGAAGAGGCTGTAATGCTGGGTCAAAAGAAAACTCCCGGGCATAGAGACAAGATGGCTAATTATACATGGACTATGCATGGCCATTACAGGCCATAAGTTAATGTAATATCGTAACTTTAAGATTAAAATTTGTCAAAAAGAAAATGGGGGAATGAAAGACCCTAGCCCTTCAGACTTACACCCCCAAGCCTCAGGAAGAGAGGAAACTTCAAGCACCAGGAAATGCAAAACTAAAAATCTAGTTCCAAGAGCCACCTGACTCAGCCACTACTCAATCACCCCTGTAACAATATAACAATGTAAAAAGATTTCTGTTAAGAGATGTGCTCAACTGTGACTGGGATAGTTGCAGGTGTTCCAGGAAGGACCACTGTGACCTTTGTGTAAGCTCCACTCCCGCCCTGATACCCCCCTTGAGGTTTCAGGAAGAATATGCATGTGGACATGACTGTACCCACTCTGTGATTGTATGGGAATTGTAATCTTGTGGGTTTTGTGGGGTTTTCCTTTAAAAGCCCTTATGGGACTGCAGTAAGACGTGGCTCTTGCTCTTACGAGCAGAGTTTGCCCTTCTGTACAGAAGCCAATAAATTCCTCGTGCTGTTGCATCAACTGGACTGGAATCTGGGTTCTTGGGGTGCCCACTTGAGACCCTAAACTTTGGGGTCCAGCAATGCAAATGTAAATTTATATCTGTCACACTGTATGTATGTTCTACTTCTGTTTAGGATATTCTGTATATTGATAAATATTTAAGATTATTGTCATATTGCATATCACACTATACATTCCTACCTCTGTTATAAATATCTTGTGCATTGTCACAATTTTGAAGTCATCATCCTTTACCATACATTTACTTATAGACTGTTTACCTTGTTTACATGAAGCATTAGTCCTTAGGTTATTTCGGTAGATATGACTTATAGATTTATAGTCACCTATGCTTGTCATCTCTATAGTTACGTTAGTTAGGTTATCCAGATTTACAGATACATAGGTCGGATGGACAAGTAATCTTCAAACACTTCATAGATCTAGAGAATATGGCATTTAAATAACTTAGAATTCTGTTGACATGAGACACAATTGCTCCTGGCAGCACCAATTTGATCCTGAGAGAACGTTGAACTTCTAAGACATTTCCATTTGGAAGTTTGTCTTCTTGGCACAAAATGGCCTATTGGGGAAAGAACTGACCTTGCCTCAACTCCTGACAATACGAGTGCTGTCCTTCTGGACAAGCGGGACACAAGGAAAAGTGACTTCTGAACTCTGCCAAGACAGGGTAAGATGTTCTTTCAGAATTCCTGCTTCTGAAAATGGTCTGTCAGATACTCTAGGCCTGTAACCAATTTGAATGTACCAACAATGCTGAGAAACATTAGGCAACTGTCCAGGCTGCCAGCTGTTTCTGTCTACTCTTGCAAGATTCCCAAAAGTTGCTTACATCCATCTACAATTTCTCAGGTACCATTATATTCCTTCTCAGGTCTTTGATGGGACTGAAGACTAGCAGTTATAGTTACAACTTTATATATAATAACTTAGATAGAACATATTAAGTATTAGATTCAGGTTCTTTAGGATAGGACACCTTTTGGAATGATCTTTGTAACATGCCATTTACATACACTCTAGACTTCTCTGGATTTTAGTATGTATTTCTTGCTTGATATTGTTCGCAATGGTTGTAGTTCCATCTTATCTAGGTCATTATCCCTCATTATTACTGGAAAATATTTGATAACCATTCCTTTGTATGTAGTCTTGTATTAGGTTAGAGCCTTCTTTTTTAGACAAAAGGGGGAGATGTAGTAGGTAGCCATTCCAGCTTTGATCTGGAAGTTCCAACCCACATTGAGGCTTCGGGAACTGTCACGCCTACAAGGCAGGGCCAAGAGAGGACCCTGAAGACCTGAGATCCAATGCGCCACCTCTCTTGGTTCCTGGACTCTGGACACTGGAGGTAGACTGAGCAGAGTTCTCCAGAGAACACCACTGGAGTGCAGTATGCCTTTCCCAGACTCTGTAAACTATCCATTCACTTGTAAGTTACCCCACAAAATAAACCTCCCTTTTAACTATGTGGAGTGGCCTGAATAATTTCACCAATATCCCTGCTTTTGTTGACACATTCTTATTTATTGTTGCAGTCCTACACTCTTTCCAGTTAAACTTCTGGTCAATTGAGCTCATTACTCCCCTTATCTTGTCTTGCCAAGTCTAGCACACACAGATTTATTGCTCCAGCCTTATCTTTCCCACAGGTTCAACTTCTGGTCAGTTGAAAAACCGCTGGTCAGCAAATACCTCTAGAAGAAGGAAAGGGAAGGGGAAGGAATGTCTCTCAAGATGGCTACTAATTTCTCCCTTTCACTCCCTCCTCTCCAAGTAACTTGAGGACACCCAATCAAGGGTTGTCAATAACTTGTTTGCAAATATCTACCCTGAGTCAAAGGGCTGAGTTCTATATCTTGGTTGAGGGTCTCATACTGAGTTTGAGTAGTCTGCACCATTAAATGGATGGTCCCCAATCTTACTCTGATGAATTGAACCAGCTTGTTTTAGAGACAAGGCCTTTAAATGAGGACTAGTAACAGTTGGGGTTCTAAAAGAGTGGAGATTAGAGTTGTTGGCCAGGAGGAACTGTTATACCAAGAATCAAACCATCCATGGCCAGTTTCCCTGTCCCTTTTGTGCTTGTTGAGGCCTTCTCTTACTTTGGCCATAGAGTCCTTAACTAACCTGGAGTGATCTATATAAAAACAACATTCTTCTCTCAGGGCTACACATAGTCCTTCTTGTTGTAAAAAGAGGAGATCTAGTCCTCTCCTGTTTTGCATAACTACTTCTGCTAAGTAAGTCAGAGATTCTTGTAAATGAGAGATGGAGGTTTCCCATCTCTATATCTAGATCAATAACTGCTCCAAGGTTAGAATAATGTTGATTCTGGGTGATCAGGGAGGCAGTTCCAGTCCCCTTCCCAACTAGGCTAGCTCCCAATAAGATACTGAGAGTTAAGGTAGTCACAGATCCCTTTTGGTTCTGGTATGCAGATTCCTGATCTCATCAAAGAATTTGTTTTCTGCATGGTAAATGAGTCTACGGATAGGTGAACTAGTGCACAGAATCCCTCAGTATGTTTGAGAGTCATAGTGTGAATATAAAAGGTAAGGTCAGTGGAACATGCTCACCAGGTATCATTGTGGGGAATCAGGTAAAAGGCCTCTGTAGGACCTGTCCATGAGGAATTACAGAAGGACTGTTACTTAACTGGGACATTTCCAATGCATGTCCCTGCTCCAGCGATCTGCTGGAGAGTCATCTGTGCCTTGGACCTCCATTGACACTGAATGGGATCGAAAGTTTGACTGAACATTCCTACTATAGCCACACCCTCATAGTAAGAGGGGGGGCATGTCATAACAAAGCCAGCAAGCCATGGTCAAATCTGGCTTTAATGTATTAAGGACTGAAAAGGACTGAACTTCGATACCTAGAAGCAGGTCTTTTGACTGGTGAGTGTCAGGTGCTGTGGGGTGGTTTGTTTTAGGGTCATATGGGGCTATAGTCACTTGAGATTGTTGGATACGGGTGTACATTTGTGTCAGTGTGTTGATCACAAACGACATCTAGGAATCTGGAGTTGGTTTGGGCATAGGGGGAGGAGCTAGGATGATGTTTGGATCTAAGGGCTGTCAGTAGATAAGCTTAAGGTGGAAAGTCAGCCCATAATTGTGGCCATCCTGATAAAGCCTAGATCCCCATGTCCTTCCCCACAATCAATCTGTAAACTCATGTCCTTTCTTTTGTAAACCTGATAATTAGGGAATTACATTGATATTTAACACATTCTCCCCATCCCACCCATCATCTCATGGGGTCTGAGCTAAGTCCCATGTAGACCATTAAATAATCTCTACAGTAATTCTGCATGAGTCCTGATCCAGAGTGATTTCTGGTTACCGTTATAAGATCCCAAGAGGAGCTGGGTCCCCAATACGTGTTGCCAAATGTTTCACATCCCCATTTTTTACTGAAAAACTTGACTGGCCCCACACTACACATCTGTTAGCTTCTGACCTGTCCCGCCCATCCCAGGCAGCTTGTTGGGCCAAGTTATTACCTTTTGATATTGGCCCACTGCCCTTCTGATGCCCTGGACAGTGAATTATAGCCAGTTTCAGGGGCCCCCACATGGCCTTAAGGAGGTTCTGAATTTCCTCTATATTTTTGATACTCTTTACCTCAGCAGTTAGGAGCTGTCTCTCCTTATAGATGGCCCTGTGAATGTGAGCTGTGGCAAATGCATAGTGACTGTCAGTATAAATGTTGATCCTTTTCCCATGCCCCAGTTCTAGGGCCTTAGCTAGGACTATTGCTTTCCAAGCCGATGTGCCTGTTGGCATTGATGATGCCCAGATTACCTTGTCCTTTGTGGTGACAGCCGCCATGGAACACCTTGATCCATTCCTCACATAGCTGCTCCCATTAGAGAACCATGATTCCTCAGCATCTAGTAGTGGTGGGTCTCTGAGTTCTGGTGGGATGCAATGAGCCTGGGCTAGTGTTCCAGTACATTCATGCAGTGGTGCATCCAGATCTGGATTGGGTAGCAAAGGAGCCGAATTCAAAGCTCTTGGGACCTGGAATGTTATTCTGGCTGGATTGAGCAACAATGTCTCTTATAGGGAGTCATGCCTGCATTGCTTAGCCAATGGCCTGGGGGCTGTTTGAGCACTCCCTCTAAGGCATGTGGGGTTGCTATAATGAGGTTTTGTCTCAAAGTTAGCTTACCTGCGTCCTTAACAGGAGGGCTACTGCTGCTATAATTCCCAAACATGGAGGCCACCCAGTCTCTACAGGATCTAATTTCTTGGACAAGTAAGCCACTGGCTGTTTCCATGGTCCTATTGTCTGGTGAGCACTCCCTTTGCTATCCCTTTATGTTCATCTACAAACAGATAAAACGGTTTGGAAATGTCTGGTAGCCCAAGGGCTGGGGCTTCTAGGAGCTTTTTCTTAAGAGCTTCAAAAGCCTGTTGTTTTTCCTCCATTCAAATAAAGTCCTGGCCTTCTTTTATAGCTTTGTGTAGTGGTTTTTCCAGTTCAGCAAAGTCTGGGATCCCCAAACAGTAGAACCCAGCAGTGCCTAAAAACTCCCTCATTCCTTCAGCAGTAGCTGAAGTGGGGATTTTTAACACAGTCTCTTTGCATGCATCCGAGAGCCACCTTTGACCCCTTTCCAAGACATATCCCTGATACATTACCTGTTCTTTGCAGATCTGAGCCTTCTTGGCTGAAGGTCAGTACCCCAGGTTTCCAAGAGTTTGTAGTAAGCTTTCTGTACTGAACAGGCAGGTTTCTTGGTCTGCAGCTGTGATCAGCAGATCATCTACATACTGTAACAGACTGATACCTGGGTTCTGGGTGCAACATTCATCCAAGTGCTCATGGAGGCCTTCATCAAAAATGCTTGGCAAGTTTTTTAACCCCTGACGTAGTTGAGTCGAGGTCAGTTGTCCACTGACCCCAATCTCAGGGTCCTCACACTTGAAGGCAAAATAAGGCTGACTCTGGGGTACCAGGGGTAGGCTGAAGAATGCATCTTTCTAAGTTCCATTTCAATGGGTTCTTATAGTGACTCTCTTGTTGTGTGTATGTATGTCTCTTTTCTCTGTGTCTCTGTGTTTCTCTCTCCTTCTTTTTGGTAACAAGATCTTAAGTCATGAAGAGGCTTAGGTGGGATTAAATAAGGTAAAAGTATAGGTCAGAAGAGTTCTCTACTGTGTCTTACTCTACATGAAGTTCATAATTCTGCCCTGGCAGTATTCAGAAAATTGCTGCTTACATCTGGGAAAGGAGTAAGTCCATACTCAAAAGGTTTTATATAGTTTGACCTCAAACATGGCTCATTTGGTATGTGAGATATCACTAAAAAAAAGGAAGGTTTTCTCTGTCTTCACATCAAATTTTACTAATTTTGTGTGAGACTAATACTGATTTTCCACTTGATAAGATCTAGAATCAGGCAAGGGACACTCCTCCAGGGACACCTGTGAGGGCTTATCTAGATCATGTTATTTTCTGGGGTGTGTGTATGAGAGATTAGCTTGTATATTAAGTTCACTGAGATGAGAAGCCTCTTCTCCCTTCCAGAAGTGATAACACTGTTCCATTCCATGCACTTGGTACTGGACTATGTAGTAAGGACAAACATTTATCATTCTCTGACTCCTGACTGTGGATATGGTGTGATCAGTTTAATAGTCAAATCAACATACAGTAGATTGAAGCAACAGAAACTACCCTTTGCTTGCTATCTAGCTACAGCCCAGACTTTTTGGGAGTTTGATGAGATTCTTCTGCCTTGGTGTATTGACTGCCAATCCATGATTGAAGGGCTCAAGGAGAGCTGATGACCATGTAGCAGATTTGAAACATCTGCAGAGAGGACCTCAGGGGACACTGCTTCAGTGGACACCTGAAGGTGTGGAAGATTCCAGAGCCATAGGATAAGCAAGGACAGCTCTTGGTCTGGAATAGAACTGACATGGTAGGAAAGCTATGTGTGCTAGTGATGGCAAAGCCTGAAACATGGAGTCTCCCCTGTCCAAGAGAGGCCTGATATCATTAAGAGTCTCAGAATTTGCACAATATAATACAAGGAGCTGTTCAGAAAAAGGAAGAACAGGAGCATGGCTTCCTGTTTTGGTTCCTTTAAATGTGATTGGTTATTTTTTATGATCCGGTTCTTCCCTTTTTGAAACAGTGGGCTGTTACTCATTTTTTTCAAATAATATACTTTTAGGAAACTGTAGACTGTATAAATATTGGAATTTTTTAAGAGTAATGGATTAAGAATTTGAAAGTGTTTTACATTATGACTAACAAAAGACTTTGGGGACCATGAATGAAATTCCTTGTTTCATAGGGATGTATGGTAAAATTATGAGTCAAATGAATATTTTCCCCCAAAGTTATTTTGAGTCAGGTTAAAAGGAATGAGACTACTCCACTGCCCTGTTTGCTACTCAAAGGGAATGGAATCTGGCTATCTACAAGGCTTCCTACTGAGACAAACTTTTAATAGTGATCTAAAACATACAATTTGAATCCTCTTCTGGGTCACTAATGTATTATTCTTTACTGCTCTCTATTACATCATCAGCCCTGCAACCATATACATAAAACCAACAAAAAGCAGACTTACCAGGTTGTCTTTATCTATTTCAGCATACTTAGTCATACATACCTGTAGATGTAATTCAGTGTAGATGTAGCCAACAGTTTTATCAGACAAGAACACAGAGCCGATTCAGAGAAGAAAGCCAAGAAGTCAGAGCCAAGAGCCTCATCCTTCCTGATTCAGGGATCCTCCTCAGCCAAGAGAGCTCTCCGAAAGAAAGAAAGCTCTCCTGTATGTCTGTCTCTATTCTCCTTGTTCTGGCTTCTGATTGGTTGTAAACCCAATCATGTGACTGCCTCGTCACTGCCTGCATGTACCGCCCTCCAGGTCCTTAAAGGCGTACACCACCACTGCCACGCACTTGCTATGGCTCTAATAGCTCTGACCCCAGGCAACTTTATTTATTAACACCACATTTCCCCTTTACTAATTTAATAAAAAGGAAAAAAAAGAAAAAGGTTATAACTAACAAAAGAAAAACTACATACAAAAGTACAATAACTATATACAATGTCTAAATAATTTCTAGTCCATTCTTCTTGGCTGTGTATATATGGCTTCATCTCAGCATCCCGTTCTTCTCCACATCCCTCTGTCAAATGCCATATTCTGTAGATCTCTGAAGGGTTTGAAGATGACCTGTCTAAAATATATCTGCTCAATTTTTAAAACATATCTAATATGACTACAAGTTCCATTGTAATGTCTAACTACTAACTTTCATTTCTTTATATCATAATAGTTGGTAATAATAACATTCAAGGATCAGAAAATTGCATTGTTAAATGAACAGTATAAGTACAATTAGAAATATACATATAGCATTTTCTAACAATATCAATTCCAATATATATAACTTGTATACAGTATAAAACAATCCAATCCAATGTAAAATACTTAAAACTAGTAATTATCTTTTTCTTCGTCTTTCTTTCTTTCTTTTTTTTTAAATAAGAACTTTAAATCTAATCTCCTTTGCTTAGCCTTTTTCCTAACCCTTGACAACAACTTGTAACCAACCCCCTAAACAATGAAAATTATCCCAGACCCAAAACCATTAAAAAGATCAAAAAACCACCTGCCCCACACCACCTCTTTGGGAATGTGGGCGTCGTATTCTTAAAATTGCTTCCTACTGGGTATGGGCGAAGTTATCTTTATCCTGAAAGAAAAATTTTAGGTTAATTGTCAAATTCTAGGAAAGGTAACCATATCTTTCATTATCCAGTCTGTGTATAATGCCAAAGTTCAGGGTTTATCTCAAGTCCTTATTCAAGTAGTCTTTGAGACTGGATCATCTCAGCTAGTCATCTCAAAATTACTCTGAGCACCTTGTAGTTCAAAGCTGATCTATAGATGATGTTTGTCAGCTTAGTGATATTATTATTGTCCACGTGGAATTGTTGTTGTTGTGGGGCCCCAACTTCTTCCTGGAGACTTCAGTTGATGTTAGGCCTGGCCGTGATTTTCTGCAGAAAACCATACGCCATTTCACTCTGTTTCCTGGGATAAATGATTTGTCCTTTTTCTTTAGTTGTCTCATTTTCAATTTTCCTCTCTGTCCTTCTGGACCTATACATTCGAGCCATCTTGCACTCTGTTTCACCTGAGATAATGTCCCAATACCTAACAGTTGAACGTTTACCTCCTGAAGAGGCCAAGTTGGATGCCAAAATTCTGGTGCAATTATGGTAACGTCCGCACCTGTGTCTACCAAACCAGACAACAAAACACCATTTATTTTTATTGATAATTTTGGTCTTTGTTCATTAATAGAAGTTTGCCAAAAAATTTTCTTTATGTTTTCTCCTGAATTTTCTATTCTCTCTGTTTCATCATCCTGACCAGCATGACTTATTCCAATAGGCAGTTGGTTATTTAATTGCTCTGAGTAGGGGTTTCCTCTACGACTGCAGGAAAGGTTTGAACTGGATTTGCTATTGGGGCCTGCATGAGGCCCCTCTGGGAGTTTTCCGAAGACTGAGGCAAAGGATTACCCTGTCTGTCCCTTGTTGATCTACATTCATTGGTCCAGTGTTTTCCCTTACCACACCTTCTGCATACTCCAGAAGGAAGGGGCCTTCTGTTGCCATTGTTCCTTGAGGAAACATTGTTTCTAGGAATGACCTGTTTACAGTCCCTTTTCAAATGTCCTTGCCTCCAACATCCAAAACATCTAACATTCCTCAAACCTCTTGAAATTGCTTCTCCTACCCATGTATCATCATGCTCATGAGTTTCAACATTAACCATGTCTCTAATCCAATCTTCCAAAGGTGCAGATCTTGCCTTTAACGGCCTGATTATTGTTTTGCATGCTGCATTTGCATTCTCAAACGCCAAAGTTTCAATTATTATCTTACCAGCTTCTGAATCCGGGACCATTCTCTTTAATGCTGAAGCCAGTCTTTGTAAAAAATCTGTGAAAGATTCTTTTGGGCCTTGTACAACCTTTGTAAATGACTCAGTTTTTTTTCCTGGTTCCTCAACTCTGTCCCATGCATTCAAGGCTGCTGTTCGACATAAAATTAAAGTTTGGACATCATATAAACATTGTGCTGGTGCTGAAGCATATTGACCTTCTCCAATAAGCTGATCCTGGCAGACTTGTATTCCTTTATCCCTCCACTGTTTTTCTATGTTTTTAGTCATCCTTGAACCAAGTTAGCCACTGAAGCCTTTGACTGGGTTCAAGAACAGCTTGTGCCAGCTCCCGCCAATCCTGTGGTACAATCCTATTATATGTTGACCAAGAGTTTAACATTTTCTTTACATATGGGGAATGCATGCCATAAGATACTATTGCCTCCTTAAACCTTCGTAAATCCAACATTTTGATTGGAGCCCAAATATTTTGTGTAGTCATTTGATCAGGCAACTGCTGTATGGTTACTGGACAAACTAAGGGTGACTGTGTGAAAACAGGCTTTCTTTCTGTTACCCTATGATCCAATCTTGAAGCAACTTCACTGTTAGTTTCTTCTGTCTGAGTTTTTACAGGTGTATCAAGTTTTTCTAAAGCTGTCACCCTGGCACTTAAATTGACTATCTTCTTAAATAGTAAAATAAGAATAAATATAGTAATAAAATGCATAATTCTATCAACATTAATCTTCTCATACAGCTGTTCCATTGTTAGACTGTCTAAAATTGCAAACAAAGCCCAATTTTCTTCTAATGAACACAGAAAACCCATTTTTTTTAAATGTGGAAAAAAAATTTTCTTTTAAATAGTTTCCTTTAAAATATTGGATAACTAAGTCCTTGTAGAACAGTACAAACCCGAGGGAATTTCAAAACAGCCACCTAGTGTCCGAGGTGTGAATCCAGCTCAGCAGTTAAACAGTTTTTAACGGATTCTTGTCACGTTGGGCGCCAAATGTAGATGTAATTCAGTGTAGATGTAGCCAACGGTTTTATCAGACAAGAACACAGAGCCGATTCAGAGAAGAAAGCCAAGAGGTCAGAGCCAAGAGCCTCACCCTTCCTGATTCAGGGATCCTCCTCAGCCAAGAGAGCTCTCCGAAAGAGGAGCCCTCCTTCCTGTGTGTCTGTCTCTATTCTCCTTGTTCTGGCTTCTGATTGGTTGTAAACCCAATCATGTGACTGCCTCGTCACTGCCTGTATGTACCGCCCTCCAGGTCCTTAAAGGCGTAAACCACCACTGCCACGCACTTGCTGTGGCTCTAATAGCTCTGATCCCAGGCAACTTTATTTATTAACACCACACATACCTTAGAAGAAAGAAGTTGGAAGTGAAGTATTTGAAAAGGGATAGAGTAAAGAGAAAAAAGGAGAAAATGGTGTAATATCTTTTAAATGAAACTCATAGAGATAAATTGTAAATAAAAATGGGACTAGAGAGATGGCTCAACAGTTAATAGCACTAGGTGTTGTTACAGAGGAGCCAGGTTCCATTCCCAGAACACATGTGATAGCTAACCATTTGCTGGAACTCTAGTCCTAGGCATCTCCTGCCTTCTGGCATCTGTAGGTACTGTGCACAGACACATGCAGGCAAAAGTCCAACATAACTAAAGTTAAAAAGAGGTTAAAAAAGAAAAACCAAAAGAGTGGAATTCTCTACAGTGATGTCACAGGCCTAAGACAGACAGCAGCCAGGGATAGTCAAAATGAACTCCTCCTTGTCCTGCATAGAAGAAGCTGTGGCCTTCTTCTGAGGCAGTCTGTACAGAGGCAAAAGCAGCTTTGTTCTGAGCAGAAAGTAGTCTAGCAGAGCCACTGAACTAAGAGCAGTGACCACAGTGCTGACAGATGACATTTCCTTGATGTTTTCTGTATTTGTGTTCCCTGTCCTTTGCTTGTTTGTTTTGAGAATTTTGTCATTGAAACATCTGTATTTTAGATCACACATCATAATTGACAGGTATCATAAGCTCCAAAGCAATCTAATTTCACAGTGCCTTTGATTTCCAGTTAAGACCTTGTGGAATATGATGAACATGCCAGATGCATTTCTTTCCATTGTTTTGGTAATTTATATACATTCCTGCATGACTTTGTGGTGATAAGGTCCCTAAATGTCTCTGCATTTATGCTGTCATCATGTTCAGGAGTATATGTGTTAAGTGAGCATGCTTAGGAAGAGGCAGAACACTACATGAATGTGTCAAGACTCCGTAAGTAAAATCCACATGTTTCCTGTGTTTAAGAAAACATTGCTTTGGAAATAATTTCCATGCTTTCCTTGCCTCCTGCTGTTGCTAGAGTTTTCCTGCCTGGCCCACAGTCAGGACAAATCTCTCTCACCCACCAGTCCCAAGCCGCTCAAACCCGATCAAGTAAACACAGAGACTTATATTGGTTACAAACTGTATGGCCGTGGCAGGCTTCTTGTTAACTGTTCTTACAGCTTAAATTAATCCATTTCTATTAATCTATACCTTGCCACGTGGCTTGTGGCTTACCGGTACTTTACATCTTCCTTATCCTGATGGCGGCTGGCAGTGTCTCCCCCCACCAGCTTCCTGTTCTCTCAATTTTCCTCTCTGTTAATCCCGCCTATACTTCCTGCCTGGCCACTGCCAATCAGTGATTTATTCATTGACCAATCAGCAACACATTTGACATACAGACCATCCCACAGCATCCTGCAGGCAAGAAATTTTTCTCTTTTCTTCCATCTTGGCTGTTATGATGCCTATTCTTGGTAATAAAACAGACTACCTCTGGAATTAACTAACACATAAAAATTTGAGTATACCTGGGAGGGATTTTATTTAACCAAATTTTTGAAATGAGAAAAGTTATCACTAACCTGATCATCTGAGATAAAAAGATCCACCATTAATCTGAGTCAGACCTTCTGATGGCAGCCTACATATGTAAAGGATATTGAAGAAGAAGTTCTTTCTTTTAGGCTGATTGTCCTGGCTGTGTCTGGGAAATTCATTCCTTTATCCTCTTTAGAGCCAAGTTGTTAGGAATTCTAGTATATACTGAAGACCCTGAGACATCCAGCCTCATGGATTGAAAGTTGAGCTCTTTAACTTTCCATTGGTAGATAGCCAGTGTTGAACTAGCTGGACCACAGCCTGTGAGACATTCTAAAAAATCTACTTTCTAAATACTTACAGAGATTTATTCTGTTAGTTCTGTTCAAGCAGAGAACGTTGACTAATACTGCTGAGTTTTTTTAAAGCTGCCCACTGAGCATGATGTGTTAGCTAACATAAAGGTATTCTTCCTTGCTTCATTTCTAAGTATTCAACATATTGAGAAGTCTTTACTTTTTACTATTGTTAGGTGGTTAAGAGGTTGAAATGGATTTCAGGAGAAAACTCCTAAAGCAATGGAGCCACCATCCAGCCTTTTGATGAGAGAAAGACCTATTGTCTTATTTGTGATCTGGTTCCTTCTTTTCTGTCCCAGGTGTCCAAAGTCCCTGTGACAATCAGATGAAAAGTATCTTCAGTTCACCCAGCCTTAGCATGAAGCCACAGAATAAACATCTCTGCTTTTGTCCTTAAATCCCTCTTAATTGTTAATATTTGGGGCACTCTTCCACCTGGGGAAGAGGGGAATCATTGTATTCTACATTGTGTAATGGGCTGTGCAAGTTTGCCTCATTGTGTCCAGAAAGAAGAATGGGAAATGCCAATGGAGGGCAAGGTCTGCTCTTGGATCCAAGGCAAGTGCTATTGAAATGCTTATCTCTGCAGATCTGAGAAGTCTGGGTATGATGTGAGAGTCAGGGTTAGGAACCACTGTGCTGTGTCTTTAAGCATAATGTAACCCTAAGAGAAGTTCTCTTGTCACTCAGGCCTCACTAGCCAATCAGGGCCTCCAGTCTGACCTACCAGTCAGTGGTGCAGGGCTCTTGCTAGGGCCAGGATGCAGACTTGGCTTTGTAGGAGAGTGGGCTTCATTGGTTTTGTGTGCTGTTCTGTGAGTGCTGCTGCAGGGAGCTGAGTGGGGAGCATGGGCGATATGGAATGCCACAACATGGTGAGTGAGGGGTTATTGTCCAAATGGAGAGAAGTGAATGGTAATCCTCTGGAGCTGAGATGGTAGGAGTCTCTGGGTTTGGGTGGGAGCCTAAATCAAGATTTGTCTCTTTTGAGGTTCCATGTGGTCCTTGAAATACTCAGGACCCAGGTTCCTGATTCTGGATAACTTCCCTTCATGAACTACCTCTGTGCACAGCATTGAGAACAGGGAGCTGTGTGCTGATACTCTTATACCCAAGTCTCAGAATTCCCCAGAGACCCTCAAGGAGACTGAATTTACATGCAGGAGCAAAGAGCCTTTATTCAATCTAGTGCTTGAACCCTCCCTCAGCACAACACAGCAGTGAGGTCAGAGAGCCTCAAGCCGGGTTGGGGTAGGGTTTTTTTATCATAGCACCAGTTTGGGTGAATGCATTTCCAAAGTTTAGGACCTCTGATTGGCTGACATTTGTTTAAGGGTTTCTTGGTGAAATGGGATATGAGTGTTCTGGGATAAGGACATGTGGGGACATCTATATGGATTGGAATGTCAGTTATTTCCCTTGGAATCTTAGGTATTTTCCCCCTGGATGCTGATTGGCCCATTTCTGGGTGGTTCCAGTTTATGGCTTTTCCTGAGACTAGGTGTTGCCTGCCAGTAATCCAAAACAATAGGTCAATTTTCTAGCTAGTTTCTATTGAGCCTGTCATGGCAGCATTGTAGTCAAGCCGCCCTAGGCCCCACAGAAACATGTTTGTAGACTAGATCATCATGCTTCTGGTACATCCATGGAAACAGGTCACCAAATTTGGAGAGGCCTAGTTTCTATACTATCTTCTAGATGTTTTTCACTTCCCATTTAACGTTTATATGAAAGATCCATTTGGATTTAATTTTGTGAAAGTTGTAAGTGGCATCTTTTATTTTGGGTAGCACTTTATTTCCTGTGATATCGAAGAATAGAATTGGTAATATAAAGAATTTCCCAATGCTTAGGAGATAGTAAGTCATAGAAAGTAGAATTTAGCTAAAGGAGGGCTGCCTCTAAAACACCCCAATGATACATGTATGCTGATGATGCCTGTTAGAGATTCAGATGCTATTTGTTCTCCAGGATTGTCCAGACATGTGGCTCCAAATCATTGCAAAGGAGACACTCCTGATTTACTACTACCAGCCTGGAGGCCCAACACCCTATCAAAGAATGGGCCTCTAACAAGCTGCTCAAAGGGACATTAGAGGGGCACAACCAGCATTCTGCCCTGCTGTGCAAAAAGGTTGGGAAAAGCCTAGTACTGGTAGATGGACAAGGTGACAACTATTTGAAAAGGAAAACACTGTTGTGCTGAGGGCTGGCCACATTCAACAAGACTTTCCCTCTAGACTCTCACACAGGGAGAGGAAATGAGCTTGGCAGAGCCAGAAATGGCCTGTGACCTAGGCATTTGGAGCTATCCATAAGGGTCTGATGTTTATCTGAGAATAAAAAAGAGCTCTTTCTCTAAAACAAGGAATATGTTTGTGAGATGGTAATAGTCTGGGCACAGGGCCTCTATGCAGGGATTGTTTCAGCCAATTCTTCCTACCACATGGGCCTATGGTTATGAATCCCAATGCCACAGACCAGATTGTTTGGTGTAGAATTTGGGAAGGTAAAGTGAGAACCCACTTAGGTCTATTTAATAATTTACTAATAGGTGAACTGGAAACACAGACTTATGAATACAGAACTAGGGAGGTACCACTGCTGATCCAGCTGTCACTGTCCAGTTGTTCTCCTGAGGGAAATGGGGACCAACTGCATGGCTTGCTCCTGCTCTGACCACCCAAGAGAGTAAGCACAAGATCCTTTCTTCAGTTTTATCTCATCACATACCCAGAAGAAAACGTGCCTATAGGGCTAGTCACACTAAATGTCATTGGCTAAATAGATGAACTCCCATACAGGAAGGTCAACTTCCTCCAAAGGTTATTGAATTTTGAATTAGGCATCTGTGCCATGCAGATATGTTAAATCATGCGTGACACAGTTACATCAGCTCAGAGGTTTGAGAAAAAGGCCTTTGCCTGTAACTCTGTGTGTCAGGTTACAGATCTCCACATAAAATCAATCTTTCTCTCTCTCTCCTTTTTTTTGTTTTTTTTTGAGACAGGATTTCTCTGTGTGGCTTTGTGCCTTTCCTGGAACTCACTCTGTAGCCCATGCTGGCCTTGAACTCACAAAGATCTGCCTGTCTCTGCCTCCCGAGTGCTGGGATAAAAGGCATGTGCCACCATGAGCTGGCCAATCTTTCTCTTTTTAATGAAATTCCTTCTACTAGAGAAAGTCCTACTCTTTTTCAAAGTCAATATAACTAAGCTTTTTATCTTGAAAACACAATTTTTTATTATTTTATGTCACTTACCGATATTTATTTTACCATTTTCTTTTAGTGCATTACTGCTCTTATCTATTTATTTCTGTTCTCTAATGTGTCTAGGTTATTAATTGTTTCATTAATCTCTCATGTGCTGTTGATTGTTAATTTCTGTGTAGAGCAGTGTCTCCTGTAGCCCAGGCTTGATGCATGCTATGTAATTGAGAATTGCATTGAACACCTAATTCAACCCAGTGCTGGGACGATGGTCCTGCAAATCCTTTCAGGCTGGGCCTTGACAGCTCAGTGAGAAGGAAAAATGGACCAAGTAATGAGTGTCTGCCAGTCTCTCTGGCTTTTTGGGGTACATAAAAATGAAGAGGGACCTGTGCAAGAATTGAGTTGATAGTTGGGCAGTGGTGGTACATGCCTTTAATCCTAGTACTCAGGAGGCAGAGACAGGTGGATCTCTGTGACTTTAAGGCCATCCTGGTCTACAGAGTGAGTTCCAGAATAGCCAGGACTGTTTCACAGAGAGACCCTGTTTTGGAAAAAAAAAAGAGAATTGAGTTCACTGACCAACTTTGAAGCCGATGGAGTGACAGTGCAGAAAGGGAGGGGCAGGAAGCAGGGTGAAAGCTTTCTGGCTACAACAGTATTTAAGATTAGTAATGTGGAGTCATGTAATTAATTTTAGATGATTCATAAATGTCTTGACTGGCCATTATTTGTGGTCCATAGACCAGAGCATTCAATAATCTGGATAAAGGACTGACCTTATCGTGAAATCTAATTATTGTAGTTACATGGGTCAACCAATATAGAAGACCTGGGGAAAATGGTGAGACCATGCTTAACAGGACAGTTATTTTCCTTGCTTAAGATGTATAGCCTCAGAAGAAAAGATATGAATAATTCTTGATTTACTCTCACAGAAATTGCTAGTCTAGAACACATGACCCTAAATTATGCTTCAATTTTTTAAAATAATTCCTTGAGATTATGAGTACATCATGCCCCACAGCCTGTTTCCTGCATACAAGCCCTACCTTTGACCACTCATTTTCTTGTAATCATGGCTGTTTTTCTTTAACAAAAGTTACACATTAACAACAGTTACTGTTTGAATGTGATCGTTGTTTGACTGCAGGATTTCCCAGCTATCAAGCAAATGGTTGACTGCACTAGATGATCAATGTATACTGGAATTGGTACATGAAGGATTGTGTGCCTTAGAAGAGGAACAGGAATTGCTCTGGGAAAGATTGGAAGAATTTCTACTAAAATACAAATTTCCCACATCAGGTTCCTATCTGCCCCTATGGTGGAAGGGCAGAGCTGAGAAGGCCTGTGCTGTCTGTGTCATTTGATCTGTGATCACCCAGTGGAGAAGCTGCTACTGTCCTGAGTCTCAACTGGGTGGCCTTAGCTAATGTGAGACCCTTAGAAGGCTTACCGATTGGAGTAGCAGTAGGAGGTAGCTTGCAGGTTCCTTCCAGGATTCTTATCTGGCTCTGAGGTAGGGAGGGACCTGTGAAAATGAACACAATCCATGCCTTAGTGAGTGAGGGGCCACTGACTCCAGACCAAGAGGAGCAGTTCTCCTGAGTTGTCAGAACTTCTGTGACTGGAACGGACCATGAGCCAGACTGTGGTTCTGTGGGTACAGGTGGTGACCTGGGCAATGGCCCTTCTTAGAGACTCCCTGACTGTGGATTCAGTGGGGATAGGAGGATCTGCTCCCATGTCTATAGGAGGCTGTGATACTTGTAATATATGTGCCCAGTGTGCACACACAGGCATTGATTTTAGGGTGCAGTGGGAAGACAGATTGGGAAACCGAAAGTCGGGTTTCTAGTTCTGAACTTTGCATTCCACTTTTAGATTTGTCTTACAAATGTTGCAAATAGTTCAGAAACTGGGGGTCATCCTTCAGCAATACACAAATAGAATACTTAAAAATTTCTGATATCAGTCTCAACCTGATTCAAGGAAGTTCCGTTCCAGGGGAGGAAAGACGTTTCTGAGCTGCAGAGATATTTCACGTGTGCATGTTTTGGGGCAGAAGGATAGGGCAGATTCCACATCATGTACCATAACCCATGTGGCAAGAAATAGACATTCAATTATTTTTCTACACTGTTTTATGGTATTATTGGGGCTGGGTTTGCCTGAAACCACAAGGGGATATGAGAGTTTGCTAAGCCTTAGCAGGAGATTACCCCAATTTACCAAGGGAGCTCTAGAGTTTGTGACCTCTCAGTGTAGAAGAAATATCAGAAGCTAGCATGTCAGAAACATGGCAGTTTAATGGTCACTTTGAGTTAATTTTATGGGAGTTGTGAAGTCTGTGTTAATTTCTATGAACATAAAATTATGGGTAGCTGTGTAACATTGGTCAAAATCACACTTTTTGTGGCTCAGTTTTCTTTAGTCTTTTGATTAAATGTTGACTATATTTTCCTGCTTGTTTTCTTGGCCCTTCCTATCTCCTTTATTCTTTCACAAATGTTGTACATTTTCTTGATTATTGTAGCTTTGTGGTAAATAGAAGCCACATGGTTTCAATGTGTATATTAAATTTTCATAATCCTACTGAGCATTCTCAGTGTTTCTTCTTTGTATGTGGCATTGAAATAAGGAATCCTATTATAATTGTTGAGAATTTTCTATGAATTGTATTCAATTCATGCTGCAAATTTACCATATACAACAATTTAATAGTGATGTATCCTGTTCCCATAGATCATTAATTTGTTTATTTGTTTAGTTTGTTGTTGTTGTTGTTAGTCTGTGAAAGACTTTTATTTTACTGAATAAAAACTACTATGGGGTAGGGTAAGTGGTGCAGCATGCATTGTTTTTTGGAGATGACCTGAGCTCATATCCCAGTATCCAAGTTGGAAGGCTCATAACCACTTGTTGCTCCAGATCCAGCAGACCTGACACCATCTTTTCTTGTATGTCACCTTTATACACATTGAATACCTTTTCCCACAAACAAACATACACAAAATGTGGGGATAAACTTGTTTTCAAAAGTTCTTGTGACTCATAAAGGAATTAGAGCAAAACACGTTGCATTAAGTGTATAATACAAATCATACACTGTTGCTTTAAAAAACTGTTATATTGCATTTGGTTTGGAAAAGTTTTCATTTCCTCACTCTGATGGAGACTTATATTCCATCATCAGTCATAGGAAACAAAATGATGCCTAAGTGAATCTAATATCCTTTTCTTTTTTATAAGAGAATGAAATCCTTTTAGTAATTAAAACTATTTTCTACAAAGTTAAAACATCAGAAATCTCTAAGCAAATCTCTTTAATTTTGTTGGAACAGTCCTTCTTACCCAATCCATTTTCTGTTATTAGCAAAGGAGAGAAACTGAGTGCACAGGATGAGTGCTGACCAGTGAGTTTGTGTGGTTAAATTTTGATGAGAATCTTGTTCTTGTTTAAGGGACCATGATATATAGTTGTCGATATGTCTTTCTGTCTTGTTTGGTCAGTGGTACCATCTATGCTATTGATTTTATTGTCATTTAAATTTATTGTTGTATATTATCAGGAAAATGATGGAACTTCACCAATTTTTTTTTCAGAAATTTTTCCTATATTTTGTTTACAGTTCCTTGAGATGTTTTGTTTCTGAAGTTTCTATGGAGAGACAGTTTTAGTTTTCTCTTCTTGATCTCAGAGACTCACTTCTCCCCATTTCTTGATATATCTGAGTTCTTCAGGTGTTGTTATCTTCATTTTTGTTTTTGTTCTGCTTAAGTGATTGATACTGTTAACATATTGGTTTTGTGTTTTTAAAACATTCTCATATGCTATTGTTTCTTTTTTTTTAAATAACTTGAGCTATCAACATGATGTAGCCTAGAGTCAGTCATCCTAGGAAACATCAATTGAGGCTATGCCCAGATAAGAATTACTAGTTACAATAATTGTGAGAAACTCTATTGATTGTTGATTCATGTGGGAAGGCTCATCCACTGAGCTTGCAATTCCCTAAGCAAGTGGAATTGAGATGGATAAAAAAGCTAGCTGAGCTTAAAAGAGTAACTAAGCTAGAAAGAAAGCCAATCAGCAAAGTTTCCCTGTGGTTATTGCTTTCAATTCTTCGTTAGTTTCTATCCTACAAATGTGAGTTGTGTTCTGGCAATATCAGCCAGATAAACCTGTTCAATTAAACCTGATATGTTTTCAGTTACAGAATTTAATCACAGCAAGAAACAAGAAAGTTAAAACAAAATGGGTACACTAAAAGTTATTTTGTTGTTGGTAGAACTTGGAAAGTTGTCTTTTGCAATAATGTTGCAGACTTTGGAATAATGTTAGGACTTTAGATGGCAAAATCCATAGAAAGCTGCACACAGAACTTTAGCAGCTACTCTTGTGGGACTGGGAATGTGGGAGTGTTGAATGTAATGCCGACAGTGGAGTTTGCAGCCATCGGATTTCAGTGGGAAATAGACTCCATGAGAAATCTAGCTAGAGGGAATTTGTATAATATTTTGTTACCAAATCATTCTTTTTTCCCCCATTCCCTAAAAAATTGAATAAGGCAGAATTCAAAAGTAACTAGAGCATTTCTTGGATAAATTATTGAATCTGTTGGGTGTTTATTACTGATGTCTCGTTCATGTCTACAGTGAAAAAGAAAAGTGGTACAGAAACAAAGGAAAAGAAAGTTTTGAAAGAAAAAGAGCTCTAGGTAGTTTCAGATGGCAGTCCAATAGTGAAGCAGAGGCAGTAAATTTCCAGAAGTTTAGAGCCATTAAAGAGAAGGCCCTTCTCAGCATGTGAATCCTAGGAAGTTATATTAAGGGTAAGACTTCATCCATCTAAGCCTTTGAATTTTAGAATAGGCAACTTGATTCCTAATGCCAAGAAGCAAGTTCATACAGAACCTGCAGCAACTCTGATCCAAATGTGGTAGAATTCATCACAACTTACAAGCCAAATTTGTGGTGAAACCCATGTTGTACTGATGGTAGAACCAAGAAAGATGCAAAACTTATAGGCAGTGGATTCTTTCTCTGTGGTTTCAGTTCAGCACTGTTGCACCCATCTGTGTTTGGTAGAGTCAGAAACTCAGTGAGGAGACTGTGAGAGTTCATTGCATGAAGCTGTGAAGATGAAGCCAGTGTTGTATTTGAGATGATAGGATGTTGAGATACCAAGCTATGAGAAATCTGCCATGGACAATTGCATACAGGGAGTGGAATTTGCAATGGAAAAACATGTATGATAATTTTCAGGGATAGAGTTATCTAAGACCTTTGAGAATGAAGCTCCACTCATCTGAGAGAGAGCTACAGAATTTGTGGTTTTGCTTTACTGGCTTTTAGTCTTGCCTTATACCTATCTTCTCTCACTAAATTCACATTTCTTTCTTTTTTAAAATGTTTTCTTCTCTCATTCTATACATCCTGACTGCAGTTTCCCCTCCCTTCACTCCTTCCAGTCCTCCCCACTGCATCTCTCTCCTCCAGATCCTCTCCTCCTCCACGTCAACCTCCATTTGCCTTTGGAGCAGATGTGCCAGGGATATCAGCAAAACCCTCCATAGTAAGTTACAGTAAAACTAGGTACAAACCCTCAAATCAAGACTGAACGAGGCAACTTAGTAGGAGGAAAAAATTTCCAAGATCAGACGAAAGAGTCAGAGACACACTCCACCTCAATGTTAGGAGAATCACAAGAACATCAAGCTACCCAATCATAACATATATGCAGAGACCCTGGTGCAGACACCTGCAGGCTCCATGATTGCTGTTTCAGTCTCTGTGAACCCCTGTGAGCCCTCTTTTGTTGATTCTCTGTGCTATGTTCTCTTGTGTCCTTCTTTAAGTTAGGAAATTTTTCAACCATCAATGAAAAAAATATTTTCTGGGCCTTTGAGCTAAAATTCTCCTTCTCTTTCTATTATTCTTAGTTTTGGTCTTTTCATAGTGTTCCAGATTTCCTGGATATTATGTTTCAGGAAATTTTTAGATTTAACATTTTCTTTGATTTATTTTTCCAATACTTCTATCATACCTTCAAAGTCTGAAAATTTCTATTCTATGTCTTGTATTATTTTGGCAAAGCTTGCATCTATAGTTCCTATTCAATAACCTAGATTTTCATTTCATTTTTTAAATTTCTTGTAATTAACATTTTTAGGTCTTGAACAGATTCTTTGTTTTCCCTCACATGTATTTTTGGCTTTCCTTGAGGGATTTATACATTTTTTCCAATATTTCATTGATCTTTTCCCAGCTTTTATAAAGGAATTAATTTTCTTCCTCCTTACGGACTTCTATCATCTTCATAAAGTTGGTCTTAAGGTCCCTTAATTGTTCTTTAACTGTGTTGGAGTATTCAGAGCTTGCTGCAGTAGGATAGCTGGAGTCTGGTAATGACATTGTTCTGGCTGTTGTGGATTATGTTCAGATATCTGGGTTTGAGGTTATTGTGGATCTAGGTACCAGTTTCTCAGTTTGTCTTTGTTGGATGGCTATTTTGTTCTCTGTTCTTCAGGTCTGTGTGGCCTATGGTTAAACATGGGTTCTCACCCTTAGCTGACATCTAGAAATCTGACAGTATGTGTAAGTGTTGTTCCAGTGGGGAGTATCTGTTCATGTTTGGGACTGAAAAAGGGGGAAGAGGGAAGGGAGCTTGAGGACAGTGGTGAGGGGGAACTCAGAGAGTGTGGGAGGTTTGTGGGCAGGTAGAGGAATTCTGGCAGAATCTGTGTTATTTGTATGAGCAAGGAGTCTCCACCAAAGTTGGAGGCTACAACATAGAAATGAAGAGGGAAGTAGGCTTGGGAATATAGTACTGCAGGGGGTTATTGAAAGAATGGAGGGGGGCCTGTCAGTGGTGGCACACGCCATTAATTCCAGCACTCAGGAGGCAGAGGCAGGAGGATCTCTGTGAGTTCAAGTCCAACCTGGGCTTCAAACTGAGTTCAAGGAAAGGCACCAAAGCTACACAGAGAAACCCTGTCTTGAGAAAACAAGAAAAAAATGAAAGAGTGGAGGAGGTTCACAGGTCAGCAACATACATGGATTTCTGATGGCAATGTGGTCCAGAAGGGAGCCTTTGTCTCAGTTTGCCTACTTGTTCTTCTGGCTTGTGTGGCCTGAACTTTAGCAAAGGATATCCATCTAATTTGTCAGTGGGAACATGGCTTTGGGGGTGGCAGCTGTACTGTTGGTATGGGGTTGTGTCTGTGGGAATGTAGAGAGAGTAGAAACTTCATGGGCATGTAGCCTGACTACCTATTCTGGGTGGTGTGACATACACATGAACAGGGGATGTCTGCCTGAGTTGGGGGCTGGAACATAGCCATATTCCTCCTTTTCTGAGTGGAGATATATCCTCTGCCATTGGATGTTGTAAATCCTTAATGTGTTTCTAGATTTCACAAGATATGGCAGTCAAGAGGTTATCTTGAGTATCAGAAGACACTTTAAACATTTGTGCTTTGGGAGCTTTTATAGATTATGAGAATCATTGAAGTTAGACTAAATGCATTTTTTTTTTTTTGGTTTTTCAAGACAGGGTTTCTCTGTGTAGCTTTGCGCCTCTCCTGGAACTCACTTGGTAGCCCAGGCTGGCCTCGAACTCACAGAGATCCGCCTGGCTCTGCCTCCCGAGTGCTGGGATTAAAGGTGTGCGCCACCACCGCCCAGCGACTAAATGCATTTTTAATGTTTTCATTGTATTCTCTCATACAATACATCCTGACTACAGCCTCCCCTTCCTCCACTCCTTCCAGCCCCATTTCTCCAGATCCACTGCCACTCTGTTTCCCTTCAAAATAGAACAGACCTCCTAGGGATATCAACCAAACACATCATAATAAGTTGCAATAAGACTAGGCACAAACCCTCTCATCAGGACTGGATGGACAATGTAAACCAGTAGGAGGAAAAATGTCCCAAGAGCAGGCAAAAGAGTCAGAGACACCTTGATTTCTCTAATTAGTAATCCCATAAACACCCCAAGGTAAACAACCATAGCATGTATGCAAAGGACCTGGCAGAGCCATGCAGGCTCCATGACTGCCACTTGTTTCTCTGAGCCTCCATGAGCCCTGCTTAGCTGATTCTTTGGGCAATGCTCTCCTATTTTCCTCAAACCCTCTGGCTCCTACAATCCTTACCCTCTCCTTCCATGGAATTCCTAGAGCTCAAGCTAATGTTTGGGTAGGGAATCATTACATATGTTCCCATCTGCTTTCAGAAGCCCCTATGATGAAAATTGGATGAGGAATCACTATATAAATATAGGAGAATATAGTTCAGAATCATTTCATTGATTTTTTTCCTTGGTCAGTTGTATTTGGTTTTACCCTAGTTCTCTGAGCCATCCAAGTTCCAGTTCCTGGCCATCTGGGCAGTGTTAGGCATGGGTTTTAAGGTAGAAAAGTCATTGGTTGGCCAGTACAGAAGCTTGGAGCCATCATTGTCATAGCATATCTTGCAGGAAAACAAGTGTGGGTTAAATGGTTTGTGGCTGGCTTGGTGTCCCAGTCCCACTGCTGGGAGCCTTATGTGGTTACAGAAGATGACTGATTTAGCCTCCATATCCTTAATTACTAGGAGTCCTCACTAGGGTCACCCTTATAGGTTCCAGGATGTTTACACTGCACTACATTTTCATATCCCTCACTAAAAGATTCCCTGCTCCAGTCATCTCCTCAGTAATCTTCTCCTCTGTCCTTTCCTTACTCACCAAATCCTTCTCTTTCCCATCCTCACCTGCCTCCAGTGAACTATTTCCTCTTCCCAGGGAGATCCATGAATCTCCCCTAGAGCTGTTCTTACCACTCTGTATCTAAGGATTGTATTGTGATTGATTGTGCTAATATCCACTTATAAATGAGTAAACTATGTTTTTGTCTGTGATTCTGGGTTACCTCTCTCAGAATAATAAATAAATCAAGAAATTAGACAACAACAAACTAAATAATCCATATATAATGAGACATACCACTAAGCAGAACCATACACAAGGCCAGCAAGAGCTCTTTACTTTTGAACCATCTCTTTGGCCCTGTGTTGATTATTTATGATCAACATTTATATTGCTAAAGTTTTCATCTGTCCATTTGTAACTGTTTAAACATGATTTGAATATGATTTTAGTAAAATCACAGTGATGTTATAGTTTAAATTGAGGCATTTCAGGTTTCTGGAAGATAAATACAGAACTGGAATGAGTACATAACTCTTTGTGGAAATGCCAATAAAAACCTCTGAGTTCTTTCCATATATTTTGTTTGTTTGAGTAATTTTTGCATGAGAAAAAGCATCTTAACATGTACTTCTGGCTATCCTGGAACTGATTGCATATATAAGACTGGCA
Organism: Peromyscus californicus insignis; assembly: GCF_007827085.1. Lineage (NCBI taxonomy): Eukaryota > Metazoa > Chordata > Mammalia > Rodentia > Cricetidae > Peromyscus > Peromyscus californicus. Next base: position 61,652 of record NW_026294552.1, read on the forward strand.
TTCAACTCTGAGGCAGATACCTTGCTCTCACTTCTGAGTGCAGGGGTTAAGGTGTGAACCAATACACCTAGCATGTCCATCTTGTTTTTCTTTCTTATACTTAGTAATTGTTCCTACATTTTCTCTCATATGTACTCTGTACTGTTGATCTGTTTACTTGTGTCTTCATATTTTTTAATAGGCATGTCTCTTTCAAGGTGATATCCCATTCACAGGCTGCAGAAATGACAGAGGTGAGTGTCTTATTCAGTTTCCTTCTAAAGTGCCTTGATGATTACATTATAACAGCTATGTCATGGAATAAATGTGGGATTCAACAGAATTATATGACTACATTGTCAAAGAATTATGCATTTACAATGTTGTCAGTATCATGCTTTCTGTTGTACACATGTATGGTATATTTTAGAATGCAGTGACCTATGATGATGTGCATGTTGACTTCACTTGGAAAGAGTGGACTTTGCTGGATCCTTCCCAGAAGAATCTCTACAAAGATGTGATGATGGAGACCTACAGAAACCTGACTACCATAGGTATGACCAAATTTTACTTCACTTTTTAAAATAAGGAAACAATTATTCCTTAGTTTGGGATAACTATTCTGTAATTGGATTGAGAATGAAGAGTGAGGTGAATAAATCAGGCATGCTTCTAAGGTTCATTGAATATAGTAACTTAAATTTCACACAGTTTTCAATAATAGGCCATATATTTTCTGGTACTGTATTTTAGGATACAGTTGGGAAGACCATAATACTGAAGAACATCATCAAACCTCTAGAAGACATGAAAAATAATTTTCAAGTGCAAATGTGCCTCTGAAAAAAAATCATAGTCCTGTAAGATTTATACAAAAGTAAAAGTGTAAATAAGCACAGGTTAATGTGCTTTAAGATTATTAAGTTCTCACAAAAACATAGACCTCAATGTCAGGTAGATGAATAGCATTTGCAAGGCATTATTTTAAGAAAGAAGATAAGGAAGCAAATCCTCAACAGGTATCACAATTTAAACCATAGCACCATGAGAGATATGCTGTGGAATTGTCAATCTATTTATTTCATACAACTCATATTACAAAATGGATACACATTGAGGAGGTTTTAAGTATATCTTCAAAACCTTTTAGTAAGCAAAGAGTCCATAGTGAACCTAGTATTACTCATGTACTTTTTATGACTGGGCTAAATTTAGTAAGTGTAGCAGTGAGAGTCAAGAGTCAAGGGACAGTTTTTGTGGAGAAATTTTAATGCCTTAACATATGTCTATGAGAAACAGAAATTCTGACTGTGTGAATTCAATATGGAAACCTTTTATTTGTTATTTTCCCATTCCTAAGTGTATCATATGCCACTATGGATACAAGGCATATGAGAATAGTGATATGAAAAAACGTAACATACCTCTCTCTCAGAACAATGTGAAGATATGTAGCAATCCCATATTGAGTGTATTGTTGAATCTGATTCAAGAATACAAGTAATTGATTTTATAGTTTCATTGTTAATACATCAACAAACTTACAAAGCAGAAAAGTCTTATGAATACTAGTACTATGTCAATAATCTCTTGGTCTTAGTTCACTTAGCAAATTTAATATGAATCAAAGTATAGGAAGATTTATGAATGCAATAAGGGTGGTAAAGTTCTAAGTTTTTCCAGTTCTCTTCAAATATGTGAAAAATCTCATATACAGAAAATTTCTGTAAATATGAAGCATGTAAAAAAGAATGTTACCATCACAGGTATCTTCAAAAATGCAAAACCACTATTAATGAACAGGAACAAAATGAATGTAAACATAATGATAAAACTTTAAGCTCTGATTCCTCTTTGCTATTGGACCAAATGGTAAAATTAATTTATATAGATATAAAGATTCAAGTGTGTGTTGAATGTGTTAAAGCTTTTACATATTCTAATTATCCCTGCAGGCATGAAAGAAGTCATTCTGGAGAGAAACAATCTGTATATGCTCAATATGTTAAATCCTTTGCATGTAACATTCATCTTCAAAGGGATAAAAGAATACATACTGGAGAGAAACCCTATGAATGTATTCAATGTGGTAAAGCCTTTGTACAACATGGTAATCTTCAAAGGCATTTAACAACACATACTGGTGAGAAACCCTATAAATGAAATCAATGTGGTAAAGCCTATGCTCATCACAGTACTCCTCAAATACATAAAAGAAGGCATACTGGAGAGAAACCCTATGAATGTAAACAGTGTGGTAAAGCCTTTGCACAATGTGGTCATCTTCAAAGCCAAAAAAGAACACATACAGGAGAGAAACCCTATGAATGTAATCAGTGTGGTAAAGCCTTTGCACAACATGCTCATCTTCAAAGCCATAAAAGAACACATACAGGAGAAAAACCTTATGAATGCAATCAGTGTGGTAAAGCCTTTGCAAAACACAGTCATCTTCAAGTGCATAAAAGAACACATACTGGTGAGAAACCCCATGAATGTATTCAATGTGGTAAAGCCTTTGCACAACATGATCATCTTCAAAGTCATAAAATAATACATCCAGGTGAGAAACCCTATCAGCGTAATCAATGTGGTAAAGCCTTTGCATATCATGAAATTCTTCAAATGCATAGAAAGAACACATACTAGAGATAAACTCTATGAATGTAATCAATGTGGTAAAGTCTATGCTCATCACAGTGCTCTTTAAATACATAAAAGAAGACATCCTGGAGATAAACCCTATGAATGCAATCAATGTGGTAAAGTCTATACTCATCACAGTACTCTTCAAATACATAAAAGAAGACATGCTGGAGGAAAAACCTATGACCATAATTAATGTGGTAAAGCTTTTTGTCATCACAGTCATCTTCAAATGCATGAAAGATCACATACTAGACAGAAACCCCATGAATTTAATCAATGTGGTGAGGTCTTTTCACACACAGTACTCTTCAAATGCATGAAACAGCACCTATTGTATGAATATAATCAGTGTGATGAAGCCTTTGAATGTATCAGTAGTCTTTAAAATCATTAGAAAAAGTCATACTGCAGAGAAACCCTAAAAATATAGTCAGTGTTGTACAGTTTTGCTCTTTATACATGAATAAATATTCATGTATAAAGATGATGCAGTCAATCTCTTAAAGCCTTTGCATATTACAATAGTCTTTGAGTACCTGCAAAAAAGTACTGATGGCTTATTATTGTAAAATATTTGGTAAGGTCCTTATCCAAAATAATTGCATTGTTACACAAGGGTGTTCATTCTGTAAAAAACAATTTGACAATGTCAGCAATCTGTTCATGCATTATGATGTCCATTTTTACAAATTTTGCCCTAGTAAAATCATGGATTAATTGAATTTAGTAGTTTATAAAGCCCTGTGTTTAGGGTAAAAAGTCAGCCAAGGAAACACAAGGAAACTAAAACCAGAGCCAGTAAAATAAATTCAGTTTTTCACTGAAACCAGAGCCAAAGAAATGCACTCTACCTCTGACCATCTGAGCACAAAGCCAACCAATCCATGAGCAGAAAAACCAACCAATCCCTGAGCGCAAAACCAACCGATAACTGCACATGAAAGGCTCCCAATCTCTGAGCTTGAGATTGAAATCCAACCAATACCTATCCTCAAAATCTTTTCCCTGGAAATCTCCACCACTATCAAGCCCCATATAAGACCTGTGTCTATTCAGCTGGCTGTTGCCCTTTTTCACACTGACACAGGCAGCCACATTTCTGGATTCCTCTCCCCTATATAAATCTCTTGAATTAGATTTGGGTGAAGATCTTTTGCCAGAGCTGAGCTGAATCTCTGCTGGGAATCTCCCTAGTGGAGTCAAGCACAGAAGCAATTGACATCTCTGCTGGGAGACTCGCTAGTGGAGTGGAACAGAGAAATAATGGACACCTCTCTTGGGGGAGTGAAGTAGAGCAGCAAAGGACAGATCTGCTGGAAATCTGTCTTAGCTGAGTGTAACGCAGTTAATCTGTAATTGCTCATTTTTGGAGAGGAGCAGGTTTGCCACATCCTTCAAGTAAACCATCCCACACTGGGACAAGCTTTCAGGACTAGACTAACTTTCTAAGTCAGTATTCCTATCTCCTCAGAGCTTTAGGTATCTAGCTTCATTTCACAGCTTTTTTTTGAGAGCTGTAGGTATCCTGGAAACCTTTCCCCCACAGCTTCAGGTATAGCCTGACACCATAACAGCCAGGATATCTTTCTCCTCTCAATTGTATATAACCAGGATACCTTCCACTCCCAACTATAGGTGTAGCCTAACTTTTGATACTCAGTGAACTTTTCCTTTCAGAACTAAACACTTCCATTATGAATTTATATAACAAGTACTATTTTTAGATTTTATACTCTTTAATTAGATGAAATAACTAATTCATGTGTCAAACTTGATAGATTCTTATTAGTTCCTTTTCTGTTCTTGATATATAATGTCTATGTTCACTAATAATGAGTTTTATTTGGCCCCATAGGGATACAGTATCACTTTATTAGTGGCATGGCAACAAATATCAGACATGGCAGCTAAACCGAGAGCTCACATCCTTAGCCTGCAAAATGAAGCAGAGAATGGGAACTGAAAATGATGTGTGGATGTAATTGATCAAAGCCTACCCCTAGTGACATATTTCCTCAGCAGAACAGCATTTCCTAAACCTTCACAAATGATACTGCCAACTGAAAAGGATTTCTCTGACTTCATGTGTACATGCTTGCTTTCTGTTACATGAACCAATTCACAATGAAGAAAATCTCTGTAAACCTTTAAATGTCTCCATACCTGTATTATAACAATGCATGCTTACAAATGAAAAAGTTTCATCAGTGAAAAAATGTTTTTTAAAGAGTTGTTTTAATTTTAATTATGTGATGTCAGTACACTTTATTGGTGGGGTATATGAATTTGCATGGTAGTTTCTGAGAATGTTAGACTCAGATCTTCTTGTATCAAGAACTAAAGGAAGTTGTCAAAATCAAGTCTTATTCCTGGTAATGAACTTTGCTTAACTGCCCAACCATGTCTCTAGCCATGAAAATATTTTAGAGCCTATTTATATTATGTTAAAATCAGGAAATAGGAACAAACACATACAAGAGAAAAATTTTATTCATGTAAACAATTTGGTACAGATTTTAAACATCACAGTTGTCTTCAGCTTAAATAAAAAGACCTAACTTCAATTTTTTTATCATAGCCCTGAAGGAAGTAAATTAGTTACTATGTTTAGTCAAGACTGATGGGGGAGACCAATGCATTTTCATTTCTATTTTGAAACATTTGAGGTAGATACCAAAGTGTGCTATATGTGTGGCAAATTCATTTTAGTTAAATTTACTTTTGTGGTCTTTATATTCCTTCTGTGGATTTTGCTCATCTTCCATTGCTTTTTTACTTAGTGATATGTATTTTTCTGCTGTAATACGTAAAATGGGAAGCCCATCATTTTACTAGTCTATTGTTTATGTATATATCAGGCAGATATATACACATATAGACACTCCAACTAAGAGTGTCTGTGAAAGGGTGGTGGTTTGTGGTGTTTGGTTTTTATTTCATGTTTTCACAAATTTCCTTGAGATTTTGTTGTTAATATTAAGCCTGGCATGGATTTCAGTAATGATTCAAGGATACATTTGAACTCATGGTCCTCATGTTTCTACCTCCAGAGTAGTCCAAGATTAGATAATCTACTCCCAATGTGTGCTGTTTTGACAACACAACAATGTTAATTTTAAAATGCTTAATAGAAAAGAATATAAGAAGCATTAAATACTTTATGTGTATATCCAAAGGCATATTTTCATGTATTTGGTAGAAATGTACTAAAGTAGGAAATCGGCAATCAGTTGTTTATCTTATATCATCAGGGCAGAGTTGTTGTGAGTAGCGTGAGATGTCCAGGATACCTCACCCTCCAGGGCTGAACTGTCTCCTTGCAGGTCCAGCCAACAGAGCTGTGCAAAACAGCTCCAGGGGTCCAGGGTACCTTCAGGGCAGAGTTGCTGGTCTGAGCAGCTCAAGGTGTGTGATACCTCGCCCTCCAGGGATAAACTGTCTCCTTGCAGTTCCAGCCATCACAGATGTCCTAAGCAGCTTAAGGTATTGTCTGACTCCCCAGGTAGTCAGGACACGTTTCCCCAGAGTTTTTGCAACAAATTTACTTACATTGTTGGTGCCAAAACATGGTACCAAACCTAAAGAGTTGCTCACAATTTACTTACAGATATTCTGACCTTAGGCCAGCAGAGGCAGGCTGTTTAGATGATGGGAGGTGGAGGTGCATGAGAACTCTCAGTAGGTTTGTTGAAATAGCTGTCTAAAAATTTACCTAGTGTCTATTCCACAGGTGTGTAACATCTAGAATCTGTGAAGATGTTTCTCCTTTCTTCAAAAACAAATTCTCCATGATTGTACTGGTCACAATGGAGACTAAAATAACATAATGAACAGTTTTCAGGATGGGACTCAACATCATGACAGATTTATAAACTCCTCAAGGGTATATCTATGTGTCACTAAAATAAGCATACTGGCAGAACTCTAATGCTCAAAGAGATGCTCCCAATTTTCACCAAGGTATCACCTGGGAACTGTGAGATAGGGAACTGCTCATGCCCAACCACAGATCCCTGATTTCAGTGACTAGAGGGAGATACATGCACAAACACATAGAAAAATAAACAACACATACACATGTGTGTGAGAGACCGAGAAACAGAGAAAGAGATAGAGAGACAGAGAAAGAGAGACTGAGTGAGAGCGGGAAAAATCTATCAATTGGATGCTGAACAGTATGTCCTCTCAGAAGGGAACAAAAGGAGCTGGGATCAGTCTCAGTCCCTGTATCAACACATTTAGATGTGTGATCAGGCCTCTCCAACTGCTGCTTGGAGAATCAAATGCACAAGGCCTTTTAAAGCAAGTAACAAAAAATTAACTCAAACTCACAGCAACTAACATCTCACACTAGCCAGCACGTGATAGAATCTCTTCAAATGCGTGCTGGAAACTCACATACTACTGCCTCAGTCCATGAGTACTATGACTCATGCCACAGGCTCTGTTTTTGTTTCTTTTTAGAGGAAGCAGAATAGTCTTTGTGCTCATATCATTCCTGTCCACATTTGAGGATCTGCCTTTGGGAAGAATTCAGAGACATGATTTTGGGGAAAGGCATACCCTGAAAATGCAGCCTACCGGAAACATAGACCTTATATAAAATGAATTAACAATGACAGAGTCACCTAAGATTGAAACTACAGTGTTTGAAAGAATGAATACCTATTCTTCATGCTCTCTTCTGTGATAAAGATCAGACAATCTCACTGCTAATTTCTTTCAATGGTCATTGGCTGTAGCTGACTGGTCAGTCTGCACCTTCTGCTTTACCTGCATCTTGGTGAGGAAGGTTTGGTGGGATGATGGCTCCCTGGTGCTCCTTGTGGGTAGATGAACAAAAATTAACTTGTAGTATGACAAGGCAAAGAGGATGGACAGACCACCCTAAGTCCTTATCCAATGTTTGAGAAAGCTTGTTTACCAGTGACTCAGTGACACCCCAAATTATTTTGTCCTGTGCTTCAGATGCCCCCTCTGTGGAACTCAGCTGTCTCCTCTATTTGAAGGGAAGTGGTTATCTCAGCTATTTGGTTCTCTCTGCTCTCATAGCACATACTCCAAGTAACCAAGAAGATAGCCTCTTCAGGGTTATTCACAGCTGCAGACTCAGAATTCAATTTGCCTGCAGAGTCCACAAGCCTGTGGGTTTACAATTCAGGAGAAAATTGCCATAGTTCACAATCACCCCAGTCATGTAGACGTTCCCCAAATATCTTCAGAAGTCACTCTAACCATATAACTATTGATGGAGAAGATATAGAAGGGCAGAACATGGTCACCAGTCTCAACAAGTCACCTTACTGACAACTCAGGAACACAGAGCAGCTGGGAAGTACCTAAAGTTAGCCAGTGTGGTTGAAGTACACTGATATCCTCCTTGAAATGGGCACACCTCATTAATCCCTCCCTCTTTAATGTTGGTCTCATGTTCACTCACCAATGCCTATCCTCCAAAAGGAATGAAAGCCAAGAGTTCCCAGCATAAAGCTTTGGCCTTACCAGTTCCTGACTTCTGAGCCAGAACAATTAATATCCTGGAATCCTTGAATTTCAAGAGTCATGACAAGCAAGGAATTTCTGTTGGTTCCCGGAGACTCCAACTTTCTGGGCCCCATTACTGGAAGATTCAGCTCAAGCCCACTTCCTCCAGGAAGCTTCCCTTTTCCTGCACAGAACTCATTACACCATTCTCTTGACCATTTCTTTCTTGATGTTTTACATTGAGGCTGAAGGTCAGCTTTCTCTGTCACTCTCTGGTCTCTCTACCCTCTCCATCTCTTTCTGAATTAGACTCTTCAGTATGCCATCATGTTCATCAAAAAATGGTGAAGACATTGAATAAGCGTCCCAAGGGCAGTTGGTGTTGCCACAACATAGGTGACATCACAGAGGATGCCAGGACTCTCCAGGATACAATAGAATGTCCAGGAAAGAGCTGCAGATGTCATGGGAACTGACATTGCTTCCCTGCTAATGAGCTTTCCTCATAAAACACTAGAAGTTAAGTTGAACATTGCAGGAGCCTCTGCTGGGATAATAGGGAAGCCGTTCAGCACCCCCTTCGTCCAAAGCCAGAGATCTCTCCCCAATTGATTGGACATCCTTTATTTCTTTCCATGTGTGGAACTGAATGTTTATCTCCTACTGAAATTTTATGTACACAAGGTAATAATATCAAAGAAATTTATGTATGCTATAGTTCATCATAAGTACCTGCATCTGAGATGACCAGCCACACTAGTGGAAGCCCGTGAACTGTGGACTGGTGGCTGTGGAGCCCCCATGGGACTTGACTAGGTCCTCTTGATACAGAAGATGGTTGTTTGGCTCAAACTGTTTTGGGGGGCACCCAGGAAGGAGGATTGGGATCTGTCCCTGATGCCTGGGCAGGCTTCTGGAACCTGTTGCCTGTGATGTGACACTTTGTACAGCCTTGGTGCAGTGGGAAGGAGCTTGGTCCTGCCTAGGCTCAGTGTGCTGGTCTCTGCTGACTCCCCATGGGAGACTTTGATTTGGGGAATGTGGGCATGAGGAATGGCTTGGGAAAGATGGCTGGGGGGTGGGTGGAGGGAGGAGGTGGGATCTGTGTGGTATGTAGATTAAGTAGAAAATTACTTTTTTAAAATAATATACTTAACTTTATGTGTATTGGTGTGAGTGTGTCAGATTCCCTAGAACTGGAGCTACAGACAGATGTGAACTGTCATGTGGGTGCTGGGAATTGAAGCCAGGTCCTATAGAAGAGCAGCCAATGCTCTTAACCATTGAGCCATTTCTCCAGCCCAAAAATGTCTTAATAAAGAAAAAAAAGATATAAAATCCAAAAAAGAATGTACCTGCATCTCCTTATCTCCTTAGCTATAAGACATTATATAATTAATGCTGACTGAGAAGGACACTTGTTAAATAATTTCCTGGTAAAGCGTCTACAGGAAATATCTGGGCAGATTTATACTAGAAGAAGAGGCTAACACAGTCTAGGAACAAGTACCCACAGGAGTGTGATATGGTCACGGAGCTCAGTGTGACTAAAATCTGTGTCATCAGCATGTGTGTAGTGGGTGTTGTACTCTCTGTTGAGTGGCTCAAAGTGGTCTGCTCCTATTGGGTAGTAAAGGTGGCCAGACTTCTGGAGTCTTCCACATAGAACATGAGTTTCCTATAGAGCAAAGGATATTCAGGAAAATCCTTTGCAAGCCCCTTCATATTTAGGAAAATAGACATTAGGGTTCCACTGGACACTCTAGATCAATAGTTCTTAATTTTTTCCAATTCTCTGACTCTTTAAATAGCACTAAGAGTAGTTCCTCATGTTGTGGTGAACCCTAAACATAATTGTTTCATTGTTTCTTAACTTTAATTTTGCCACTGTTATGAATCATAATTCAAATATTTGATATCCAGGATATCTGCTATGCAACCCCCAATGGGGTGGTGACCCACAGGTTGAGGACCACAGCTCTGAATGTGGACAGAAATCTCCCCAAATCATGGCAGTGATGCTGGGGCCGTGTGATTCTTAGTTTTTATTATCAGAATGTATCAAACTAGTCACCTGGGAAGAGGAACCTGTAGATGTAACCAACCGTCTTATTAAATAAGAAACACAGAGCCAATGCAAAGAAGAAAGCCAAGAGATCAGAGCTAAGAGCCTTACCCACCTGCTGTAGCTAGCCTATTCAGCGAAGAGACCTCTCCGAAAGAGACCTACTTCCCGTTTGTCTTTATAGAGACTTTCTGTTCTGCCTTCTCATTGCTTGTAAAACCAACCACATGACTACCTCATCACTTCCTGTCTGTATAGACCTCCAGGTCTTCTATGGTTGGTATTGAGATTAAAGGCATGTGTCTCCAATGCTGGCTGTATCCTTGAACACACAGAGATCTACCTAGCTCTGCCTACCAAGTGCTGGGATTAAAGGCGTGCACCACCAACACCCAACTTTTGCTATGGCTCTAATAGCTCTGACCCCCGGGCAACTTTATTTATTAACATACAATTAAAATCACATTTCATTACAAATAAAATACCACCATAGGAACCCTCAATGAGAAATTATATAGATCAGTTTTACTTTGAGCATGTCTCTGTGGGATTTTATTAATTGTTAATTGAGATAAGACTCCCTAAAATGGGCAGAATCATTTCATTGTCTGCAACCTGTACTGTTTAAGTATGAAGAACCTCGAGCATAAACATAAGCAAACAGGCAGCATGGGTACATTTGTTTATCTCTGCTCTTGGCTGTGGATGTGATATGATTAGCTGAGTTCCTACCTTGATTTCCCAAATATGGAACTATTACCTGGAATTGTGGGCTTTGATCAACTTTTCCCATTCTAAGTTGCTGTGCCTGACAACTCAATGTAATAAAGATGTTAATAAAGCACTCTAGGACACAGGGGTTTTCACAAGTCAGTGAGATGTGTGTTTCATGAAATGTTCAACAACACCATATCTGTCTCAGAAGAGATCCTACTTCCTCCTGAACCCAACCTGTGTTTCCTTGTTACAGTTTTACAAAGACACAGAGACACCCATAGACTCACAAACCACTTCACCCTGTCAAAAAATGTCCCCTGATATTGTCTTGCCCTATCAAGTACTATGCTAAATTCTTCTAATGTGTTATATACAATGAGCTTCACTTCAATGAATGTATTTTCTTTGAATTTCCTGAACATTAAAATTTTCAGATATGGGGAATTGGATCTGAATTCACTGCCTTGTCTATGAATTCCAATGTAGATGGAGTTTTCCTGCCTGGCCCACAGTCAGGACAAATCTCTCTCTCCTGCCAGTCTCACAGCCTCTCAGACCTGACCAAGTAAACACAGAGACTTATATTGGTTTCAAACTGTATGGCCATGGCAGGCTTCTTGCTAACTGTTCTTACAGCTTAAATTAAACCATTTCCATTAATCTATACCTTGCCACATGGCTCGTGGCTTACCGGCATCTTCACATGCTGTTTGTCATCGTGGCAGCTGGCAGTGTCTCTCTGACTCAGCCTTCCACTTCCCAGCTTTATTCTCCTCCTTGTCCCGCCTACACTTCCTGCCTAGCCAATGGCCAATCAGTGTTTTATTTATTGACTAATTAGCAACACATTTGCCATACAGAACATCCCACAGCATTCCAATCTTATGCTATGTTCTTCCTTGAGGTCAGAAGAAGCTCCTTAAAGCTAAGAGCAAAGTAGCTCCTTAAATTCCAGGTATGAAGGGGTTATAAGTAATTACTGGCAATGTATCCACTAGTTACCTTAGGTTGGAGATTAACTCCAGGGCTGATGTACACAGATCCCTGTGAAAACTTCTCCGTATCCCTCTGACTTCTGTGCTTCTTCATGAAGGATTCTGTAAACAAATCTTTGATGAATTTCCTCCTTCAAAGGTAAATAGACCTTATCAGATGTGAAAAGTCACTTTGATTTTGTCCTTCTCCTAGGACCTGTAACAGACCCTTTGGAGCTACATCAAAGGCTATCCAAGGAGAATAAGGTCTGAAATAACCACAGGTAAAGATTTAGAATGCAGGTCTGAGGAACAGAGTGCAAAACAAGGGCAGGACAGCAGGCACACCCAGGAAATTCTTGGTTATGTCTTTGGCAGTTTAGTGTCTCTGCATGTCAGTTTCTTCTACCTAGAGAAAGATGGGTTGGGATACACCATGGAGATGGGTGCTGTCACAAGGCATGACTTATAAAATCACTTCCTTCATAAGTGGGACTTTCTTTTTGTTTGTTTGTTTGTTTACATGTTTTTTTTTTGATGATGGTGATAGGCTAGCATTTGTATGAGCTAAGCTGCACATCTCTTTCTAGTGAACATCTCTTTCTGGGAACAGAGGAATCATCCTGAACTTACAAAAAATGCTGAAAATGATGCTTTAGAGCAGAGAATCACTTCACTTGGTTAAAAAAAATTAACACTTCTCTTCATGACTGTTACCAAATATTGTGCATAGCTCCTGTCCTTTGCCACTTGGAAAGACTCACCAGATAGCTATTCTTTATTGATTAACCACTATCAGATGCTAAGAGCAAAGAAGATGGAGAGGGAAGGTAAAAATGAACATGTTTGATCCTAAATATAGTGTTGTGTTTGCCTGTTCCAATCTCAGAATTCTAATCCTTATCTGGCTAATCTAACAACAAATAAATGCCACCTGTGCCTACTGGTGTATTTTAATAGAAGCACATAAATGATTTTGGTGACTTACTAGAATTCATGTATTATATATTGAGTCTACCTATTAATATTTTCTTCTGTGTCTTGCTATTCTTATTTGGAAAGTTTGCTTGGTTGAGTGGAAGTGAACCACCACAATTAAAATGGAGGGAGGGAATTTTTTTTTAAATAAACTACTGTAAGAGAATATGTTTGGGAGTTGTAAAAGTTTTTCAATTGAAAAAAATCAGAATTTCAGAGGATCCTGTTACATGGTGCAGTCAGAAATCAGAGTCAGCAAAGCTTGCAAAAACAGATTTTTTTTTAGCACTTTAATGAGAGAAACACTTTGGTTATTTTTTAATTTTATACTTAATTTAATTTTACATGTCAGCCATGTATTTCCCTGTCCTCCCTCCCCCCTCTCCTCCCACCCCTCCCACCCTCCCCCCATTCCACCCTCATTCCCATCTACTCCAGGGCAAGGACTCCCCTGGGGATTCAACTTACCCTGGTAGATTCAGTTGAGGCAGGTTCAATCCCCTCCTCTTTACACCTTGACTGAGGAAAGTGTCCCTGCATATACCCTAGGTTCCAAAAAGCCAGCTCATGTTCCAAGGAGAGTTCCTGGTCCTACTGCCTGGGGGCCTCCTAAATAGTTCAAGCTAATCAACTGTCTCACTTATCCAGAGAGCTTGGTCCAGTTACATGGGTGCTCCTCAGCTGTTGGTTCATAGTTCATGCATTTCTGCTAGTTTGACTATTCATCCATGTGTTTGAGCCAATCATGGTCTCAATATCTCTTGCTCATACAATCCCTCCTATCTCTTGTTGATTGGACTCCTGGAGCTCCACCTGGGGCTTGGCCATGGATCTCAGCATCTGCTTCCATCAGATGGATTAGAGTTCTATCATGACAGTTAGGGTCTTTGGCCAACCGATCACCAGAGCAGGTCATCTCAGACACTCTCAACACCATTGCCAGTAGTCTATAGTGGAGGAATCTTTGTGGATTTCTGGGGGCCTCTCTAGTACTCTTCTTCTTCCTATTCCCATGGGGTCTTCATTAACCATGGTGTCTCTTTCCTTGTTCTCCCACTCTGTTCCTTATCCAGCTGGGACCTCCTGCTCCCCTAAGCTCTTTCCCCTGACACTTGTTCTCCATTACCCTCCCCCCTAACCCCAAGTTTGCTCTTGTAAACCTCATCCACTTTTCTGTCATTGGGTGATCCCTATGTCTTTCTTAGGTCCTCTTTGCTAGCTAGCCTCCCTAGAGTGTGAGTTGCAGTCTGGTTATCCTTTGCTTTATATCTAGTATTCACTTACGAGTGAGTACATACCCTGTTTCTCTTTCTGATTCTGGGTTACCTCACTCAGGATGACTTTTTCTAGTTCTATCCATTTGCCCACAAACCTCATGATGTCATTGTTTTTCTTTATTGGGTAGTACTCCATTGTGTATATATACCACATTTTGTTTATCCATTGTTCATTTGAAGGGCATCCAGGTTGTTTCCAGGTTCTGTCTATCAAAAATAATGCTGCTATGAACATAGTTGTGCATGTGCCCTTGTGTTATTATTGAGCATTCCTTGGGTATATGCCCAAGAGGTGTATAGCTGGGTCTTGAGGAAGATCAATTCCCAATTTTCTGAGAAACTACCACACTGATTTCTAAAGTCGCTGTATGAGTTTGTACTCCCACTAACAGTGGAGGAGTCTTCTCCTTGCTCTACATCCTCTCCAATATAAGCTGTCTTCAGTATTTTTGATATTAGCCATTCTGACAGGTTTAAGGTGGTATCTCAGAGTCATTTTGATTTGCATTTCCCTGATGACTAAGGATTTTGAGCAGTTCCTTAAATGTCTTTCAGCAATTTGAGAATCTTCTGTTGAGAATTCTCTGTTTAGCTCTATAGCCCATTTTTTAATGAGACTGTTGGGCATTTTGATGTCTAATTTCTTGAGTTCTTTATATATTCTGGATATCAGACCTCTGTCTAATGTGGGGTTGGTGAAGATCTTTTCCCATTCTGTAGGTTGTTGTTTTGTCTTATTGACCGTGTTTTTTGCCTTTCAGAAGTTTCTGAGATTCAGGAGGGCCCATTTATTAATTGTTACTCTCTGTGTCTGTTCTACTGGTGTAATATTTAGGAAGTGGTCTCCTGTGCCAATGACTTCAAGACTACTTTCTACTTTCTCTTCTATCAGGTTCAGTGTAACTAGATTTATGTTGAGGCCTTTGAGCCACTTGGACTTGAGTTTTGTGAATGGCAACAGATATGGATTTATTTACAGTCTTCAACATGTTGACATCCAGTTATGCCAGCACCATTTGTTGAAGATGCCTTCTCTTTTCCATTGTACAGTTTTGGCCTTCATATCTCAGGATACTTCACTATCCACAATGGACAAAACACTTTAAAGTGCCCTGGGCTGCCAAGGCAGAAGAAGCCCTGCAGCTGGTAGTTTTCCAGGTCCTGCAGCTGGTAAGTCACAAATAAACACACAGAGGCTCATATTAATTACAGACTGTTTGGTCTATGGCTCAGGCTTATCATTGATGTGCTCTTTGATCTTAAATTAACCCATTTATATTAATCTACGTATCACCACATGTCTCATGCCCCTTGGGGTGTTCCAATACATCTGGCTCCCCCAGCAGACTGCAGCATCTTCCTGAACTCTGCCTTTCTTCTCTCTGTATATCTTTTTGGGTTTCCTATCTGGATCTAACCTGTCTTGCCATAGGAAAGAACAGCTTCTATATTAACCAATGGTCATGACACATATGCACAGCAAACAGAAAGACCATTCCAGAGCACTTCCCCTTTTCTGTCTAATCAAAAAGGAAGTTTTTTATCTTAACATATTAAAATTACATATAACAAAACAGTTATCAAGCAAGAATTATAGTTATAATAACTAGTCTATTTGTATTTGGCAAAATTAAAGAAAACATTCTATCATCTATTCTATGTTTGTGAGTCTAAAGTTTTATATCTAATGTATCTTTTATTCATAACAATGGAAAATTATAATTTTAAATATCTAATCTTCAATTCCATCAAAGATCCTAGAAGAATATTATCTGAGTAAAGAGCAAGTGCATTTCAAACAACTTCCAAAATTGTAGAAATGACAGTGACATTGGGCTGCCTGGTCAGTCATCCAAAGTTCCTCTGTAACATTGGGTCATCCATCTTCAGTCTACTGGCTTAGAGTCTCTGTCAGACTTTTCCATAAAGTAGAAAATTTGATAAACTGTTCCTTCTATAGACAAGGTTCATCAGTCACTTTCCTATGTGTCCTGCAGAATGTCTGACAGTTTCTTATGCAAATCAGGAACCTGAAGGACACCATCTCTCCTTGTTTTGCAAAGTTCAGGGGTCACCTTCCTATGTGTCCTGCATGGTGAGTTTTTCATGCAGTCCAGGGACAACAGTTTCTTGCTCAAATGGCTAAATTTTCTCTATTGTAAATAAACTCCATAATGAGTTTCTTTAATGCCCATCATTCTCTTTGAAGCAATGGGTACTGCCAGGAGCAGACATGTCTCATTGTCCAGAAAAGTCTAAGTACTTAGAACATTTAAATATGCTATATTCTGTAGAACTTTGAAGTGTTTGAAGGTTACCTATATATCTGAAATATCTCTCTATATACCTAGAAAACCTAATAAACATGACTATAAGTTTAACTATTATAGATAACTACTAACTTGCATTAACTATACATTGCATTTTTAAATGAGTTACATTAAAATATCTTTAAGAAGGGTTGAAATGTACATATACTATAGCAAAATTGACCTTAAATTTTTATCAATAAACCAAAATCCATACCAATGTATTTTGAGTTTAACAGATATTGTTTCTATTAAAGTACATTCAATTATTGACCTTGTCATTTCTATATTTAGTCAGTTTTTAGAAAGATTGACTGTGACCATTAACCATTTAATATCAACCCTCTAAATAAAAACAAACATTCATAAACAATATTTTGTGAATTTGGGCATAGTTTTCTATACTACTTCCTGCTAATTTAGGGCACTGGTAGTCTATGGGGATCCTGAGGAAATTTAGAATTATGGTCAAGTCTTGACTGGGTTAGTTTGTCAATCTCAGCCAGTAGCATTGAAGCTGTTGTGGATATTGGATCATCTTGCAATCATTCCCATTGGAGATTTTTCAGGGGGTCTTGCTCAATCAAATCATACTAACCCAAAAATAATGCATAGGTTCTCATCTTCTGTGGAAACAAAAGTAGAAACTTTTTTTGAAGGCAACATATCCTTAGACACAAATTTTGAAGTCAAGATACATTTAAAATATGTATGTTGGTTTAACTTAGTAGCCTCCATAATCAGGTGTGTGTCTGTAGTTAGCTCATTAACAGTCATGTACCCCTTCTCTCCTTCTTGCCCCCTCTCAAGCTATATAAGCCTTGCTGTGGAGAATAAAATTCGCAGCTTGATCAGAACACACTGTCTTGCTGTTGTCCTTTTGTGTCTCCTCCGTCCCTCTCATTCTCTCCCGCAGGTGGGTTGCCCCCGTTGACACCCCGCTGGCCGGGGCAACTGGCGCCCAACGTGGTGGCTCGACCCTCGCCTCATTGGGAGTTGAACATCCCTCCGGTGGAGATATTTTTGGTGATCGTCCATTGAGACCCCCTGACTTGACGCCCTTTCTTGACGATCCAGAGGAGAGCGGGAAGGACGAGGTTAGTCTAAATTTAGGCTTAACCATGGGATGGGGAAGTTCTTCCCATGACCTTTTTCTTAAGGGCATTAAAGAGGCTCTCAAGACATGAGGGATAAGGGTTCGTAAAAAAAAGACCTCAACAAATTCTTTAGTTACTTAGAGGACTGTTGTTCCTGGTTTCTCCAAGAAGGGACGATTGATGTTAATGATATCCTAAAGGTTTATGTAAAAAAAAGATTTAAGAGACCCCTAAAAGCTGCCAACCTTATGAAATTCATTTACCGTCAGACTATGATAAGCAGCAGAGATTCTAACCACTCCCTTTTAGGGAGAAACCTGCCTTTACTTCATTCAGGGTCTTACAAGGAGGTAACACAATAGTCACGCTACAAGACCTCCTGAGGGTGTAAACTAGTGTTAATGAAGTTCACTAGGTTCTCCTTAGCAGCAGTGTCCTGCTACAAACAAGTTTTTTTGTGCTAAAACTAAATGGATCTAAGGACCAACTTGAGCCTAAACTTCTAAATTGCTAACTAGGAGCTCACTCCAGCAGCCATCATTTAAATAACAATGCAAGCGCCACAGCCAGAGCTGGTTTAAAAACTAATGGCAACTCCCAGCTCTCCTAAAAATGTGTCTTTTCCAAGATTGGATAAAGCACAGGGACAAATAGCCAAATGAATGGAAACACATGAACTATGAACCAATGGCTGAGGGGTCCCCACTGGATCAGGTCCTCCGAATGGGTGAGACAGTTGATTGGCTTGATCTTTTTGGGAGGCATCCAGGCAGTGGGACCAGATCTTGTGCTCATTGCATGAGTTGGCTGTTTGAAACCTGGGGCCTATGCAGGATCGTTTGGCTCGGCCTGGGAGGAGGGGACTAGACCTACCTGGACTGAGTCTACCAGGTTGACCTCAGTCTGTGGGGAAGGCTTTGCCCTGGAGGAGATGGGAATGGGGGGGGTTGGGGGGAAGGTGAGGGGGACGGGAGGGGGGGAGAACAAGGGAATCCGTGGCTGATATGTAGAACTGAATTGTATTGCAAAATAAATTGAAATAAATTAAAAAAAATGTGTCTTTTTCTCTCTCTTTCCTCTTTCTGGGTTGAATTTTAAGTTCTTGGAAATTTATAAAAATCTTGGCCAAGTACAAGAACTTCAGTTAACTCATTGCAAAAACAGGTCCTGCTTAGGGGACGCCCTGCTAAGACCTGTATGGATTCATCAAACCCCTGAAGACATTTGGGGGTTGGAATCCTATACATCTGCCTTCTTCCCTCTGAACCTAACTATCTGCTATCTGCATCTCAGCTCACTTCTGTCAGTGAGTCATCTCCACCCTTCTCACCTTGCCATTTCCAGTGGCTATCTGGCTTGATACAGACTGGGTGCAGCTGCTACAAAAAAAACCCAAAAAACAACAACAACAAAAAACCTTCTTTGTTTTACTGTGCTTATCTCATTTCATGACACACCTTAAAGGATTTATTAAATTGTTACTCTCCTTATTTTAAATAATAGTTCCTGTTTCTATATTAAAATAACTTAATATTTTTACGGCTAAACCTGACAGGTATTGTGAGACCAAAATGAGTCATCTTAGAAATAAGACCAAAATGCTTTCACCCTAAAATTAAGGCCTAAGATTTTTCCTTCTAGGAATAGGCCAATAGTTACTGAAACAAGTCAGTTCAGATTCCAGAAACCAGGAAGTGTAAAAGTACAGAGTCACAAGGTAGCCACGAGGTAATGCCTGCCAGACAATGGAATGTCCTCTCCCTGGTTTCCAGGGTAACTGACCGTAAAAATGCCCCCACCTGAGGGCAGCCAATGAGAAATGGTGGCGGGCAACCACTCCCTTAGAAGTAATTTCTAGAAGCCCCTAGAAGCGAGCCAATCAGAATTGTACCCATACTAGCACCCCTAAATGATGTAACCTTGTGACTTTTCCCTTTAAAAACTGAGCTTGCAGACAGGTGGGCACTTCCTCCATCCTCCACTGTGTTGGATGTATTGGACGAAGTCCCTGCCTAGGCTTGTATTGCTTTTGGATATCCAGAATTAAACCTTGCTTTTGCATTCTGGCATGCTCCTCTTTGGTGGTCACTCTGGGGGTCACAATCTGGGCACAACAGTATAAAACATAAGTTCTAAGTTTATAGAGACAACTAACTTATAAATTGTTAAAAATAAGTTTACTTTAAATAAACTAATTAAAAAATAAAACTTGTTGATTGATTGGCTGACCTAAACTGTAAATTGTTAAGGATAAGTTGTACTTAAGCTATAAGCTATTAGAGATAATTTTTAAGATACAAATTAAGGGTTAATCATCAGAAATGATCAAATCTTCTAATGTATACAAAATTGTATTTATATACATGTTAAGTATGCTGTTTCATATAATCAATTCATTACTTAGCCCCCTAGCATTTAAAATGTTTAACCTTTGGACAAAACTGCCATACCCCTTATTGCCAGGGTTTTATCCAAACTATGCATTGAGATCATTTAGATTATATCCCCATTTACCTGACCTAAAAGATAATTTGCCTTCCTATCCAAATTCATAGAAAAGGTAGCTTGCCAAACAGATTTCAAAATAAACTTTGACTGTTCCTTTGTTTAAAGGATTTCACCACATTGGCTGCTCTCAGTAAACAATCACCTATATCTTCTGATAAATTAAATACAAAAATGCCTTTAGATGTAAGGGTTTTATAGGATATAAAGGATTAGATATAAAGAATGTTTAAGAACGTTAAATAATTTATTACATATGTAATTGGGATAGAGAAATATAACATATAAACATCTAGATATGTTATAAATGATACATAAATCTCAATAAGTAACCTAAACATATTGAGGATGTATGCCTAAGTTAGATCTATGGATAAGGTTTTTATTGAGGTCTGAGATAGATATATAGGCTTTAAAAATAAACTTATGTATACCTTAATACAAAAGTCTATGGACCTCCTCAGAAGGGACACTGGGGCTAATTATAGGCCATAGTTCCTTGGCTGTACAAGGTTGCCCTAGGGATGTGCGATTCTGACTTTACTGGAGAGATTAAGATCATTGTACAATTCAGATTCATATAGGGCAGCACCTAAGGGATCTCCTGGTGTAGATCCTAGTGATATGGCCTTCTGGGTTGAAGAAATTAAATATTCCAAACAACTAAACACTTAAAATACAGGGAAAGAAGATAATTGGCTTGTTAGACATAAACATAGATGTTTCTTATATTTCAGAAAAAGATTGGCCAAGTACTTAAGACGACTATTACTTCTTCATCTCTTACAGGCCTAGGTCAAGCTAATAATGTAGCCAGAAGGTCAGGAAAATCTAATGCTCCTATCTGGATCAAACAATAGCTTTTAAATGCTGAGAAAATTATAATTGCTACCTGTCTGGTAGAGGAAAAACTTAAATATTAGATATATAAACTCCCCTACCAGCCCTTAAATCACCCCAATATCTTTTTATTTAGGAAAATCAGGCTTATAGACTGTTACAGGTCCTTAAAAAAATTAAATAAAATTTATTAAAGCCAAGGAAAGTCTCACAGCCTGGCTTGCCATCTCCCAGGGCCATCCCCAGAAATAAAAAAAAAATCGTCATAGATATACAAGATTGTTTCTTTACCATACCTCCTCAACCTAAAGATTGTCAGCATTTCAAATATTTTTAGCTTGCCTACTCACCCTACCATGATGGAGGCCAAAGCTGACATACAAATCAGGAAATGCGATTTCTGTTTATCTAGGACTCATTCATTGAACAAAGTTCCTCATTATATATACAGAATAACTATCAAAACTAACTGTCAATTATAGCTTCCTCACAGTCCCCCAACCTATATGTATGTATACATGTATATGTATGTACATATATCTTACAATACATTTATTGTACAGATGATATTATATTAATATCAAACTATGAAACTTGTGAGTCTATAGATTGGAAAATAGCTCTACAGGATATACTGACACCTTTTCATATGTCTGTCCAACAATTATAAATTCTCTCCCTATGGAAGCTTACCCACGAGGCTTATATCCTTATGATTTATGGTTATAAAATAAAAAATAATACACCATTTCTTTCAATGCTTTTTAATTTTAGGAATGCCTTGAGTTCATATATAAACAACAGCCTTACATATACTTCAAGAGCTCTTAAGAATTGGTGTGTAATTTTTCATATCCCCCCACTACAGGTATTCCTCATCACCACCAGGCCAAGTCACAAAGTTACACCTAAGCCTCTATGATCTCCTCACTGATATTTAAAAAGGTTCTGATGTTTTCATACTGTCAAGAAGAGGATATGCTTACATGTCTTCACAGGACATTGATCTCCCTTTATGAATCCTGGATTGCCTGGTCACACCATATATTGGCAGCTGCAGGACAAAGATGCTCTAAAGCTGCCAGTGTAAATACAGGCTGTTATTTACCTCTAGATTCTTAAATATTGAGCCTTGAATATAAATAAATTGATACAATTCCATATCCTTTTGATGAACTGTTCATCAAAACTTATAGAAATATGATTAGAACTAATAATTCTGTTCTAAATGTATTTTATTAATTTTTGTCAAAATATATATGAGACTTGAGAGATATATAAATGACACATTTCAGATTTCATTCTCTGGCTATCCTGTTTTGTTGAGGCTCCAAGGACTCATAATTTTGCTCTGATAAAGTTCACCACTGTTATATTGCTAACATGTCTAAGATTTTGTCTATTAAGAAGGTTCTTATAAGCTTCAGGAGATCACACCATCAGGGATGTTGCACGATCAACATTTGCCAACGCCCACAAGCCAAGAAGGACTGGGAGGAATACAACCTGACGACAGTTTATATCTCCAACTTACAAATTTTCTTTTTCTTCTCTGGGGGTGGGGCCAAACTGCCCACAATTGCAAAATTTATTGGAGGGAGGAAAGCGTAGGATGCCCCAACCCGTGGCTGCAGTCACTCTGGCTGTCCTCCTGGGGGTCGGGGCTGCAGGGGCTGGTACTGGCATAGCTTCCCTGGTTTTATCTAATCAACATTATTCAGAGCTTAGAATTTCCATAGATGAGGATATAGCACAGCTTGAGTGAGGCATTTCCACCCTTGAATCCTTCCTCACCTCCCTTTCAGAGGTGGTCCTCCAAAACCGCTCGACCTCCTCTTTTTACAGCAAGGAGGTCTCTGTGCCACTTAAGGAAGAGTGCTGCTTTTATACTGATGATACAGGAGTAGCAAGGGATAGCATGGCCAAGGTCTGGGAAGGCTTAGAGAAGTGCAAAAAAGAAAGAGATCAAGAGCTAGGCTGGTTCCAAAATTGGTTCTCTGAATCTCCCTGGCTAACCACCCTCCTGCCGTCCCTTCTGGGACCCTTGGTTGGCCTCATTCTTGTCTTGACATTCAGCCCTTGGGCCTTGTTTTGACTAACTTGATTTGTGCACGGTCAGCTGGCTGAACTTCAGGCAAAACAAATTTAGGTTTATTACCATCACCTCGACCTCCATGATTGTGGTCTCGATGAACCAGATAAAGACTTCATATCAGCACAGGCCCCTCTGCACCAGGGGAGGATGCACCTGTGCCTGGGAGCTGGAGCCCACTGCATAGGGGATTGAGGGTGCAGCTGGGACTGCAGAAGGCAAGGAGACTAAAGTGCTTCACCATCCTGGGTGCCTTGGATGACATGCTCTATTGCATGGCGGTTATGCAGACCCTATACTCTTTCTTCCCGAATTCAAACCCGCCCCCTGTAAAAAACTGCATAGTTCCAGCTTCCTTCGGGGCATGTGGGGATGCCTACATAAACCGACAGTCAACAATGGAACTTATCAGGGATAGAGCCTCTGTCACCCCTCCCCCATCACAGCAAAAACATTTGGGCCTCCTTTCTTTGTTTTGCTATACGTATAGAAGGGGGAGATGTCAGCGACCAATATGGACCATAGAAAAGTACTAGCTAGGCCAGAGGACAAGCCCCTGCCCTAAACCAGATGCCCCCAAAGATAAAGAACAGGTCAGGCAGGTCAAGTAGCATAGCAACAGGACAATGGGCCCTGACCAGTGACCTTATCACCTAGCAGCCTCACGACTTGCATGCAGTCCTTCACCTGCATGTTTCCCTTCACCTGCATGTATGGCATGTCATGTACCCCTTCCCTCCTTTCTGCCCCCTCTCATGCTATATAAGCCTTGCTGAGGAAATAAAATTTGCAGCTTGATCAGAACACACTGCCTTGCTGTTGTCCTTTCGTGTCTCCCTCATCCCTTTCATCTCTCCTGCAGGTGGGTTGCCCCCATTGAAACCCCACTGGCCAGGGCAAGCCTGGCAGTCTGTACATTCAGGCAGTGACTAGGAGGTCATGTGGTTGGGTTTACAACCAATGAGAAGGCAAAACAAAGGGGGAGAATAAGGGATTCCGTGGCTGATATGTAGAACTGAATTGTATTGCAAAATAAAAATAAAAATTAAAAAAAAGAGTCGAAGTCATCTGGTAAGGAAAAAAGCAAATCTTAAATCAAGTACGTTGAAAAGGGCAATCCTTGTGACATGTTCAGACATTTTAAAAAAAATGTTATCTGAAAGAAACGGAATAAACACAGTTTAATAAATATAAAAAAAAACTATAAAAAAAGACAGACACAGAAAGTAGGTCTCTTTTGGAGAGGTACAGTGACAGTGAAGGGAAAGGTTTTTAGCTTTTAGCTATTGCTCTTACCTCTTGGCTTTCATTTCTGTATTGGCTCTGTGTTTCTAATTGAATAAGATGGTTACTTATACATCTGAAAGCTCTGGAGCAAAAAGAAGGTCAGAAAATAATCAAATTGAGGGCTGAAATCAATAAAGGAGACACAAAGAGAACAAAACAAAATTCAATGAAACAAATTTGGTTCATTGAGAAAAACAAAGAAGACAGACAAAGCCCTAATCAAACTAATCAAAAGGCAGAGAGAGAGAGAATGTCCAGATTAAAAAAAATCAGAAATGAAAAGAAGACATAACAACAGAAAATGAGGAAATATGGAGAATCATCAGGTCATAATTCAAAAACCTGTACTTGATAAAATTAGAAACTCTAAATGAAATGGACAATTTTCTGAATAGGTACCAAATACACAAACTAAATCAAGACCAGATAATTTAAATAGACCTATAACACCTAAGGAAATAGAAGCAGTCATTTAAAGTTTGTCAACCAATAAAAGCCCAGGGTCAGATGGTTGCAGCACAGAAATCTACCAGAATTTCAAAGAAGAGCTTATATTGATGCACCTCAAATTGTTCCACACACTAGAAACAGAAGGAATACTGCCAAATTGCTTTAGAAGGCTTTAGTTACCAAAATCAAACACAGATAAAACAAAGAAACAAAATTACAGAATAAACAACCCTCATGAACATAGATGGATATACACTCAAAGAATTACTGGCAAACCAAATTCAAGAATACATCAAAATATCATCCACCATGATCTCTTCATCAAAGAAATGGAGTCATGATTCAACATACAAAAATTTGTGAGTGTAATCCATCATATAGACAAACTGAAAGAAAAGAAATGCATGATATTCTCATTAGATTCTGAAAAAGCCTTTTACAAAATCCAACACCCCTTTGTGATACCCTCGAGGTCTTAAAGAAAAAAGAAATACAAGGAATGTACCTAAACATAATAAAGGCAATTTACAGCCAGCCAACAGCCATCATGAAATTAAAGGGAGAAAAACTCAAATATCCAAAATATACATACTGTACACTGTGGTGATATTTTACTTGTACTGAAATGTGATTTTAATTGTATGTTAATAAATAAAGTTGTCTGGGGGTCAGAGCTATTAGAGCCATAGCAAGTGCGTGGCGGCGGTGGCGCACGCCTTTAAGGACCTGGAGGGCGGTACATTCAGGCAGTGACGAGGCAGTCACGTGTTTGGGTTTACAACCAATGAGAAGGCAGAACAGGAAGACTTTAAAGACATACACACAGGAAGTAGGTCCTGTTCGGAGAGCTCTCTTGGCTGAAGAGGATCCCTGAATCAGGAAGGGTGAGGCTCTTAGCTCTGACCTCTTGGCTTTCTTCTCTGAATTGGCTCTGTGTTTCTTATTTAATAAGACCGTTGGTTACACCTACATTTGGCGCCCAACGTGACAAGAATCCATTAAAAATGGCTTAATTTGGGCGGCTGGCAGGTCCCGTTTCCCGCCAGGGCAGCTGGCTCCCTAGTCCCGGGCCCAGGTTGGCTTGGCCTCAAGCCGGACTAACTTTGAGCTACTTGCTTAAAGCCAGTGCTACAGACAATTCAGGCCTGCCCTGCTGAACAGGGCCCCTGCCTGTAAAGCCAACACACGTGGATGGAGGTTAAGGTAGCCAGAGCCAAGGCTTGACTAGGCTCAAGCGGGAACACATGGCTGGATTCAAGCTCTTAGGCAGAACTTGCGGCTATGGATCTTGCATGTTCTCTCTCTCTCTCTCTCTCTCTCTCTCTCTCTCTCTCTCTCTCTCTCTCTCTCTGGATTCACACCTTGGACACTAGGTGGCTGTTTTGAAATTCCCTCGGATTTGTACTGTTCTATAAGGACTTGGTAAGTCACTTAACATATCCAATATTTTAAAGGAAACTATTTAAAAGAGAAATTTTTTTCCACATTTAAAAAAAAAATGGGTTTTCTGTGTTCATTGGAAGAAAATTGGGCTTTGTTTGCAATTTTAGACAGTCTGACAATGGAACAGCTATATGAGAAGATTAATGTTGATCGAATTATGCATTTTATTACTATACTTATTCTCATTTTACTATTTAAAAAGATAGTCAATTTAAGTGCCAGGGTGACAGCTTTAGAAAAACTTGATAAACCTGTAAAAACTCAGACAGAAGAAACTAACAGTGAAGTTGCTTCAAGATTGGATCATAGGGTTACAGAAAGAAAGCCTGTTTTCACACAGTCACCCTTAGTTTGTCCAGTAACCGTACAGCAGTTGCCTGATCAAATGACTACACAAAATATTTGGGCTCCAATCAAAATGTTGGATTTACGAAGGTTTAAGGAGGCAATAGTATCTTATGGCATGCATTCCCCATATGTAAAGAAAATGTTAAACTCTTGGTCAACATATAATAGGATTATACCACAGGATTGGCGGGAGCTGGCACAAGCTGTTCTTGAACCCAGTCAAAGGCTTCAGTGGCTAACTTGGTTCAAGGATGACTAAAAACATAGAAAAACAGTGGAGGGATAAAGGAATACAAGTCTGCCAGGATCAGCTTATTGGAGAAGGTCAATATGCTTCAGCACCAGCACAATGTTTATATGATGTCCAAACTTTAATTTTATGTCGAACAGCAGCCTTGAATGCATGGGACAGAGTTGAGGAACCAGGAAAAAAAACTGAGTCATTTACAAAGGTTGTACAAGGCCCAAAAGAATCTTTCACAGATTTTTTACAAAGACTGGCTTCAGCATTAAAGAGAATGGTCCCGGATTCAGAAGCTGGTAAGATAATAATTGAAACTTTGGCGTTTGAGAATGCAAATGCAGCATGCAAAACAATAATCAGGCCGTTAAAGGCAAGATCTGCACCTTTGGAAGATTGGATTAGAGACATGGTTAATGTTGAAACTCATGAGCATGATGATACATGGGTAGGAGAAGCAATTTCAAGAGGTTTGAGGAATGTTAGATGTTTTGGATGTTGGAGGCAAGGACATTTGAAAAGGGACTGTAAACAGGTCATTCCTAGAAACAATGTTTCCTCAAGGAACAATGGCAACAGAAGGCCCCTTCCTTCTGGAGTATGCAGAAGGTGTGGTAAGGGAAAACACTGGACCAATGAATGTAGATCAACAAGGGACAGACAGGGTAATCCTTTGCCTCAGTCTTCGGAAAACTCCCAGAGGGGCCTCATGCAGGCCCCAATAGCAAATCCAGTTCAAACCTTTCCTGCAGTCGTAGAGGAAACCCCTACTCAGAGCAATTAAATAACCAACTGCCTATTGGAATAAGTCATGCTGGTCAGGATGATGAAACAGAGAGAATAGAAAATTCAGGAGAAAACATAAAGAAAATTTTTTGGCAAACTTCTATTAATGAACAAAGACCAAAATTATCAATAAAAATAAATGGTGTTTTGTTGTCTGGTTTGGTAGACACAGGTGCGGACGTTACCATAATTGCACCAGAATTTTGGCATCCAACTTGGCCTCTTCAGGAGGTAAACGTTCAACTGTTAGGTATTGGGACATTATCTCAGGTGAAACAGAGTGCAAGATGGCTCGAATGTATAGGTCCAGAAGGACAGAGAGGAAAATTGAAAATGAGACAACTAAAGAAAAAGGACAAATCATTTATCCCAGGAAACAGAGTGAAATGGCGTATGGTTTTCTGCAGAAAATCACGGCCAGGCCTAACATCAACTGAAGTCTCCAGGAAGAAGTTGGGGCCCCACAACAACAACAATTCCACGTGGACAATAATAATATCACTAAGCTGACAAACATCATCTATAGATCAGCTTTGAACTACAAGGTGCTCAGAGTAATTTTGAGATGACTAGCTGAGATGATCCAGTCTCAAAGACTACTTGAATAAGGACTTGAGATAAACCCTGAACTTTGGCATTATACACAGACTGGATAATGAAAGATATGGTTACCTTTCCTAGAATTTGACAATTAACCTAAAATTTTTCTTTCAGGATAAAGATAACTTCGCCCATACCCAGTAGGAAGCAATTTTAAGAATACGACGCCCACATTCCCAAAGAGGTGGTGTGGGGCAGGTGGTTTTTTGATCTTTTTAATGGTTTTGGGTCTGGGATAATTTTCATTGTTTAGGGGGTTGGTTACAAGTTGTTGTCAAGGGTTAGGAAAAAGGCTAAGCAAAGGAGATTAGATTTAAAGTTCTTATTTAAAAAAAAAGAAAGAAAGAAAGACGAAGAAAAAGATAATTACTAGTTTTAAGTATTTTACATTGGATTGGATTGTTTTATACTGTATACAAGTTATATATATTGGAATTGATATTGTTAGAAAATGCTATATGTATATTTCTAATTGTACTTATACTGTTCATTTAACAATGCAATTTTCTGATCCTTGAATGTTATTATTACCAACTATTATGATATAAAGAAATGAAAGTTAGTAGTTAGACATTACAATGGAACTTGTAGTCATATTAGATATGTTTTAAAAATTGAGCAGATATATTTTAGACAGGTCATCTTCAAACCCTTCAGAGATCTACAGAATATGGCATTTGACAGAGGGATGTGGAGAAGAACGGGATGCTGAGATGAAGCCATATATACACAGCCAAGAAGAATGGACTAGAAATTATTTAGACATTGTATATAGTTATTGTACTTTTGTATGTAGTTTTTCTTTTGTTAGTTATAACCTTTTCCTTTTTTTTCCTTTTTATTAAATTAGTAAAGGGGAAATGTGGTGTTAATAAATAAAGTTGCCTGGGGTCAGAGCTATTAGAGCCATAGCAAGTGCGTGGCAGTGGTGGTGTACGCCTTTAAGGACCTGGAGGGCGGTACATGCAGGCAGTGACGAGGCAGTCACATGATTGGGTTTACAACCAATCAGAAGCCAGAACAAGGAGAATAGAGACAGACATACAGGAGAGCTTTCTTTCTTTCGGAGAGCTCTCTTGGCTGAGGAGGATCCCTGAATCAGGAAGGATGAGGCTCTTGGCTCTGACTTCTTGGCTTTCTTCTCTGAATCGGCTCTGTGTTCTTGTCTGATAAAACTGTTGGCTACATCTACACTGAATTACATCTACAGGTATGTATGACTAAGTATGCTGAAATAGATAAAGACAACCTGGTAAGTCTGCTTTTTGTTGGTTTTATGTATATGGTTGCAGGGCTGATGATGTAATAGAGAGCAGTAAAGAATAATACATTAGTGACCCAGAAGAGGATTCAAATTGTATGTTTTAGATCACTATTAAAAGTTTGTCTCAGTGGGAAGCCTTGTAGATAGCCAGATTCCATTCCCTTTGAGTAGCAAACAGGGCAGTGGAGTAGTCTCATTCCTTTTAACCTGACTCAAAATAACTTTGGGGGAAAATATTCATTTGACTCATAATTTTACCATACATCCCTATGAAACAAGGAATTTCATTCATGGTCCCCAAAGTCTTTTGTTAGTCATAATGTAAAACACTTTCAAATTCTTAATCCATTACTCTTAAAAAATTCCAATATTTATACAGTCTACAGTTTCCTAAAAGTATATTATTTGAAAAAAATGAGTAACAGCCCACTGTTTCAAAAAGGGAAGAACCGGATCATAAAAAATAACCAATCACATTTAAAGGAACCAAAACAGGAAGCCATGCTCCTGTTCTTCCTTTTTCTGAACAGCTCCTTGTATTATATTGTGCAAATTCTGAGACTCTTAATGATATCAGGCCTCTCTTGGACAGGGGAGACTCCATGTTTCAGGCTTTGCCATCACTAGCACACATAGCTTTCCTACCATGTCAGTTCTATTCCAGACCAAGAGCTGTCCTTGCTTATCCTATGGCTCTGGAATCTTACACACCTTCAGGTGTCCACTGAAGCAGTGTCCCCTGAGGTCCTCTCTGCAGATGTTTCAAATCTGCTACATGGTCATCAGCTCTCCTTGAGCCCTTCAATCATGGATTGGCAGTCAATACACTAAGGCAGAAGAATCTCATCAAACTCCCAAAAAGTCTGGGCTGTAGCTAGATAGCAAGCAAAGGGTAGTTTCTGTTGCTTCAATCTACTGTATGTTGATTTGACTATTAAACTGATCACACCATATCCACAGTCAGGAGTCAGAGAATGATAAATGTTTGTCCTTACTACATAGTCCAGTACCAAGTGCATGGAATGGAACAGTGTTATCACTTCTGGAAGGGAGAAGAGGCTTCTCATCTCAGTGAACTTAATATACAAGCTAATCTCTCATACACACACCCCAGAAAATAACATGATCTAGATAAGCCCTCACAGGTGTCCCTGGAGGAGTGTCCCTTGCCTGATTCTAGATCTTATCAAGTGGAAAATCAGTATTAGTCTCACACAAAATTAGTAAAATTTGATGTGAAGACAGAGAAAACCTTCCTTTTTTTTAGTGATATCTCACATACCAAATGAGCCATGTTTGAGGTCAAACTATATAAAACCTTTTGAGTATGGACTTACTCCTTTCCCAGATGTAAGCAGCAATTTTCTGAATACTGCCAGGGCAGAATTATGAACTTCATGTAGAGTAAGACACAGTAGAGAACTCTTCTGACCTATACTTTTACCTTATTTAATCCCACCTAAGCCTCTTCATGACTTAAGATCTTGTTACCAAAAAGAAGGAGAGAGAAACACAGAGACACAGAGAAAAGAGACATACATACACACAACAAGAGAGTCACTATAAGAACCCATTGAAATGGAACTTAGAAAGATGCATTCTTCAGCCTACCCCTGGTACCCCAGAGTCAGCCTTATTTTGCCTTCAAGTGTGAGGACCCTGAGATTGGGGTCAGTGGACAACTGACCTCGACTCAACTACGTCAGGGGTTAAAAAACTTGCCAAGCATTTTTGATGAAGGCCTCCATGAGCACTTGGATGAATGTTGCACCCAGAACCCAGGTATCAGTCTGTTACAGTATGTAGATGATCTGCTGATCACAGCTGCAGACCAAGAAACCTGCCTGTTCAGTACAGAAAGCTTACTACAAACTCTTGGAAACCTGGGGTACTGACCTTCAGCCAAGAAGGCTCAGATCTGCAAAGAACAGGTAATGTATCAGGGATATGTCTTGGAAAGGGGTCAAAGGTGGCTCTCGGATGCACGCAAAGAGACTGTGTTAAAAATCCCCACTTCAGCTACTGCTGAAGGAATGAGGGAGTTTTTAGGCACTGCTGGGTTCTACTGTTTGGGGATCCCAGACTTTGCTGAACTGGAAAAACCACTACACAAAGCTATAAAAGAAGGCCAGGACTTTATTTGAGTGGAGGAAAAACAACAGGCTTTTGAAGCTCTTAAGAAAAAGCTCCTAGAAGCCCCAGCCCTTGGGCTACCAGACATTTCCAAACCGTTTTATCTGTTTGTAGATGAACATAAAGGGATAGCAAAGGGAGTGCTCACCAGACAATAGGACCATGGAAACAGCCAGTGGCTTACTTGTCCAAGAAATTAGATCCTGTAGAGACTGGGTGGCCTCCATGTTTGGGAATTATAGCAGCAGTAGCCCTCCTGTTAAGGACGCAGGTAAGCTAACTTTGAGACAAAACCTCATTATAGCAACCCCACATGCCTTAGAGGGAGTGCTCAAACAGCCCCCAGGCCATTGGCTAAGCAATGCAGGCATGACTCCCTATAAGAGACATTGTTGCTCAATCCAGCCAGAATAACATTCCAGGTCCCAAGAGCTTTGAATTCGGCTCCTTTGCTACCCAATCCAGATCTGGATGCACCACTGCATGAATGTACTGGAACACTAGCCCAGGCTCATTGCATCCCACCAGAACTCAGAGACCCACCACTACTAGATGCTGAGGAATCATGGTTCTCTAATGGGAGCAGCTATGTGAGGAATGGATCAAGGTGTTCCATGGCGGCTGTCACCACAAAGGACAAGGTAATCTGGGCATCATCAATGCCAACAGGCACATCGGCTTGGAAAGCAATAGTCCTAGCTAAGGCCCTAGAACTGGGGCATGGGAAAAGGATCAACATTTATACTGACAGTCACTATGCATTTGCCACAGCTCACATTCACAGGGCCATCTATAAGGAGAGACAGCTCCTAACTGCTGAGGTAAAGAGTATCAAAAATATAGAGGAAATTCAGAACCTCCTTAAGGCCATGTGGGGGCCCCTGAAACTGGCTATAATTCACTGTCCAGGGCATCAGAAGGGCAGTGGGCCAATATCAAAAGGTAATAACTTGGCCCAACAAGCTGCCTGGGATGGGCGGGACAGGTCAGAAGCTAACAGATGTGTAGTGTGGGGCCAGTCAAGTTTTTCAGTAAAAAATGGGGATGTGAAACATTTGGCAACACGTATTGGGGACCCAGCTCCTCTTGGGATCTTATAACGGTAACCAGAAATCACTCTGGATCAGGACTCATGCAGAATTACTGTAGAGATTATTTAATGGTCTACATGGGACTTAGCTCAGACCCCATGAGATGATGGGTGGGATGGGGAGAATGTGTTAAATATCAATGTAATTCCCTAATTATCAGGTTTACAAAAGAAAGGACATGAGTTTACAGATTGATTGTGGGGAAGGACATGGGGATCTAGGCTTTATCAGGATGGCCACAATTATGGGCTGACTTTCCACCTTAAACTAAAGAGCAAGCTTATCTACTGACAGCCCTTAGATCCAAACATCATCCTAGCTCCTCCCCCTATGCCCAAACCAACTCCAGATTCCTAGATGTCGTTTGTGATCAACACACTGACACAAATGTACACCCGTATCCAACAATCTCAAGTGACTATAGCCCCATATGACCCTAAAACAAACCACCCCACAGCACCTGACACTCACCAGTCAAAAGACCTGCTTCTAGGTATCGAAGTTCAGTCCTTTTCAGTCCTTAATACATTAAAGCCAGATTTGACCATGGCTTGCTGGCTTTGTTATGACATGCCCCCCCTCTTACTATGAGGGTGTGGCTATAGTAGGAATGTTCAGTCAAACTTTCGATCCCATTCAGTGTCAATGGAGGTCCAAGGCACAGATGACTCTCCAGCAGATCGCTGGAGCAGGGACATGCATTGGAAATGTCCCAGTTAAGTAACAGTCCTTCTGTAATTCCTCATGGACAGGTCCTACAGAGGCCTTTTACCTGATTCCCCACAATGATACCTGGTGAGCATGTTCCACTGACCTTACCTTTTATATTCACACTATGACTCTCAAACATACTGAGGGATTCTGTGCACTAGTTCACCTATCCGTAGACTCATTTACCATGCAGAAAACAAATTCTTTGATGAGATCAGGAATCTGCATACCAGAACCAAAAGGGATCTGTGACTACCTTAACTCTCAGTATCTTATTGGGAGCTAGCCTAGTTGGGAAGGGGACTGGAACTGCCTCCCTGATCACCCAGAATCAACATTATTCTAACCTTGGAGCAGTTATTGATCTAGATATAGAGATGGGAAACCTCCATCTCTCATTTACAAGAATCTCTGACTTACTTAGCAGAAGTAGTTATGCAAAACAGGAGAGGACTAGATCTCCTCTTTTTACAACAAGAAGGACTATGTGTAGCCCTGAGAGAAGAATGTTGTTTTTATATAGATCACTCCAGGTTAGTTAAGGACTCTATGGCCAAAGTAAGAAAGGCCTCAACAAGCACAAAAGGGACAGGGAAACTGGCCATGGATGGTTTGATTCTTGGTATAACAGTTCCTCCTGGCCAACAACTCTAATCTCCACTCTTTTAGAACCCCAACTGTTACTAGTCCTCATTTAAAGGCCTTGTCTCTAAAACAAGCTGGTTCAATTCATCAGAGTAAGATTGGGGACCATCCATTTAATGGTGCAGACTACTCAAACTCAGTATGAGACCCTCAACCAAGATATAGAACTCAGCCCTTTGACTCAGGGTAGATATTTGCAAACAAGTTATTGACAACCCTTGATTGGGTGTCCTCAAGTTACTTGGAGAGGAGGGAGTGAAAGGGAGAAATTAGTAGCCATCTTGAGAGACATTCCTTCCCCTTCCCTTTCCTTCTTCTAGAGGTATTTGCTGACCAGCGGTTTTTCAACTGACCAGAAGTTGAACCTGTGGGAAAGATAAGGCTGGAGCAATAAATCTGTGTGTGCTAGACTTGGCAAGACAAGATAAGGGGAGTAATGAGCTCAATTGACCAGAAGTTTAACTGGAAAGAGTGTAGGACTGCAACAATAAATAAGAATGTGTCAACAAAAGCAGGGATATTGGTGAAATTATTCAGGCCACTCCACATAGTTAAAAGGGAGGTTTATTTTGTGGGGTAACTTACAAGTGAATGGATAGTTTACAGAGTCTGGGAAAGGCATACTGCACTCCAGTGGTGTTCTCTGGAGAACTCTGCTCAGTCTACCTCCAGTGTCCAGAGTCCAGGAACCAAGAGAGGTGGCGCATTGGATCTCAGGTCTTCAGGGTCCTCTCTTGGCCCTGCCTTGTAGGCGTGACAGTTCCCGAAGCCTCAATGTGGGTTGGAACTTCCAGATCAAAGCTGGAATGGCTACCTACTACATCTCCCCCTTTTGTCTAAAAAAGAAGGCTCTAACCTAATACAAGACTACATACAAAGGAATGGTTATCAAATATTTTCCAGTAATAATGAGGGATAATGACCTAGATAAGATGGAACTACAACCATTGCGAACAATATCAAGCAAGAAATACATACTAAAATCCAGAGAAGTCTAGAGTGTATGTAAATGGCATGTTACAAAGATCATTCCAAAAGGTGTCCTATCCTAAAGAACCTGAATCTAATACTTAATATGTTCTATCTAAGTTATTATATATAAAGTTGTAACTATAACTGCTAGTCTTCAGTCCCATCAAAGACCTGAGAAGGAATATAATGGTACCTGAGAAATTGTAGATGGATGTAAGCAACTTTTGGGAATCTTGCAAGAGTAGACAGAAACAGCTGGCAGCCTGGACAGTTGCCTAATGTTTCTCAGCATTGTTGGTACATTCAAATTGGTTACAGGCCTAGAGTATCTGACAGACCATTTTCAGAAGCAGGAATTCTGAAAGAACATCTTACCCTGTCTTGGCAGAGTTCAGAAGTCACTTTTCCTTGTGTCCCGCTTGTCCAGAAGGACAGCACTCGTATTGTCAGGAGTTGAGGCAAGGTCAGTTCTTTCCCCAATAGGCCATTTTGTGCCAAGAAGACAAACTTCCAAATGGAAATGTCTTAGAAGTTCAACGTTCTCTCAGGATCAAATTGGTGCTGCCAGGAGCAATTGTGTCTCATGTCAACAGAATTCTAAGTTATTTAAATGCCATATTCTCTAGATCTATGAAGTGTTTGAAGATTACTTGTCCATCCGACCTATGTATCTGTAAATCTGGATAACCTAACTAACGTAACTATAGAGATGACAAGCATAGGTGACTATAAATCTATAAGTCATATCTACCGAAATAACCTAAGGACTAATGCTTCATGTAAACAAGGTAAACAGTCTATAAGTAAATGTATGGTAAAGGATGATGACTTCAAAATTGTGACAATGCACAAGATATTTATAACAGAGGTAGGAATGTATAGTGTGATATGCAATATGACAATAATCTTAAATATTTATCAATATACAGAATATCCTAAACAGAAGTAGAACATACATACAGTGTGACAGATATAAATTTACATTTGCATTGCTGGACCCCAAAGTTTAGGGTCTCAAGTGGGCACCCCAAGAACCCAGATTCCAGTCCAGTTGATGCAACAGCACGAGGAATTTATTGGCTTCTGTACAGAAGGGCAAACTCTGCTCGTAAGAGCAAGAGCCACATCTTACTGCAGTCCCATAAGGGCTTTTAAAGGAAAACCCCACAAAACCCACAAGATTACAATTCCCATACAATCACAGAGTGGGTACAGTCATGTCCACATGCATATTCTTCCTGAAACCTCAAGGGGGGTATCAGGGCGGGAGTGGAGCTTACACAAAGGTCACAGTGGTCCTTCCTGGAACACCTGCAACTATCCCAGTCACAGTTGAGCACATCTCTTAACAGAAATCTTTTTACATTGTTATATTGTTACAGGGGTGATTGAGTAGTGGCTGAGTCAGGTGGCTCTTGGAACTAGATTTTTAGTTTTGCATTTCCTGGTGCTTGAAGTTTCTCTCTTCCTGAGGCTTGGGGGTGTAAGTCTGAAGGGCTAGGGTCTTTCATTCCCCCATTTTCTTTTTGACAAATTTTAATCTTAAAGTTACGATATTACATTAACTTATGGCCTGTAATGGCCATGCATAGTCCATGTATAATTAGCCATCTTGTCTCTATGCCCGGGAGTTTTCTTTTGACCCAGCATTACAGCCTCTTCTGAACAAGGAGTATGGGACGACGTATTCTCTTCTGGAACTGCTTTGAGCTTGCATTGGGGTACCATTATCAGGTCCCCTCCTCCCAAAAGGCTGAAAAGCTGGTCAAAGACTGGGCAGGGGGTATTTGTCAGTAGCATGTAGCTGCCTGACCCCATAGGGACAGAGAAGAATCATGTTAGATGGGCTGGTTCACGTTAGCCTTCAGCAAGTCCAGAGCCCACTGTTGTCTGGAGCAGTGGAGTCAGCAACTGATACTTGGAGGTGTCTGCCAGCCAAGTAGAAATCTGTTGAGACAAATTTAAACTAGGAACAGAAGTTAAAATTTATGAACTTATTTGGAACCCTTAGGTCCATACCCTTAATAACAGGAAAGGCAGTAGTCCCAAGATCTGGAGAGAGGAAAAATATCATCTTTAGGTATACTTATCTGGGGTCCTTTTGACCTCTGTGAAGTGAGTCTAGGTTTTTATGACTCTTTTGATCCTTTGAGGCCTATTTACAAAATGACATAAAAGTTTTAGATACATTAGTGTTACCAATGTGTACTGAAATACATATGGTAGACAAAGCAGGTAATGGGTATCTGTAAAACAGCAGAAGTGGACTTATACCTTTGAGTCCCAACAAGAACTACAGATTTCAGCATTTTTCTTCTGTTCAGAAAGCCAGATATAAATTGGACAGAGATTTTTGGCCTGGTTAGAAGCACTGTTAGGTTTACATTTAGACATATTTAGATGACATCTAAAATGTTGAGCTTGTGACTGAACAGTAAGTAGTCATTGCTCTACCAGCTCATCAGGACTCCTAAATGTTAAGCTCTGAACCATAGAACAGGAAAGTAATCTGAAACATATCTTATTTTAGACTCATACCTGAACCTTTATGACTTATTTAAATTTTTATATTTTAGAACATTTTTTAAAAGTGAGCTAACAAAGGCCAGGCGGTGGTGGCACATGCCTTTAATCCCAGCACTCGGGAGGCAGAGGCAGGCGGGTCTTTGTGAGTTCGAGGCCAGCCTGTTCTACAGAGCGAGATCCAGGAAAAGGCGCAAAGCTACACAGAGAAACCCTGTCTCGAAAAACCAAAAAAAAAAAAAAAAGTGAGCTAACAAGCTAGCTATGGCCTTGTAGAAGGATCTGGTTGTCTGATGCTGCCATGATGACAAAATTAGAGCTAGCCTAGCCATCAGTACTGTCAGAGATCTGAGAAGGATAAACTATATCTGAGTGCAGAACAAGAAGCTTTCAATCCTATAAATTACAGGGATCAATCCCTACCCAGCTCTCCGTAGCATTGGAGGCACCAGTCAGCTTCGGAGACCTTGGGTCACTGCTAGGATCTGGAAGCCTGTCTGATATAATAAATTTTTAGATCTACATTTAAATGCCATATTCTGCAGATCTCTGAAGTATGAGGGCTGTCCAGGTGTCTGAATAGACAAACTTTGTTTCTAATTACTTGTTTCAAGCTCAACCCTGAAAACATATGCAAGGGACTGAATAAATGAGTAAACTTATTTCTGTAATATTACATCAGTACTTATTTACCCTGACTACAATTCAAAAGAAACTTGATTACTCATGACTATTAAAAGCAATGTTTTTAAGTTGAAGCTTCTTTTAGCATCAAATATAGGTTCAGTAAAGAAACAAAAACAAAATATCAGTATAAGACATACATGTGTATCAACTTATCCAAATAACTCAAGTTTAACAAACTTAGCAAATACAAGGAGGCTAGACAACGTTTATAAGCCTGAATGTACCTTGGATAAGGAGAAACATTTTTAAGTCATTGGTTTTTAACTATAAAAACTGTTTTTAAAAGGATTAAGATTTCTCAAATGTCTTCTGTAATAACAATAAAGTACCTTTTTTTTTACTTTAAGGGGGAGAAAACATGGCATCCTCATAATCTGAAACCAAGCTCCAGAGTACAAACAATCCCAAAGTTTAATATCTGGGACTCATTTATAATCTTTCTGGTTCTTTTATTTAGAGATGATTTCTTGAATGATTTCTTTGACCCTACCTTTGGCAGTACATACATATCCTGTCTGTTTTATTTTATTATGGCTGGTGCTTTCCAGTGATCATCACCTGATACTGGCAATTTTTAAAACTGCTAAGGTCTACCATTGCAACCAGACTCTTTTTGGAATTTTAGTCCTGTCATATATTTGCAAACCTCATCTGTTTCCTATGATCTTTTTATGTTTTTAAAATCTTTTTCATTTTACATGGGTAAATGTAGATGTAACCAACCATCTTATTAAATAAGAAACAGAGCCGATTCAGAGAAGAAAACCAAGAGGTCAGAACTAAGAGCCTTAGCCTTCTGTTTCAGCCAAGAGAGCTCTCCGAAAGGGGCCTACTTCTTGTGTGTATGTCTTTAAATAGTCTTTCTGTTCTGCCTTCTCATTGGTTGTAAACCCAAACACATGACTGCCCTCATCACTGCCTGTCTGTAGAGACTTCCAGGTCTTCTATGGTTGGTATTGAGATTAAAGGCATGTGTCTCCAATGCTGGCTGTATCCTTGAACACACAGAGATCTACCTAGCTCTGTCTACCAAGTGCTGGGATTAAAGGCATGCGCCACCACCGCCATACTCTTGCTTTGGCTCTCTCTAATAGCTCTGACCCCAGGCAACTTTATTTATTAACATACAATTAAAATCACATTTCAGTACAAGTAAAATGCCACCATAGGTAAATCTTAAATTACAAAGTTTAGCTGCCAGAGCAAGGTATATTCCTGTGTATAAAAGCATTGATGTGCAGCTTTAATATTTATCAAATATCTTAAACATATGTTGTTATCTATTTAAATTTTCTAGAAACTTGTTGTTGAACACTTGGTAAAGACATAAGTACTTAGGTGTTACATATATATATATATATATATATATATATATATATATATATATATTTTTTGAAATAATAATTACTTGCACACATCCACACAGTTGGATCCAAGTTACATACATGCATACATACATATAGTTAAAGCTTGCTTACATTTCCAAGTCATATTCCTGCCCTTATACACACATAAGCAGTTTGCATAATCATTAGCCATTTTTAAGATGAAAACCAACCAGAATTAATTTTCAAATTCAGTATTTGCAGGTATAAACAGTTTACTGACCTTTTATATCATAGCCTCATATAGGGAGTGACATTCCATTCCTGGAGCCAGATCTTGATCAGGTTTCAGCTCCAGGGCAGGTCTTGGGAGTCCCCTCCAACAGCCTGGGAGATTCCATGCCATAGCTGGGCCCACAGACCTGTCAGCTGTGACCCTAGCTAGTTCTCCATCATCCCCCACATTCTGAGCTCCTCCAGGCTCCAGCTGGCTCCAGGCCAGCTCTGCCTGGATGCTTACAGGCTGCCTAGTCAGTGTCTCTTCCCTCCCCCGCCCTTGAGGGAAGGGAGGGATCCTGGCAGGGAGAGTGGTCTCGGCCAGGAGAGTTCGCCTCTGGAGCCCTTTTTGGAGGATTTCTTTTTCTGCGCGGATCTGAGTCTCCCTGGTCCTCTTGAAGGACCAGGGGTTTTTCAGCACAGCGAGCAGTGCCAGCAGAAGTGTGTGAATCTCGCCTGCCAGGCCAGCAGGAGCCTGAGTCCCGCTTGCCAGCAGGAGTCCTGCCGGCATCGGGCGGCAGCGGTGGCCGGGGCAGTGGCTCGGAGAACAAGGGCGAATCCCGCCCGCCAGCGGAAGTCCCACTGTAGCTGGCACCAGGCGGCAGCGGTGGCCGCCACCACAGCCGGGACCCGGGCGAAGATGAACGGGAGCTCAGGCCAGAGCTCAGTGTGCCCCTAGCCGCAGGAGCACGGTGCTCAGGTGGCACGCAGTGGTGGTGGTGGTGGGGGGGACACTTGGCCGGCGGCAGGGGGCCGCCTGAAGGTGGGGAGGGGGGAGTGTGCAGATAAAGGGGAAGTGGGGTAGAGGGAATTACACAGATAAAACATAACACAAAACATGAAATGGACAGACACAGTCGGCGCGGTAGTTGACTTGGCTCCACAGGCCTAAACCGAAAACTCAAATTCAAATGGGAGTGGCCTCGAACAGCCTTGCTCCCCCAATGAAGGAGAGACTCATCTCCTTCAGATCACTCCCGAGGAGACCTCCAGAGTGGGGACTGGGGGACCCTTGAGCATGTCTGCTCTCCCACACAAGTCCCAGACACAAGTCCTGCACACTTCTGCAGGCACCGAATAAAAATGCCAAATCAACCAGACAAAGGACAAGACACAATAACATAAGACATAGATCGAGCTCGTTTTTTTTTACCTCCAACTGGCAGAGTGGGGGTCCGGGGGCACCCCAAAAATCTCGGTGGGACCTCCAATGCTGGACCCCAAAGTTTAGGGTCTCAAGTGGGCGCCCCAAGAATCCAGACTCCAGTCCAGTTGATGCAACAGCACGAGGAATTTATTGGCTTCTGTACAGAAGGGCAAACTCTGCTTGTAAGAGCAAGAGCCACATCTTACTGCAGCCCCATAAGGGCTTTTAAAGGAAAAACCCACACAACCCACAAGATTACAATTCCCATACAATCACAGAGTGGGTACAGTCACGTCTGCATGCATATTCTTCCTGAAACCTCAAGGGGGGTATCAGGGCGGGAGTGGAGCTTACACAAAGGTCACAGTGGTCCTTCCTGGAACACCTGCAACTATCCCAGTCACAGTTGAGCACATCTCTTAACAGAAATCTTTTTACATTGTTATATTGTTACAGGGGTGATTGAGTAGTGGCTGAGTCAGGTGGCCCTGGGAACTAGATTTTTAGTTTCTCATTTCCTGGTGCTTGAAGTTTCTCTCTTCCTGAGGCTTGGGGGTGTAAGTCTGAAGGGCTAGGGACTTTCAGTATTAATATACAAATATTTCAAATAAGAGTAGAAACATATGTACATTTTAACAAATATAGTTCTGTATTTGTATCAATATACAAATTATCTTAAACAGGAATATAAAAATAGTTTACATTTATATCAACATATAAGAATCCATAACAGTGCAAATTACAGTGCAAATTATCTGAGGCTGCTATTTTACTAAATTTGTTTACTAGTATATACAACAATCTACCATAATATCTTATACCTATCCATTCCATTTCTTCTTTTCTCTCTTTTTTTTGAGACACTTTTTCTTTTTTTTTAAGGAGAATACTGAGTTTAATATTTTATTCCACCCCCAGTGCTATAACCATCATCCATAAGCCTGAGAAATATGAAACCTTAGGGAGAAGGGGTGTTGTTTTTTTAGAATTGGTTCCTGCTGTTTAGGGGGATGGTGTCTCTGTTGAGTACTGTGAGAAAGCTCAGATATTTAAATCTTAGACTAACTGTAGACTCCACTGCAAGTCTTAGAGTAATGGGTAAGATTGTCTGAAATTCTGGCAAGAAGTGTAGTATGATGATGATTACCATGGTATCATTATGTATTGGGTAGAGTTGTTGTTGTTGGAGCCCCATTTTTAAAGTCCCTTGTTGAAATTGGTTGTAATGTATATGTCATATATGGCTCGGGGTGTGTGTCATCTGTTGGCTTCTCATGAGTGATAACAGGACAAGCCATTGTATGAGAGCCATTTGGAGATGTTACAACCTGTATGGTCTTGTCCTTCTGTTTATTAGGTCCCTTGTCATGTTTATTGAGAGTTTCCTCTAGGGCTTGTAAATGAGCACCTCGGGTCTGTTTTAGGGAGTAAACCTCCTTTCTTGTAAGGGATTTTAGATTTTTCATGGAATCATGGAAGTTTTTATGTTCTTCTGAAACACATGATTCCATGGACCTTATCTTATCAATTAATGATAATGTTTCTTTTTTATATAGTGTCTGAGTAGCCACAATTTTGCTCTGGAGATTTAGTGTTCTATCCATTAAATATTTATATTTATTATCAATAAAATCAATTTTGGGTACAAGCCTGTTTTGTAAATCCTGGTTAGCAGATTCCAGAAAGAGAATCTTTTTCTGTAATCTTTCATTGCTATTTTTTAAAGCCTGTAAATCCTGGTTAGCAGATTCCAGAGAGAGAATCTTTTTATGTAAGCCTTCACTGTTGTCTTTGAAAGCCTGTTAATCCTGGTTAGCAGATTTCAGAAAGAGAATCTCTTTTTGTAAGCATACATTGCTATTTTTTAAAGCCTGTATCAGTCCCAATAATGACTCATCTTTGTTCTTATTACTAAACCAGTGTTTGAACACTGTGTGAATTATTACGATGAATGTCAAAATGGTACAGGCCAGATATGCATTAGGAAGGTCGTATATTTCCAGGAAAGTGTCATTTATCACACAGGCAAAAAAGTTTTTAAATTCTTGTGAGGTAATGTTG
Organism: Peromyscus californicus insignis; assembly: GCF_007827085.1. NCBI lineage: Eukaryota > Metazoa > Chordata > Mammalia > Rodentia > Cricetidae > Peromyscus > Peromyscus californicus. The sequence goes on from NW_026294552.1 coordinate 104,611, forward strand.
TCGGCCATATTACAAGAATTACTCAAAATTTGTTAGTCAATTTTAAGGTGTAAAATTATCAAGTACTCTTACTTGAAATAAGATGCTGCTTTGCCTATTTTACCTTTCCTTGGTTCTGGGGGGTGTAGTAGCACTTTTCAGCCAGAAGGAGGCGTTGATATAGCACCAAAGCAGGTCCTGTTGAATGCATTGGATGGCAGCAGAGTGAGCACAGGCAGTAGGCAGTTTTTCTGGTAACCCCCTGGAGCTTCAGGGAGTGGAGAGTTCCAGGCCAATCTAAGCCCCTCTTTTCCTCTACAGACAATATGTCTGCCACCAGGCCCGGCTCTAAACCCCTACCAGGGACAGTGCCCTGTCTATTTTAACTAGGTGAAACTGTGGAAGCCTCGGGCTAGGGCAGGGAGCCAGCACTCAGGGAGTAGGAGGAACGCCCCACTCACAGTGGTTTCACTGGTCTGGGTCCTAAAATTGCCACGGAACTGAGACCAGATTAGCTCTTTTTTAGGAATGAAACTTTATAGGTTTTTCCTGGTTTTTTGGAACTCTGCAGGAAGTAACCTGCAGCTTAAAGTGCCGCAGCCTGAGAGGAAGCTGAGGGTGGGAGCCACCCAGGCCTTTGGAATTTGTCCCAAGTGAGCGCCAGATATTGGTGAAATTATTAAGGACACTTCACATAGTTAAAAAGGAGGTTTATTAGTTAGAGGCCAGCCTGTGCTACCAAGTGAGTTCCAGGAGAGGCGCAAAGCTACACAGAGAAACCCTGTCTCGAAAAACCAAAAAAAAAAGGAGGTTTATTTTGTGGGGTAACTTACAAGTGAATGGATAGTTTACAGAGTCTGGGAAAGGCAGGGCACAGTCCAGCAGTGTTCTCTGAAGAACTCTGCTCAGTCTACCTCCAGCGTCCAGGGTCCAGGAACCAAGAGAGCCAGCGCATCTGGATTTCGGGTCTTCAGGGTCCTCTCTTGGTCCTGCCTTGTAGACGTGATAGTTACCAAAGTCTCAATGGGGGTTGGAACTTCCAGATCAAAGCTGGAATGGCTACCCACTACACAGGACATAGAGAATAAAAATTTATGTCTTTATAGATACCCTGAATCCTGTTAGCAATTAGTAACCTTGTGCTTACCTCATCCCTAGCTCCCGAGATATGTAAAATCCTGCATGTGAACCTTTCCTATATAAATCCATTAAAGTGAGTGCTCAAAACTGTTATGTCCAGATTGGGACCCCAAAGAGTCTACCGAAGACCATAGGTGTCCAGAATGCAACAGCAAGGTTTATTGTAGATACAAGTCTAGACAGGGAGCTCATTCCTACACCCAATACAGTGAGGCAGGGAGGAGTTGCTCTTTCTTTGTGTGGCTAGCTTTTTAAAGGCAAAAACTACAAGCCCTTCAGGGGGTTGGGGGAGTTTTGCATGGGTGCAACTCGGATTGGTTTATTTTTATCTCTATACTCTTTTAATTGGGTGAGGGTATGTAACCTTTGAATTTACTGGTTGGTGGTTACAATTATCACTTTGGGGGCAGTCTAGCATAAGTCCTAGGCTTTGTCCTTGAACTGCCATGGGGGTTGGCTGGCCAAGCACGTACTGACTGTGGGGTCTGGCTCAGTGGTCCAGGTTCTGTCCTTCAGCTGCCATGGGGGCTGGCTGGCCTAGCACGTCATGCAAATAACTCTAAGTTGGTGAGGGGCCCCAGGCAGTAAACATCTTGCTGAACTTTGAGCAGTCACTGTACATGCAGAAAGGGAGCAACTGCAAGGACTATGTCTTTTGTTCATGGCCCTCCCAGAAACTGCTTGCTCAAGTCTCAGGAAACTGAAATTGAGGCATGATCTCTGAGAGAACACTGAGCAGCCTGTTATGGCATCTGCTTGGTCCTTTCAGAAACCTTCCCTCTTTTCACCTAACTATAAATGTGTTTTACACATAAGGTTTAAGTGCTGAATGTCTTGATGTTTGATCTAAAAGATAATTGTACCAACGTGACTGATGTGCCCAGGTCTCGAGTCTCCCAAGCAAGACCAGCACAGAGATTTTTATAACAAAACAAGCAAACTCATTCTGCAATCTAACATCCAACACAGCAGGTGGAGGAGAACGTCCCCAAGCATTCACTTTAAGGGGTTTACATAGGAAAAGTTTACATGCAGCTTGGGATTGGATGAGGGGGCTAGGGTGAGGCAGTTGTTTGAAGTTACTGGCTGAACTATAAGAATGAGGTTACTGATGGCTAACAGGATTCAGGGTATCTACAGAGACATAAAGTTTTTACTCCCTATGTCCTGCTTTTGTTGAACCCAGGATATATACATGCAGATTTATTGTTCCAGTCCTACTCTCCTCTAAGTTCAACTTCTGGTCAGTTGCATTCATTACTCCCCATATCTTGTTTTGCCAAGTCCAGGATATATAGATTTATTGTCCCAGCCTTAAGTTCAACTTCTGATCACTTCTAAAACTGCTGGTCAGCAAATACCTTTGGATGAGGGGATCCATTTCTCAAGATGGCTACTGATTTTTCCCATTCAGTGACAATTCTCACAGATACAAAAGATAGAGAACACAAATACAGAAAACTTCAAGGAAAAGTCACTTATCAGCACTGTGGTCACTGCTCTTTTTTTTTTTTTTTTTTTTTTTTTTTTTTTTTTTTTTTTTTTTTTTTTTTGTGGAGGAAAGGTTTATTTGGCTTATGCTTCTACATGGTAGTCCATCATTGAAGGAAACCAGAAGAGAAACTCAAACAGGACAGGAACTTGGAGGTAGGAGCTGATGCAGAGGCCATGGAAGGGTACTGATTACTGGCTTGCTTCCCATGGCTCACTCAGCCTGCTTTCTTATATAACCCAGGACCACCAACCCAGATAGCAGCATCCACAATGGGCTGGGCCCTCCCCCATCAATTACTAATTAAGAAAATGCCCTACAAATTTGCCTGCAGCCTAATCTTATGGAGGCATTTTCTTTTTTTTTTTTTTTTTTTTTTTTTTTTTTTTTTTTTTTTATGCCACAAGACTTCATCAAACTTTATTTATTCTAAAAACTTCCCTGTTCCACATAAGCATTCTGAAAAATTGTAAAAATGAACTTTAGCCAATTCCGATATAGCCTAAGAAACACTGAAATTGGCCCTTTAGGAGAAAATATATTAAATTTTATATTTTAATAACAGAAGTAATATGTATTTTATATTACCTCAGTGTTCCTCTTTTTTTTTTTTTTTTTTTTTTTTTTTAATTTATTTTAATTTATTTTGCAATACAATTCAGTTCTACATATTGGTCACGGATTCCCTTGTTCTCCCCCCTCCCGTCCCCCTCACCTTCCCCCCAACGCCCCCCCCCAATTTGTGTTGTTTCTTTTTTTTTTTTTTTTTTTTTTTTCCCCTTTTCTATTTTAATAAAAAGGAAAAAAAAGAAAAAGGTTATAACTAACAAAAGAAAAACTATATACAAAAGTACAATGACTATATACAATATATACAAGTAATAAATGTCTAAACAATGTCTAGTCCATTTGTATTTGACAAATTCAGAGAAAATAATTTCATTATCTATCCTATTTTGTTAAGTCCAAAATGTATCTAATTCACTTTCTATCCTAATTAATCTTCAACTATAACTAACTAACCTTCAACTATAACTAACTAATCTTCAACTCCCTCAGAGACCCAAGAAGGAAATAATATTAGCTAACAAAAATAAAAACAGAAAGTGCATGCAAGCAACTTCCAAAAAATTTGTGAGTTGACAGAAACAGCCAGCTGCCTGGACAGTCACCTGAGGTTTCTCCACAGTGTTGGGGCATCATCTTCAGCCTATAGGCTTAGCATATCTGACAGACTCATTTGTGAAGTAGGATGTACACAAGGTCGACAGTTCAACCTCACATTGGGTGAGAGCAGTCCATGTACCAGAAACACCTGAATTCCACTAGTGTCATGTCATGATTCAGGATTTTAAATTCTGGAGATTGTTGTTGATTTTTTAATTCAGCTGTCCATTCTTGGCTGTGTATATATGGCTTCATCTTAACATCCCGTTCTTCTCCACATCCCTCTGTCAAATGCCAGTTTACTATTGCGAGGCGTGAGCTTAGTTATTCTTCAAGAATAACTGTTTCAGCTGCTGTTCCATTGCACATCAGAAGCCATCGGCCCACTGCCTATTCAGCTGCCTTCGAAGAAAAGGGCACTGTACCTTTTCCAAATTGCGAAGGCCACTTCAGGGATGGTGCCATATTGTCCTGGCCTCAGAAGATGCCTTTTGATAAAGCCATAACCACACTCGTTTTGGCAAGAATCAGTAGTCCTTTGTTTCATGTCCTGTCTGTCCATTTTGTCAGCAGTTGATTCAAGGATACTTTGTTGTCCAGTGGCTAACTTTTGCCACAATGAAAGTTAACTCCATATGCAGTTTCTTCAATGCCCATATTTTCTCTGAAGTAGATTGGTACTGCCAGGAGCCGACATGTCTCATAATCATAACAAAAAAGAAAAATTTTCTAAGTTATTAAAACATTTTAAATGCCATATTCTGTAGATCTCTGAAGGGTTTGAAGATGACCTGTCTAAAATATATCTGCTCAATTTTTAAAACATATCTAATATGACTACAACTTCTATTGTAATGTCTAACTACTAACTTTCATTTCTTTTTTTTTTTTTTATTAATTTATTTTGCAATACAATTCAGTTCTACATATCAGCCACGGATTCCCTTGTTCTCCCCCCTCCCGTCCCCCTCACCTTCCCCTCAACACCCCCCCCCCATTCCTATCTCCTCCAGGGCAAAGCCTTCCCCACAGACTGAGGTCAACCTGGTAGACTCAGTCCAGGTAGGTCTAGTCCCCTCCTCCCAGGCCGAGCCAAACAATCCTGCATAGGCCCTAGGTTTCAAACAGCCAACTCATGCAATGAGCACAAGATCTGGTCCCACTGCCTGGGTGCCTCCCAAACAGATCAAGCCAATCAACTGTCTCATCCATTCAGAGGGCCTGATCCAGTGGGGACCCCTCAGCCATTGGTTCATAGTTCATGTGTTTCCATTCATTTGGCCATTTGTCCCTGTGCTTTATCCAACCTTGGTCTCAACAACTCTCGCTCATATAAACCCTCCTCATTCTCGCTAATTGGACTCCCAGAGATCCACCCGGGGCCTAGTCATGGATCTCTGCATCCAGATCCCTCAGTAGTTGGATGGGGTTTCTAGCACAACAATTAGGGTGTTTGGCCATCCCATCACCAGAGTAGGTCAGTTCGGGCTGTCTCTCGACCTCTGCCAGCAGTCTGTTGTGTGGGTATCTTTGTGGATTTCTGTGGGCCTCTCTAGCACTTTGCTTCTTCCTATTCTCATGTGGTCTTCATTTACCATGGTCTCCTATTCCTTGTTCTCCCTCTCTGTTGTTGATCCAGCTGGGATCTCCCGCTCCCCCAAGCTCTCTTTCCCTCAACCCTCGCCTTTCATTACCCCCACTCATGTCCAGGCTGTTCATGTAGATCTCATTCCATTTCTCTGTCATTGGGTGATCCCTGTGTCTTTCTTGGGGTCCTGTTTTCCAGGTAGCCTCCCTGGTGATGTGAGTAGCAGACAAGTCATCCTTGTTTCATGTCTAGTATCCTGCTATGAGTGAGTACATACCATGTTTGTCTTTCTGAGTCTGGGTTACCTCACTCAGGATGATTTTTTCTAGATCCATCCATTTGTCTGCAAACCTCATGATGCCATTGTTTTTCTCTGCTGAGTAGTATTCCATTGTGTATATGTACCACATTTTGTTTATCCATTCTTCAGTTGAAGGGCATCTGGGTTGTTTCCATGTTCTGGCTATTACAAACAATGCTGATATGAACATAACTGAACAAGTGCTCTTATGGTGTGGTTGAGCATTTCTTGGGTATATGCCCAAGAGTGGTATAGCTGGATCTTGGGGGAGATTGATTCCCAATTTTCTAAGAAAGCGCCATATTGATTTCCAAAGTGGTTGTACAAGCTTGCATTCCCACCAGCAGTGGAGGAGAGTTCCCCTAGCTCCACATCCTCTCCAGCATAAGGTGTCTTCAGTGTTTTTGATCTTAGCCATTCTGACAGGCGTAAGGTGGTATCTCAGAGTTGTTTTGATTTGCATTTCCCTGATGATTAGGGATGTTGAGCAGTTCCTTAAATGTCTTTCGGCCATTTGAGTTTCCTCTGTTGAGAATTCTCTGTTTAGTTCTATAGCCCATTTCTTAATTGGACTGTTGGGCATTTTGATGTCTAATTTCTTGAGTTCCCTATATATTCTGGATATCAGTCCTCTGTCAGATGTGGGGTTGGTGAAGATCTTTTCCCATTCTGTAGGCTGTCGCTTTGCCTTGTTGACCGTATCCTTTGCTCTACAAAAGCTTCTCAGTTTCAAGAGGTCCCATTGATTGATTGTTTGTCTCAGAGTCTGTGCTACTGGTGTTCTATTTAGGAAGTAGTCTCCTATTGGATGGCTCTGCTGAGCTATTTTCAGCTCAGAACAAGGCTGCTTTTGCCTCAGTGGAGGCTGACTCTGAAGAAGGCTGCAGCTCTTTCCATGCACAACAAAAAGGAGTTCATTTTAACTACCTCTGGCTGCTGTCTGTCTCAGGCCTGAGGAAAGTTCTATTGTTGTTTATGTTTATCTTTATCTTTAGTTATGTGGAAGTTTTGCCTACATGTGTCTGTGCACAGTACCTACAGAGTCCAGAAGAAGGCAGGAGATGCAAGGGTCTGGAGTTTCAGCAAATGGTTAGCTACCATGTGCATTCTGAGAATAGAACCTAGGTCCTCTGTAACAAACCCCAATTCTACTAATTGCTGAGCCATCTCTCTAGCCCCTCTTTTTATTTAAAATTTATTGCTATACCTTTTATTTAAAAGATATTACACCATTTCTCCCTTTTTTCTCTCACTCCATTCCTCCTCAAATACTTGTTTCCAACCTCTTCCTTGTAAAGTATGTATGAATAAGTATGATGATGTGTGAAGACAATCTGCTAAGTCTGTATTTTTGTAAATTTTATGTACAAGGTTGCAGGGATGAGAGCAATAAGGATTTATACATTAGAGGCACAGAAGAGGACTCAAACTTGTATGTCACAGATCACGATTAAAAGTGTTTTTCAAGTAGGAGGTCTCGTGGATGTCCATGAATTGATACTTTGACTCTTTTCATTTGGAGCAGCCAACAGGGCAGTGGAGTAGTCTCGTTCCTATTAAGTGGATAGAGAACCTGAGGCAAAGTAACTTTGGGGAAAATATTCATTCAACTCATAATTTTCCAGTGCATCCCTATCAAACAAGATGTTTCCATCCATGGTCCCCAGAGTCTCATGTTAATCATAACATTAAAAACTTTCAATTTCTTAAATCCCATAGTCTTTTAAAATTTCAACATTTAAAAAGTCTAAAGTCTCCTAAATGTATATTCTGTGAAAAATAATTAAAAGCCCAGTCCACTCTTTTCAAAAAGGGAAGAAGAGGAGTATAGCAAATCATCAGTCACACATAATGAAAACAAAACTGGAAGCTATGCTCCTGTTCTTCTATTTTTAAAGAGTTTCCTGTATCACACTGTGCAAATTCAGAGACTCTTAATATTTGGGCTCTCATGGACGCAGGAAGCTCCATGTTTCAGGTTTTGCCATCCCTAGCACACACAGCTATCCTACAATGCCAATACTATTGCACACCTGCACCTCTCCAGGTTCTCCTGTGGTTCTAGAAACTACCACATCTCCAGGTGTCTTCTGTAGGCAGCGTCCTTTCAGGTCCTCTCTGCAGATGTGAATATGATAGAAAGACGTATCTCAAGAATACACACACATACACAAATATAGTTGAATACAATTTTCCTTTGTCATTTGAGACAAGATCTCATTAGAAAGCTCCAGCTAGCCTAATTCTCATACTGTATAGTTTAATGAATAATACATATTAGATATATGGAATAAATAAAGTAATATATATTGAATATATAAAACAAATTTCAATAGTCATTTTGTTCTCCACCATTGGCTCATTATTCAAAGCATGACAGTTTTCTATACAAGATGGAGCTTCCAAACAATTGTATTTATATTTACTTACATTTCAAGAGAACTGGAAGTGGAAGAAATTTTATACTGTTTACATTCCTAAGTTGTTGCTCCTCCATCCAATCATTCTATGAAATCAATATCCATCTTTTATTCAACTTTTTCTATTTTAGAAACATCTTTACTAGTTTATTTGTAAACTGAGGTATTTGCATAGTTTGTTTTAATGCTAAGACACCATCTATGGAAACTGAAGCAATACCTATTAAAGTAAACATTCCAGCTAACAGTAACCCAATGAATTTTTTTCTATAGTGAGAAAATTTCCCAGTATGGTATTGAAATTTTTGAATACCACTTTATTTTTAATTTTATGGCATCAAAAAGTAAAAGAAGGTTGATACACAATTATGCTATTATTTACTGTGCTATCAACACAATGAGTTAAATAGTTGTTATTATATGTTGCATGAAATAAAGAGGGACTATATTGGATTACTAGAATTTCTGTCAATAATACATGAGGAGCAACTACACTACCCTGTGCATAATGTGATTCTATCAAAAGTAAAATTAGCAGTGTTTCTCATAACATTTCCTCTCTAAAGGGTAATGAATTACATATTGTCTTAGGGTTTCTATTGCTTCAAAGAGACACCATGACCATGGCATCTCTTATAAAGGAAAAACGTTTAATTGGGGTGGCTCACATTTTCAGAAATTTAGTACATTGTCATTGTGGTGCAACACAGTGGTGTGTAGGCAGACATGGTGCCGGAGAAGGAGTTAGGATTGTATATCTTGACACACAGGCCACAGAAAATTATCTGGCATGCTGGACATGGCCTGAGCATATAATGAGACCTCAAAGCTGACCCCCACAGTGACACACTTACTCCAAGGCCATACTTACTGCAACAAAGCTACACCTAATAGTGATATTCCCTATGAGCTTATGGGGGTGGGGGTCGATTACATTCAGACTACCACAGGCACTAAGTATTACTGTTCACAAGGAAATATGATATATCCTTCTTTTTGAGGAAACAGTGATGCCATACTATTGAGAAAGACTAAAAATATAAGCTTGTTTCCAAACTAATTGATTAGAGGATGACATTTTTGGTGGGGCCCACCTAAGCCCCTTGAGAGATTACATGAAGTATTTAGCTTCTATTTAACCTAATGTGGGAATAAGGACACAGTTGCTCCTTGTCCTTGAATTGGACAGGGAGGTTAGTGATGCAGTTTTTTAATGCCAGGTATGGTTTTTGAGATGCCTTTTTTAACAATTTTGTTTCCAATATCTTGTAAAGGTTAAATTTTTATTCTTCCCATTTTTTCTGGTGCATAATGAAAAGCCAAACCATTATTAATTGAAGGCATCCTGATGTAATGTTTGTTATTCATTGTCAAATGCATATGTGAATCTGAAGTGTAATTCGAATGAGCATAGTAAAAAAAGGTATCTTAGACATGTAAAAATAGCTTAGTCAGTAACAACACTCTACCCAAGCCTGTACCTGATCAGCAGAACCCAGCGACATCACTCATTCATGACAAGCAGACAGAATTCTAGAATCCCATGACACCCACTACATAATATATAAGCAGAAATCAAGAGTAATGCTCTGCTCTGCACAACTGGAGAGATACCATTTTGATCTACCCTGCATCTGGAAAGACTCCCCAAGGATTCTGACCCTCAAAACAGATGTCAGTTAGAGACTGGACCTGACCTTCAGCTAGCATACTTAGCATGGGTATACAGCCTTGGAGAAGGAGGCTTAATTCCTCAGTTAGGAATATAGAGTGTGAGCCTTGCGTGATAACCATCAGCCTCATAAAATACAACTTTTGTTACACTAACTACACAAAGCTACCTTTTTGCTCATGACATTACCTTTTACTCCCACTTCCTCTCCAAATATGTTGCTGGTTGCTTGGTAGGTCTTTGCCATTCTCACTGCAATTACCACAATTCTTACCAAGAGATGAAAAACATAATCTATAGAAACAGAAAAAATTTATAATATCAGCAAACACCATAATTCTGATAACAACCAATATAACTAGAGTTTTAAATACAAAATAGCAAATGCTTCAAAACAACAGTTATGAGTTCGTTTACATTATGACATTTTCAGTTTTACCAAGGAGCTCACCTAGGAGGATCACCCATGCTGTCCCACGAACATTCCCTAACTTTAGCGATTTCTGAAGTCTCAGAGGCAATGGGGGACCCTGGAAAGCTCTGTAAAGCATCTGGTCCCAGGAAGTATTTGGAAGGCATTTGGGCTCAAAGAAGGGTCTGGAGATTGGCTTAGAGACTCTAAGATAAGAAGGCAACCTGGTGGCAGGAACGTCCTTAAACAGGGTAGGTGGAAGCCTGCCTCACTTTTCCTACATCAGGTTCTCACCTATATGACCATGGCAAGCTGTTCTGAGTTATTCCCTCATCACTCCTAAAATCTACAGCAGCACTATCACCTCCACCTCTCTGGGTCTCATCACCAGCCTTTGTTAACTCCTTGTCCAGCTTGATTCAGATCCTGGGGATTTCCAGGGACTAGTCCCAGGGCTGCAAATGACCAAGGCAGGTGACACTCCATGAACAGCTCCTTCAGCTCCCCAGATATTTGAGATAAACAAGGCAAGAGCTGGGTTGGTGCACAGGGCCAATGAGCTTCTGCAGCCCTGCATTCCGGCCTCTCTGGGCCAGTTCTACAAAACACTTACTAAACACACCTTCTCCCTGAGGCAAACCAGGAAGGAATTCCTCCAGTTCTCTCCTCACAAGCACAACAATCTACAGATGCACCCCCAGGCAAGACCCTCACAGACACACCCACACAACATGCTCACAGACATTTCCTCTCCCTGGAAATGCCCTTCCAGACATTACTTTCAGACTGACTCAGAGGATCTGGAAATGCTGTGATGACCTCAGTTTTGAAGAAAGAGACAGAATGAGGAGTGCTTGGCAGCTAAACTGGAAAGCTACTCTAAGGTCAAGGCCAATGGAGACAGCAGGGCAGCCCACACAATGCACCCACAGGGCCCTGGAAGAGGAGACCTGGGCCTCCAGATGTGAAATACTACAGGAGCTGGGAACCCAGCGTCACAACTGACAAGGTAGACAGACCCCGAGCCCTGCAAGAAGGAAGATCTCAGGTGAAGGAGAAAATATGGCCAGTACACATACTAACATAGAAGTATCAGGGGAAGGATCTAATGAGACTCTCTCCCTAGACAAAATACTACAGGAAACTAATGACTATTAAGAGGGAGAACTTTTTTTTCCCAGGGATGTTTTCTCCTAGTTGGTTATCCAAAACAAAGTGGTCTGAACTAAAATCATATAATTAGAGGAAATACCAAATAGGCTCTGCAGCTCATATTTATTTATGTGCATAGAAATATAAATAAGAAAAGTAAAACACCCAGTTTGAGAGGGAGTAAGTGGGGGCATGCAGCAGGCTTTCTTTTGGGCTAACAATCAGCTCCCAAAACATGAAAGAATGACTTCTTATTAGTTATGAATGCTTCCCATCACATGGATTACGGCTCAAGATGCTGATTCTGCCCTATCCACCCACACAACACCAGGCACACCTGATAAACTTCAGCAGTTCAGAAACTCCTTTTGTCCCCTGGAATGAAATTTCACTGAAATACACCATTGCAGCTCCTGGTAGCAGAATATTAGAATCATTCTAATCATGTATTGCTGAAAGATGACCCAAAACACCATCTTTCTATCAGGTTCTAAATTATTTGTAGCATTATAAGACAAACGTGAAGGAGGAGTGCACTATTCAGAACGTCTGGAAACCAGACCTTCAGTTTTCCAATTTGTCTTCTCACTGCACACGAAAAGCATTCCCATGTGAGTACACTGAACAGTTATACTAAGTGGATTATATCCTCCCATGCCAGGGCTGCAGAGTCTCCCTGAAAGGTTTACAACACGCCCCCACGGTCGGGCGTGTTCGCATATGCCCAACAGACACTTCCACCTAGCCAGTTCCAGGTCAGGATAGCCATTTCCGGGTCAGGGCATCTCGCGTGACCAAGATCAGTGACGTTCCATTGGCTACGTAGGCGCGCAACGTGGCCATGTGATCTACGCGCTTGCGTGTAGTAGTGACGCTGATCTGTCCACGCCCAGCCTTTAAAATCCGGCGCCATGTTCCCGGTTCCTTCTTCTTCTTCTTCCTTCTTCTCCACACACGTGTTTCCTGCAGGCCTGTTCACTCTCTGTCCCTTTACCTTTAATAAAACTCTTGTTAGTGGATTCTGTCGTGTTTCGTGGCATTTCCTTGCAGGGTAAGAACACAACACAGCCAAAAACTAACATTTTGGTGCCGAAACCGAGCGGGCGCTTCCTGGCGCCCTGCGCCTGGAAACCTGTAAACCGGGGACTGCAACACTCATCTCTGTACGCGACAGACCGCTCTCCATTTTGCCTGACCGCAGAAATTCCATGCAACACTGCTTTCTCCGATTGGTGAGTCCCACCCATTTTTTGGCCAGTGTAAATGGTTTCCTGAATCTGTGAGAACAACCGGTACCTCACAAGTATTCTTGAGACCGGGGGAACCCCCGACCACAGTCTTCATTGGCTGCGGTCGGCCCCTATCGCAGGCCTGAGGTTTCTAGCCCTCTCCCACATCTGCAGCCTGAGATATTTCTCGCGTTGGGACCACCGCCGTTGGGTGCGTCCTGGGGGCCACGTGGGGCCAACACGTTCATCCGACTTGACGAAGCGGCAGACGCTGTCCGGATTCCTGGGGAATCCTTTCCTCACATGGCAGGGGCCCCCGCTTCTGTGGCTGATGAGCCAAGGAGCGGCTTGTGCCCGGGATCCGTCCTTGGCCTTGGGGATGCCTGGGGCCTTGGCTCTGGATCACGTTTGTTTTTTTATCTTTTTTATTTTTCTGCCTCTCCGCTGCAGACATGGGAAACAAGGCTTCCAACCCTGTTAGTCCTTCCTCTCCATTAGGCTGTCTTGTTGAAGCTTTAAAACCTCTCAGTTTAATGCCTTACATAAAGATTCCTAAGCTAACTCGTCTATGTTCTAAAAAATGGCAAAAGTATGCTTTAGAAAACAACAAAAATGGCCGCCGAGCGGCTCCTTAGATCCCGATATTTTACAGGAGTTACCTAATTACTGTCAGCGCTCAGGCAGATGGAAAGAGTTGCCCTATGTCATAGCGTTTTTCTTTCTCAGTGCTAAACCATCTCTTCTGGATTCCTTCTCTCCTGCTCATATGCTCCTGGCTATGCCTGAACCGGAGGATTCTCTGACTCCAGAATCTCTGACTCTAGATCCTGCTAACGAACCTCCACCTATTCCACCTCCAACTCCTAGAAAACCGTTCCTTCCGCTCCCCTTCCAGATTCTTCTTCTTCTAAAGCTGCTCCTTCCTTGGCAGCGGCTGGTTCCAAAGGCCCTGCCCTAGCTCCAAACTTCACTCCTCCTATCACCCGCTCTCAGACTGCTAAATTGCCAGATTCCAGCCATCCAAAACCTTCCACTGTTCTCCCTTTGCAAGAGGTGGCTGGTGTGGATGGACTGATTAAAGTTCATGTTCCATTCTCTCTAGCAGAACTCTCTCAGATAGAAAGTAAGCTGGGTTCTTATACTTCTAATTCTGCTGCCTTTATTAAACAGTTTCAATATATAACTCAATCTTATAGTCTTACCTTTCATGATATATTCATGATACTTTCTAATAACTTACTTCCTGAGATGCGCAGGCGGGTTTGGGAGCAGGCTAGGATTCACGCAGAAGAAATTCATCAAACTAACCTCTCACACCCGCCAGGAGCTGAGGTGGTTCCTGACCGAGAGCCACACTGGGATTATAACACCAAGCGTGGCTGTCTAGCCAGAGATAGGTTTATTACCTGTCTCCTGACAAGTCTCCGTAAGGCTGCCCTAAAACCAGTAAACTATGAAAAACTAAAAATGGTTAGTCAAGATAAGGACGAAAATCCATCTCATTTCCTAGAGCGGCTCACCAAGGCTCTACTTCAGTTCACTAGCTTAGACCCAGAGAGCCCTGAGGGCAGGCAGCTGCTAATAACCCAGTTTGTCTCACAGAGCTTCCCTAACATTAGGGATAAACTTAAACGTTTGGAGAACGGCCCTCTAACTCCACAGGCAGATGTGCTGGTGATAGCGTTTAAGGTGTGCCGTGGTAGAGATGAAAAAGCTCATAAAAGGAGCTGCCAGATGCTGGCAAGCACTGCCCAACTGGCTCCCCGAAAGCCGTCTGGTCCCTGCTTCAAGTGTGGGAGGGAAGGCCATTGGGCCCAGGCTTGAACCACCGGCCCACGAAGGGCACCGACAAAGCCTTGTCCAAAGTGTTGCCAAAAGGGTCACTGGTCAGCTGACTGTCCTAATGTCCCAAGCGACATAGGAACGCCAGATGAAGACCACCCTCCAGCTGACTTTGTAGGGTTGGCTTACAGCGAGGACTGCTGCTGCCTGGTTTCCACCCCGGCCACTCCCATCTCACACAGGGAACCTAGGGTAATTATAAAGGTCAATGGGCGGCCCCATCTCATTCCTTTTGGACACCGGAGCTACCTACTCTGTCCTGAGAGAGTTTTGGAGGCCCACCTCTCCTGCTTGTCTCCCTATTGTCGGGGTTGGGGACAGCCTTATCTACCTCATCAGACACCACCACTCAATTGCATTTTCAGAGGCATCCCTCTCACACACACATTCTTAGTGGTGCCAAGCTGCCCTGTACCTTTAATGGGGAGGGATCTTCTAGCTAAGGTAGGAGCGTCCATTTCTTTCGCTCCACACATTCGCCTCATCCCAGACGTGCCAGCAGCTCCTTTACTTCTCCTCCTAGCCACTCACTCTTCTGACTCTAACAATTCCTTTCCCCTACCAGTCTCTCAGGTAGACACAGTCTCTCAGGTAGACACACAGAGCCGGAGGCAAAAAGGACCATCAAAAATATCCAGGCGGTAAGGAATAATGTAATACAATAATCCATCATTGTTCGATACTCAGCAACTGATAACCTGCGTTTCCTAATTGCTAACCTAATAAGGGAAACCGGTGCCTTAAATAAACTACCTCTAATAAGGCTTGTCTCAGATAGAAATTAAGCAGAGTACTAAGGCCAGATCTACCTCAGGTAAATATCACATGTCTCTATCTGACAGGCCAAATCTACCTCAGACAAATGCTAACTCCAAAATAAAATAATAATGATTCTTTCTCTCTAAGCCTTTTCTATGTCAACAGTATCTTGTCAAACAGAAGGGTCCCAGCCACAGCACGGATGGACAGCCGCAGAACGAGGGGACGGCAGAACTTCATTCCAGGACCTGCCCACCAACATCCCAGGACTTCACAAGATACCCTCTCATCCCGCTGCCCCCCAAGAGCCAACCAGCGCCCACTATTCAGCTGGAAGCAGTCTTTGAGAGAAACGTCGCCCCCATACCCAGGCAACCACAATTTTTTTCTTTTTTAAAAAAGGAAGAGTCAGGGATGAAAGGTTTACAACACACCCCCACGGTCGGGCATGTTTGCATATGCCCAACAGACACTTCCACCTAGCCAGTTCCAGGTCAGGATAGCCATTTCCGGGTCAGGGCATCTCGCGTGACCAAGATCCGTGACGTTCCATTGGCTACGTAGGCGCGCAACGTGGCCATGTGATCTACGCGCTTGCGTGTAGTAGTGACGCTGATCTGTCCACGCCCAGCCTTTAAAATCCGGCGCCATGTTCCCGATTCCTTCTTCTTCTTCTTCCTTCTTCTCCACACACGTGTTTCCTGCAGGCCTGTTCACTCTCTGTCCCTTTACCTTTAATAAAACTCTTGTTAGCGGATTCTGTCGTGTTTCGTGGCATTTCCTTGCAGGGTAAGAACACAACGCAGCTGAAAAACTAATACTCCCCCTCCTCAGGAAATCCATCCACAGGGAGGCTCAGAGGAAGAGGACCACAGGCACAGCCACCATATGGACCAACAGAACCACAGACTGCCTCAGGATCCATGTGAATTCCAGCAGAAATGACAGCTCAGCAGGCCTGCTCTACATTATAGGTAGGCATGTCACTCACTGGATAACTTGAGACATTTATTTGGCTTACTGAGGATGAATGGCTGAGCCTGCCTAGTTAGAGTAGCCAGGGCACAGGTTCTGATCCTCTCTCCAGTAACAGAAGGTTCCCATCAAATGTAGCTTTCCTGTCTTAATGTCCACTGTCTTCCAATTGTGAGAAATTTTACTTTTCTTTACTATTAAGTTTGATATCTGATCAATGACCTTGGAAGAGTTCTGTCCTTATTCTGTAGATGGTGAAACTCAGGCTCACAGAAATAAGTATTTTTTGAATATAGTTAAGTATAAATGTCATGTAACTCATCCCATCATTCTAATGCCTCACTAAATGCATTTGAAGGAACCTAAGCCAGACATGGTAGCTCAGGCCTGTAATCATGGTACTTAGAATGTGGGGGTAGGAATTTCAGGTTTTCAAATCATCCAAAATGAGAATGGTCAATGGGGTCTGGTGGGAAAACCACAGAACTAAAGGAGACCGTAATTGGCTTAGGAGGGTGTCCATAATCTTCCCTGAAGCTCAAAAACTTCAGGGTCATGGCATCAGCAATTGTTAGCTGAGGTATTTGCCACCTCAAGTTTACTATTCTGGATAATATTTTCTATTCTTTATAATGTTTCCAGTCCAAGGCACCTAAGTGATAAGACTCTTGTTGCTCACTAAATAGTGGAATTCTTCTGCACATGGGAGACTTAGCCTCAGGCAGGGATGAGCTCCCCAAGTGCATATCCAATACAATGTGTTCATCCTAGGGTCCCTATAAACACAACCAACAGAAAAGGACTCAGCAGGTTTATTCATATATTTGTGCATACATATTCTCACATGCATAACAAGGAATAATTTGGGAAGGGATAGAGAGAGGACAAGGAAGGGGAAATTGATTTAATATTAATTAAAATGTATGAAAATAAATTTTAAATAAAGAAGTGGCCTAGGAGATAGCTTAACAGTTAAAAGCAGCACCAGCTGTTGTTACATAGGACACAGGTTCCATTATACCTAACCATCTCCTGTAATTCTCTTCTGGCCTCTGCAAGAATTCTGCACAGACTCCTGGAGGCAAACACCCATATACATAAAATAAAATAAAATAAAGCTTAAAAATGGAATTCTCGGCAATGATGTCCCAGCCCCGAGACAGACAGCAGACAGGGCTAGTTAAAATGATCTCCTTCCCATCCTGCATGCTTGTAAGACATTCTATGAAATCAATTTTCTACATACATGGAGAGATTCATTCTACCAATCCTGATTATGTAGAAAAGCTTGAATAATACAGTTGTCTTTTTTTTCACCTTCCCATGGAGAAAGATGTGCTGGCTAACAATGGTGCTCATAAACACATTCTTCCTAGCTCCATTATTCTCTAAGTATTCAACTTTCCATGAAGACTACTCTTTATTATTATGTAATTTTCCAACAGTTTGCTCTAAATTTCAGGAATAAAACTCCTTAAGCAATGGAGCCAACATCCAGCTTTCTGATGGGAGAAAGACCTATTATCTTGTGTGTGATTTAGTTCCTGCTTTTCTTTGCTGGTTGTCTAAAGTCCCAATGACAAACAGGTAAAAAATACCTTCAGTTCACCTGATGTCAGTTTGAAGTCACACAACAAACACTCCTTGTGTGTTTTAAGTGTCTTTTTTGTTGTTAATATTCTGGATACCCTACTACCTGTGTGACAGGGAATCACTCCCCCATACATAGTATAGTGGTCTGTACAAGCTGGCTAGCCACATTGGGTCCAGGAGGAAGAAGAGGAAGTGCCTAAGGAGAGAAGGAAGAGGGCATGGTTTACTTTTGCTGCCAGGGGCAAGTGCTATTGATATGTATATTTCTGCTGATCTAGAAAAAGCCTTTGTCTGTGGTGGAAGGGAGGGACAGGAACCATTGTGCTGTGTTTTTAAGCACATTGTAACCCTATGGGATGTGGTCTTGTCACTCAGGTCTCATTAGCCAATCAGGTCCTCCAGGTGGCCTGCCAGTCAAAAGTTGTGCAGGGTGCTTCCTGCCCCCCCAGGATTCAGCCATTTCTTTGAAGAGGAGCTGGCACCAGCAGTTTTGTCTGGTGTGGTGTGCTGTGAGTGCTGCTGCAGGAAGCTGGGCAGACAGCATGGCTGAGCTGGGAAACCATGAAATGGTGAGTGAGGGGCTTCTCTCTCCAGATGGGGTGGTGTAAGTGGTGAGGTGGAAGATACAGTGTGGTGGGTCCTCCTCGGGTCTGGGAGGGAACCTGCCTGCAGAATCCCTGTCCTCTGAGGTCCCATGTGGTACTTGAAACTTCCTGGATCCAGGGGCAGGCCTCGGAATAACTGTTCTGTGGGCAGAATCTGCTCACAGAATTGAAAGTACTAAGCTGTGCTTAAAACCATCTGTGAACTTAAACATGCTTTTGTTGCACCCATAGAAAGCAGGTTGCCAAACTTTGAGAGTACCTTCTAGTACCTTGTTGAATGAGGATCATTATTTTGAATTTAATTTTTATGTGTAAGATCCATTTATACTTAAATTTTGGGTGGGTGTAAAAGGCATCTCATGCATTGGGTAGCACTCCACAACTTGCATGTGATGTAGATGAGTAGAATTGGTGATTTAAAGGATTTACTAATGCTTAGGAGATAGTAAGTCTCACAAAACAGAATTTAGAGGAAGGAGGACTGTCTCAAAAGAAAAATTCCCCAAAGGTAAGAGTATTCTAGCCAGGCCTTGTACAGACTGGGACAGTAGAATACAAATTTGTTCACTGGGATTGTCCAGACATTTGTTTCCAAACCATTACAAAGAAACAACTGCTGATTTACAACAAACAACTAGGCCCAAACTTATATCAAAGAATGAGATTCTAACAAGCTGCTTATTGAGACATTATATGTCACAGCCAACCCTAAGGCCTGTTGTGCCATAAGGTTCCAGTTTTCTTCTTGAGAAAAGCATGGTTCTGCCAGAAGGTCAATAAGACACCAGGTGACAAGTATTTGAAAACTAAAACCTGTTGTATTAAGGACTAGACTGATCAAGCAAGACTTTCATTTAGGCCCTCAGACAAGGAAAAGGATCATTCTTGGGAGAGCAATGAACAGTCTGGGGCCTTGGGAGCTTTCCCTAAGTGCCTGATTTATTGACAATAAAACAGAGCTCCTTCCATAAAATCAGGAACATGTTTGGGGGAACTGGTAATGGTCTGGAACCAGGGCTTTTATGGTGGGGTTGCTTCAGATCCCACTTGGAGCTATGGATATCAGTCCCAAGACCACTGATGGGTTTACTCAGTGATGATCTTGAGATATTCTGTGTTCCCTTTTGCAGCATTGTTTGTTTAGCCTCCTCCTGATTCTGTCCCACTATATTGTAGTTTCCACAGATTTCCTAGAAGTTCCTCATTTCTTTCCATTTCCTCCCTGGAAGTAGGTGCTATGCTTTTTAAGAAGCTTACATGGCATGCAGTACAGATTGTGCAAGATCTCCTCACACCCGCTTTTATTTTTTCTACCTTCCACTTTTCCCATCATTCTCACCCACTGTCAGCTTCACCCCAGCACAATGTCACTAAAGAATGACCTGCTGTTTCAGGTGTCTGGTCTATTTAAGAAACAATTCTGGCAATATTTTTGCTGTCTAATTTACCCATCTGCCCAAATGGGTAGACCTACCAGTTGTCTATCTTTGTTTAAATTGTTCAAAGTGTATCTTGGAGCATGAAGCTAAAAAACACAAGGATTCCATTCTGTTGCTCTCCAGGCCAATGATCTCACTGTTCTCTCTACTATACCTTCAAAATTCTTAAATTAAATGACTGTAGCACCTCAGAGTTTTAAAATTATCCATTTGAATCATGTAGTTGACAATCCAATGCAGTCACCAGGAAAGGTTTTGCATATGGAGCATTGCTTCTGACTTCAAACCAAATAGCAGAAATAGTTTATTGTGCACACTACAGGGGGAAGCAGGGTAGGAAATTAGCAGCTGGAGTTACTGTTAAAGAAAAGGACCTGATTGTGGTAGCAGGAGTTATTTTATAATTTCCCATCATGATTTAATTTATGTTACATGAATTATCACAGACCAGATTGTGTGAGTGTGGAGTTTGGGAAGGTTATCTTGAGCCAATAATTATTGAATTTGCAATTAAGAAACTCTCCTATGCAGATATTTCCAGTCCTGCTTGAAATAGTTATGACAGCTCGTGGTTTGAGAAACAGACTATTAACAGTAACTGAGAGTGTCGTTATAGATCTCAGCTGCCAACACATACATATGGGTAAGATCAATCTATCTCATGTGAATGACATTCGCTCTCCTAGGGAAGAACCTATTCTTTTTCAAAATCAACATTTCTGATTTTTTATCTTAAAAATACATTATTTATAACATTTAAAGATGACTTATTGGTATCATTTTTAATACTTTCTTTTAGTGCCTTCCTGCTCTTACCTGTATTTGTTTCTGTTCTCCAATGTCTCTAGGTAATCAAGAGCTTTATTGCTTTTCTCTCAAGTGATGTTGCTTATTGATGTTATTTCTGTGTAGAGCAATGTCTCCTTTAGTTTAGGCTAGCCTCTTTCTATGTAATTGAGAATTGCATTGAACACCTAATCCTTCCTCTGCTGTCCAGTGCTGGGAAAATAGTCCTGCAACTCCTTCCATTCTGGGCCTTGACTTGTCAGTCAGAAGGAAAAGTAAACCAGTAAATGAGTGACCCCAATCTCTCTAACTTTTATGGGAGACTTATAAATGAAGAGGAACCTCTTCATTTGAGTTCAATGACCAACTTTGAAGCTGGTGGAGTCACAATGCAAGAAGGGCGAAGTAGGGTGGGGGTTGAGAGATTTCCTACTTCAACAGTACTTTAGAGTAGCAATGAGGAATTAGGTAATCAATTTTAGATGTTCTGTAAATGTCCTGATTGGCCATTTCTTGGGGTCCACAGACAAGGGCAATCAAGAATCTGGATAAATGACTGACCTTATCATGAAATCAAATTGCTATAGTTACAGTACTTCACTCATAATAGATGTGGGTAAAATGTTGTGGCCATACCTAATGGAACTGTTATTTTTCAGGTTTTAGATATACACCCAGGGATAAAAGGTTTGAGAAATCTTTCATGTGCTCTAATACAAATCCCTAGACTGTGGAGCACATGACCATAAAGTCTGTGTCTACTTCACAAAATAATTTTTGGAGATCATAACTGCATCATATCCACATTCTCTTTCCTGTCTCTAAGACATACCATGACCACTCATTGTTTTCTAATTCATGGCCTTTTTTTTGACCTGCTTTTCTATAACAACAGTTGTTCAGTAACAACAGTTACTGTGTGAATGTGACCTTTGTTTGACTACACAATTTCCCAGCTATAAGACAATGGGTTGGCTGCACTGCACATTGAGAGTATAATGGAATGGGCACAGAGAGGAACCTGTGCTTTGGATGAGGAACAGGATATACTATAGGAGAGTAGAAGAATGTCTACAAAAAATAGAAATTTTCTAGACTAGGTCCCTGTCTGCTGGGCTAAAAGGGTAGAGCTGTAAGTACTGTGCTCTCTGAGTCATTTGATCTCTGATCACCTAATAGGTGAGTTGCTAGTATTCTGAGGCCCAGCTGGGTGTCCCTAGCCAATGAGGGACTCTAAGAATGCATTGCAATCAGTAGTAAGAGTAGCAGGTTGCTTGAAGATTCTTTTTGGAATTATCCTCTGCTTCTCCTGTAATGAGCTGTAGGGAAGAACACAAGCTTTGTCATGGTGAGAATAGATATTCAGAGAAGGTGTGTTGAGCTGTTATTTCTGCTTCGATGGACCATTAGCCCGAGTATGGTTTTGTTGGTCCATGTGCTGACCTGGGAGGTCATTCTTGTCCTCTGTACCTTCCTGTATATGGATTTCCTAGGTAGGAGACTCTGCAGTCCTAGCATGGGAGGATATGATGCTTGTAATATCATAGTTCATTTTGCCCACACAGGCATGCTTTTGGTGTGCAGTGGGAAGAAAGATTGGAAAAATGAGTGTCTTGTTTCTATAAGTTGTGAGTATTGCATTCCACTTTCAGGTTTGTCTACAAATGTTACAAATAGTTTAAAAACTGTTAGAAAGATGGTGATGTGCATCACCCCTTGGGAAATACATGATTACAATGCTTTTAACTTTCTGCTACCACCAGCTGTGCAATGGTGTGTTTCAGTGAAGTTTAGTTTCTAGGAACAAAAGGCACTTCTGAGCTGCAGATGTTTCTCAGGTGTGCATGGTGTTGGGCAGGTAGATAGGGCCAAATTGATGTCTTGTGCTGTAATCCATGGGACAGGGCACGGAATTAACATAACATAGAATTAAATAATTCTATGTTGCTTTTGGATTGTGAAAGAGTGGGGCTGGGTTTACCTGAAAGCAGAAGGAAGCATAAGGGGCTGCATAGTCACAGCAAGAGATCACCTCCTTTTGCAGTGAGAGCTCTAGAGCATGGAACTTTTGTCTTTGAAAAAATATCATTAGCTTGAGGGTCAGAAACAATTATTCAAGAGTCACTTTGAGTTAATTTTTTGTGGTAGTTGTGAAGTCTGTGCTTATTTAGTTTCTATACACATAGAATTATACACATAGTTGCCTGGATAACAGTGATCAAGATTACACTTTTCTGGTTAAGTTTCCTTTGCTGTTTGATTAATAGTTGACTGTACTTTCCTGCCTTTATTCTTGGTTTTTGTCTCTATCTCCTTTATTCTTTCATAAATATTGTATACATTCTCGATTGTTATAGCTTTGTAGTAAGCATAGAAGTCATATTAGGTCAATCTGTGTACTATTTTTTCATACTTCCATTGATCATCCTGAGTGTTTTCACAGTGAAAGTAGCAATGTAATTAGATTTCCTGTTATAAATTGTTGGGCATTGTCATTGGATTGTATTCATTTTATGCTATAGATTTAACATAAACAACATCTTAATTTTGGTGCATCATGTTCTAAAAAATATTTTCTTTTTTAATTATTAGGTTTTGTTGTTAATCTGTAAAAGTGTTTTGGTTTATTGGATAAAGCATATTAAGGGTTTTAGAAGGTGTCTCAGAACATATTCATTTTGGAGATGGCCTGAGTTCAGATATCAACATTCAATTAAGAGACTCATGCTATCTACTCTTGCAGATACTGTATACATATGGGCAACATACTCTCTCAAGCAAAAACATATGCTAAAATAGCAATAAACTTGTTTTGAAAAGTGTTTGTGACTTATAATGTAATAACAGAATACCAACGTGCTTAAGTGTACACTGATTCTTTAAAAATCTCTTACTTGAATTTTGCTTTAAAAAGTTTTCATTTCCTCACTTTGGTGCAGACTTATAGGCAATTATCAGTCATAGGAAAGAAGATATTGTCTAAATGATCCTAACGGATATCCTTTTCTTGATCATAAGAGAATGAGATCCTTTTAGTAGTCAAAAGTGTTTTCTACAAAGTTAAAATATCAGAGGGTTTCAAGTGAATCTCTCCAATTTCAGTGGAAGATGCTCCTTACATAACACAGTTTCTATTACTGGCAAAGGAGAGAATGAGTATATACAATGAGTGATGGCCAGTGATTTCTTGTGGTTGATTTTGATTAGAATCTTGTCATTCTTTTTTAATGGAGCACGATATATATTTGTTGCTTTGTCTTTATGTCTCATTTATTTTTCAGTAGTCCCATCTATGTTTTTAGTTTTATTATCATCTAGTTATATTGCTGTTTCTCTGGAAAGTGTTTGGCCTTCACTAATTTTGTATAACATGACAGTATGTTCTGAAATTTCTGACCTCATAGAACTAGTCTTTTTTGGTAGGCATAAAATAGATATTTGTAAAGTGAGATATTTGGGATAATTTGGATTCTAAGAGGAGAAGATGCATAAAACATTTTTGCATTTAGTATTTGTGTTTCAGAAAAATCATTTTAAATCTCTTTCAGTATCATATAATGCTACAACTATTGAAGACAATGAAATTTTAAAGACTTTTTAGGCTTATAATAAAGAACATTAATGTTTTTCTGTAATTAAAACAGTCTTTGTTTTGATTTTTTTGACACATTCTTTCTATGTAGGCCTGGCTGTCCTGGAACTTACATGTATATCAGGCTGACCTTGAACTCAGACGATCCTCCTGTCTCTGATTCTCAAGTGCTGGGAAGGAAAGCTTACACCAGCATGTCTGGTCTTTATTTAGGGTCTATGAAGCAGTCTTAATATGTATCCTTGGTGTGCTCAGCATTGATGAGTAGAGCAGGCTGACTTCAAGCACAGAGATTTGTTTGCTTCTGAATCCAGAGCCCTGGAATTAAAATATATGTTGCCATACCTGACAGAGACATTTTTATATGGCTTCTAAATGTCAGTATTGGTTTTGCTTTGAGAAAGTATAACAAAACATGTGGGCTAAAAATTTGGGGCCTGATTTACTTATTTTTCAACCTGCTCTTTAGCAGGCCAGGATGACCTTGAAATCTACATTGACCTGAGGATGCCTGTGTCTGCATGCTCTTAGCCCCACACCAGGCACTGTCCAGTTTATGATCTATAAATATAAAATATGAAAATTTTGCTACTTTTTTCCTATTGCCTAGGATTTGATTCAGAGATGAAGAATAATATTGTCTTTCATTCTGTCTGTGTTATCTTTGTTTGACTTTTGTCCTTTTTGACCCATGTCTACACAAACTATTTATAAATAATTTTTATTATTCAGCTTTTATTTGAAATAGTTTTTTGCTTTTAGAAACATGATTTTTTTGTATATCTTAGACTGATTATTCTAGACAATTTCATCATGAAGTGAAACCCAGGCAGGTCTCATGCTAGGCAGTGACTCTACCACTGTGGTGCTTTCTTTCTTAGGAATTCTTGTTTGATGTGTGAAAATATTTTTCTCTCCTTTCTTTTTTACTTTTTTTGTTGTTTTTTGGTGACAGGTTTTTCCTGCATAGTTTTGGTGCCTGTCCTGGATCTTGCTCTGTAGACCAGACTGGCCTTGAACTCACAGAGATCCACTTGGCTGTGCCTTCTGTGTCCTGAGATTAAAGGCGTGCACCACTGCCGTGTGGCGTGAAAATATTTTTTCTTTCATACAGTCTCAATGAACAGATCTTGTCCTTTGCTTAATGAATCTTGTAGATTTGTTTTCACTTCATCTACTTTTTTTTACATTAAGATAATTGTGATGTTTCATGACTTCATTTCTTGGTTTTTAAGGCTTTTTGTTTCATATATCCCTTTTTTTGAACAAAGACACATGCTTTACTTGTGGATAATATTGAGACTGTGCATAAGAAAGTGTCAATCATCTTGTCACAAAACCTAAAAACTGTTGTAGCTAAATTACATTTGCCCTGTTTTTAAGGTTATAATTAATCAGTTAATCAATATATCTGAGCTAGTTTTGCTGGGTGGCTTTCCAGGAATTCATCTATATAGACCAGGCTGGTCTCACATTTGGGGTAATCCTGCTACATTCTGAGAGCTGGGATTACAAGTGTGTGTCCAGTAAACTATCATTTATCTTCCAGTTATTTTCTCCCCTCATAAATGTCTAAATAAATGATTGTGTATTCCAGCAAATGTGAAATCTGCTAATAAATGTAGCTCTTGCAAGTAGATAATCATTGGAGTAGATGTTTTTTATTCTTCACTTGTAAATTGGCATTTTTGAGTTCAATTACTTAAATTCAAGATATGTTTTTTAGTCCTATGAAATGTGGAGATGTTATGTGTGTTTAAGTGAGGTTATAATTACTTTTCTATAACAGAAACAATATACCAGGATGGTCTAGACATATACAAATTAAGAATTAAAATTTTCCTGCAGTCCTGGATTATGTTCTTCTAGGACCCTGAGAACAGGTTGTGCTCCTTGTAGGGAAACTCAGTGCTTTTCTCTGTCACAGCACTAGACCTGCTTAGCCAGTGTGACTTTTAAGATCAGTTTGGTGTTTTCTGTGAATGTAGGGGCCCTGGCTTAAGAAGGAGGTGAAAAAAAAATTAAGCATTGCCAGAATCCAAGAGAACTCCTTGTCTCTAATTCAGCCTAGTGAAACAATGTATGAAATCCTGGTGCTTATTTATACACTATTGCATTTTTATGTTTATAGCCGACACCACATGTAGCCACTCCTGCCCCACATTTTTCTTAGCATGTTTCTTACTAGAAGATAGTAGCTTTAATTTAAGGTTTCCTATGTTTGTACTTTGCCTACATGTATGTCTGTTTACCACTTGCATTTCTGGTGCCTATTGAAGCCAGAAGTGGATGTCAGATTTCCTGCAACTGGAATTAAAGATGACTGTGAGCTTTTCTGTGGATGCTGGAAATCAAATTATTTCCTAGGGTCCTCTTTAGTAGCTAGCATCCCTGGAGCTGTGATTTGCAGTCTGGTTATCTTTTGGTTTACATCTAGTATCCACTTATGAGTGAGTTCAGACCATGTTTGTCTTTCTGAGGTTGAGTTACCTCACTCAGGTTGATATTTTCTAGTTCCATTCATTTGCCTGTAAACCCTATGATGTCATTGTTTTTTCTGCTGAGTAGTACTCCATTGTGTATATGGACCGCATTTTCTTTATCCATTCTTCAGTTGAAGGGCATCTAGGTTGTTTCCAGGTTCTAGTTACTACAAATAATGCTGCTACAATCATAGTTGAGCATGTGTCCTTGTGGTATGATTGAGCATTTCTTGGGTACATGCCCAAGAGTGGTGTAGGTGGGTCTTTAGGGAGATTGATTTCCAATTTTCCGAGAAAGCACCATACTGATTTCCAAAGCAGCTGCACAAGTTTTCACTCCCACCAAAAGTGTAGGAGTGTTCCCCTTGTTCCACATCCTCTCCAACATAAGCTGTCTTCAGTGTTTTTGATCTTAGCCATAATTAGTTTTGAAAATGATTCTATGGGACCAGTGGCAGACACTTGAAATGACTTTAAAAGGTATTGTGTTGTTCTAATTCTCCAATGCTCCTTT
Source organism: Peromyscus californicus insignis (assembly GCF_007827085.1). NCBI lineage: Eukaryota > Metazoa > Chordata > Mammalia > Rodentia > Cricetidae > Peromyscus > Peromyscus californicus. The sequence goes on from NW_026294552.1 coordinate 131,751, forward strand.
TCTTGTATGTAAATCAATTTTCTTTTTTTCATGTGTGTGTGTGTATGTGTGTGTATATGTGCATGTGTTTGTGTAGACTGTGGCATAGGCTTTAAAACTCACAATGATCTTGCTTCCTCTGTATCCAGTTTGCTGACACTATAAGAATGCACTGACACTTCCAGCTTGAAAAGTAATTTTTATGATCTAAGTCTCCTCTTCTTATGGTGGACAGGTAGGCAAGGAGATGGTGTCACGACCCCTGATAATGGATTTACAGATATTAGTGACCCTCTAAATGTACTGGGAATGGAAGTCGGGTGCTCTTAAAGAATCTTCAGTGCTCTTAACTGGTGAGGTATTTTCCTACTTATGTTTTCTATTCTTAATTATGTTTCCTGCCGAAGGTAATCAAGTCATGGTTAGACACCAGATGCTGATTAAAATGTGAATTTTCCAGAGAGGATTAACCTCAGGCAAAGATGAGATCCCTAATTGTTTATCCAATACAACATGGTCAGCCCATTATCTCTATCTGTCTGTCTATCTATCTATCTATCTATCTATCTATCTATCTATCTATCTATCAATCTATCTCCAACAAAAATGGATGGAGTGGGATGTATTAATGTATTTCGGCATACTTATTCACCTACAGTTAATAAGTAAGAAGTTAGAAAGGATTTGGGAAGGGATAGAATGAAGAGATAAAAGGGGAAAGTGATGTAATATCTCTTACTTAACAATTTATGGAAAGAAATTTTAAATGAAAAGGGGACTAGATTGACAGCTCAGCAATTAAGGGAACTGGGTCTTTTTACAGAGGACCCAGGTTCCATTCCCAGAACCCACTTGGCAGCTAACCATTTGTTGTAACGTTAATCCTAGGCATCTCCTGCCTTCTTATGGCCTTGTTAGGCACTGTACACAGACACATACAGGCAAAACATTGTATACATAATTTTTTAAAAAGTTAGAAAAAGGAAAGAATAACATTTTTTTACAGTGCTGTCATAGTCCTTAGTCATAAAACAAGCCAGGGCTTGTTCAAATGAACTGCTGCTGGTGTTGCATGGAAGCAGCTGTGACCCACTGCTAAGCCAGCCTGCTCAGAGGGAAAAGCAGCTTTGTTCTGAAGTTCATGAGTTCATTATAACCATCTATCTAGGAGCAAAGTAAGCAATGCTGTTAGGTGACTTTTCCTTGATACCTCTGTATTTGTGTTCTCTATCATTTGTATCTGTGAGAATTGTGGCAATGGTACAGTTATCTTTTGGATCAAACATCAAGATTGACAGGTCACATAGGCCCCAAAGCAATCTATTTTTTTTTTTTGAAGACAAGGTTTCTCTGTGAAACTGTCCTGGCTGTCCTGGCTCTTGCTCTGTAGACCAGGCCGACCTAGAACTCAAAGAGATCTGACTGGCTCTGCCTCCTGAGTGCTGGGATTAAAGGTGTGAGCCACCACCACCCGGCACAATCTATATTTACATGGTTATTTCCTTGATTTTCAGCTAAGACCTTGTGGTACAAGATGAACATGCCAGAGACATTTCTTTCCATCATTTTTATAATTTATATATGTTCCTACATTACAATGAGTTAAGAATATCCATAAATGTCCCTATTTTACATTGTGGTCATGATCAGAATTGGATTTGTTTACTTAGCAAACTTAAGAATATGCAGAGTGCTATATGAATGTGTCCAGACCCCCTACTAAATCCACATGCTTCCTTTGTTTAGGAAAAGTATTGTTTTGGAAATAACTCCCATGCTCTCCTTGCCTCCTGCAGTTAAGAAATCTTTCTCATTTCATCTGTCTTGTCTGTTGTGATGGCTATTCTTAATAGTCAGGCCAACTACCTCTTTATTAATTAAAACCCAAAAGATTTGTGTACTCCTTAGAGGGATTTTTCTTAAAAGTTTTAAAGTTCAAGACAAATCTTTAATATGGATCATTTTAGGTGATAAATTCTACTTTTAGTTGCTTGGTGGCAGTGCACACCTTTAACCCCAGGAAGCAGAAGCATTTGGATTTTCTGAGTTTGAGGCCAGCCTGCTCAACAAAATGAGTATCAGGGCTACAATGATAAAACCTTTCTTGAAATCACCAAAATCCAATCAACAAAGAATAAGATCCAACTTTAATCTGGGTAGCAAATGTTGGTGTCAGCCTACATATATAAAGGATATTAAAGATTGAAGTTCTCTTTTCTCCTGCTTGCCCTAGGTCTTATTACCAAGATTTTTTTAGTTTACTTGCATTAGAGCCTACTTCCTTAAAATTGTGGTGTATACTGAAGACCAGCTGAGATGTCCAGCCTCATGTACTGAATAACTACTGGACTTTTCAAATTTCCATTGGTAGAGAGCCATTGTTAGACTAGCTCTTCCACAGTTTGTGAGACATTCTCATAAATCCACTTTGTGCACACATGGAGAGATTCATTCTACCAGTCCTGTTCATTAATATTCTGATCCTGGCCCTTGGCAGCACTCATTGTCCTGACATAAAAGCTTATTCTTAAGGGAAATTTTCACCCATCATCCTCTCTCTCTCTCCTGCTTTTCACCCAGGAAGTGTGAGCACATTTGAATTCCTCCCCCCCCCTTTTTCCCTCTTTCTCTTCCTCCACTAAATAGACCTCTTCACTGAGTGCTGTCTGAATGTCATCTTTGTCTGTCACCAGCAGCAGGACACCTTGGCTCTCTACCTGCCAGAGCCTTCTTTATACAATTCATAACACTGTTCATGTACAGAAGATTGAATAATGCAGTGGTTTTTTGGTTTTGTTTTTTCACCTGCCCTAGGAGTAAGCTATGCCAATTAATAACAGTGCTTGTAAACATAGTCTTCTTAGCTGCATTATGCTTTAAATATTCAACTTTCCTTGAAGTCTACCCTTCTTTATTCAATTGCCAACAGTTTGCTCTGATTTTCAGGAATTAAACTCCTAAAGCAATGAAGCCATTTCTGATGGGAGAAAGACCTATTATCTTGTTTGTGATCTACTTCCTGCATTTCTTTCCTGGTTGTATGAAGTCCCTGTGACAACTAGGTGAAAAGTGGGTTCAGTTCACCTGACCTCAACTTGAAGTCACAAAACAAACATCTCCTTTTTTGTCTTTAAATCTCTCTTTAGTTGTTAATATTCTGACCACCCTTCCACCTGTGTGACTTGGAATGACTCCACCCCACATAGTATAGTGGACTGAACATGCTAGCCACATTTTGTCCAGGATGAAGAAGGGGAAGTGCCTACCAAGAGCAGAAAGATAGCAGGGTCTGCTATTGGAACCAGAGACGAGTGCTATTGAAATGCAAATGTTTAGAAAAGGTCTGGGTCTGTGGTGGAAGATAGGATTAGGAACCATTGCTCTGTGACTTTAAGCAGACTGTAACCCTATGGGAGGGGCTCTGGTCACTCAGGCCTCACTAGCCAATCAGGCCCTCCAGGTGACCTGCCAGTCAGAAGTGGTGAAGGGTTCTTCCAGCTGCTAGCTTCAAGCTTGACTTTGAAGAGAAACTGGCAGTAGCAGCTTTGTATTGTGTGCTGTGCTGTGTGTTCTGGTGCAGAGAGCTGAGCAGAGAACCTGGGTGAGCTGGAAAACCACAACATTGGGAGGAAGGTTCAGGAGCCAGAGTGGTGGGTCCTTCTCAGGTCTGGGTGGGAAACTTCAGCCAGAATCCCTGTCCTGTGAGGTCCCATATGGTCCTTAAAACTTCCTATTCCCAGGGCAGGCCTCTGGATAACTTTGCTCTGTGTGCCGAATCTGTTCACAGAATTAGGAGTAGGGAGGTGTGTATAGAAATATCTTTGTCGTGAATGTCAGCATGCTTTTTGTGCACTCACGAAAGCAGGCCTACTTTGTCCAGTATTTTCTAGAGTTTCAGCACTTTGTATTTAACTTTCATGTGTAAGATCCATTTATAGTTAATTTTGTGGAGGTTGTAAAAGGCATCTCATGTGTTTGGTAGCACTCCACAACTAAGGTGTGAGAGAGAGGAGTTAAAATGGTGATATAAAGTATTTACTAATTTTTAGGACATAGTAAGTCTCACAAAATAGAATTTAACTGAGGGATTACTGCCTGGAAAAAAAAAACCTGCCAGGCAGTGGTTGCATACACCTTAAATGTCAGGACTCAGGAGGCAGAGCCAGGCAGATCTCTGAGATTTAGACCAACCTGGTCTACATAGCAAGATCCAGGACAGGCTCCAAAACTACATGGAGAAACCCTGTCTTAACAAACAAACCAAACCAAAACACTGAAAGTTAAGAGTATTGTAGCCAGGCCTGTTAGAGAATAGGATAATAGGATACACATTTGTTCACCAGGATTGTCCAGTCATTTGGCTGTAAACCATTACAACGGAGCCACCTCTGATTTACAACAAGCCATTAGGCCTAACACTGTATCAAAGAATGGGAATCTAACAAGCTGCTCTTTGAGGCATTACATGGTCATAAACAACCTTAAGTTCTGGCATGCCATAAAGTTCCAGTTTTCTTCTTGAGAAATTCGTAGTTCTGACAGATGGGCAGACACAAGGTGACAACTTTTTGAAAAGTAAAACACTAGCAGTTCAGTGGTGGTGGTGCTGGACTTTGCTCAGCACTCACTCAAGAGGCTGAGTCAGGTTCATCTCTGTGAGTTTGGGGCCAGCCTGATCTAGAGAGTTATGTCCAGGAAAGAATCCAAAATTACACAATGAAAATCTGTCTCAATGAAAAAAAGAAAGAAAGAAAATAAAAAAGAAAAGTAGAACACTCTTACACTTCTTTAGGCCCTCAGGCAGGGATTAGGAAAATTCTTGGGAGAGCTAGTAACAGCCTGGGGCCTAGGCCTTAGGAGCTTTCCCTAAAGGCATAACATATTGACAATAAAACAGAGCTCCTTCCCTAAAACCAGGACTATGCTTTGAAGAGCAGGCAATGGTCTTGAATCAGGGCCTTTGTGGTGGGGTTGCTTCAGAGCCCAAGACTCCAACTCTTTCACCAAATATGGCTATGGTTGTCCATCCACAGATCACTGTTGGCTTAGTCAGTATATGCTTGAGATACCCTTTTTCCCCTTATGCAGCATGGTTTCATTAGCCTCCTCTCTGAGTCTATCCTATTGTATGATATTTTCTGCTGACTTCCTCGAAGTTCCCCATTTCCTTCCATTTGGCCCCTAGAAGTAGTATAAAGGTGCTATTCTTCTTTTTTTTTTTTTGGTTTTTCGAGACAGGGTTTCTCTGTGTAGCTTTGCGCCTTTTCCTGGAACTCACTTGGTAGTCCAGGCTGGCCTCGAACTCACAGAGATCCGCCTGGCTCTGCCTCCCGAGTGCTGGGATTAAAGGCGTGCGCCACCACCGCCCGGCTGGTGCTATTCTTCTTAAGAAGCTTAGTTGACATGAGACATACCTTGTGCAAGACCTCCATACCCCAGCTTTTATCTTTTCTACCTTATATTTTGCTTTCTTTCTCATCCCTTGTGATCTTCACCTCAGGACCCTGTCACTGAAGAATGTCCTGATGTTTCACATCGCTGGGGTACTTAAGTAATAATTTTGGAAATGTCTTTACTGTGTAAGTTTCCTATCTGTCCAAGGGGGTAGACTTGCAGTCTTCTGTCCCTATTTAAGTTGTTCAATGTGCAACCTGGAGCCTGAAACTTAATGACACAAGGTTGATAGAATATGTGGAATGCAAAATTTAATCACAGCAGGATAAAAGCAAGTTAGAACAAAAAATGGAACACCAAAGGTGATTTTGTTGGTAGGTAGAACCTGAGAATGTTGTTTTTTGAAAGAATGTGGATGATATTAGGACTTTAAGTGGCAAAAATCATAGAAAGTTTCACAGAGAAATTTACTGACCTGTCTTGATGACCAGAAAGATAGGAATGTTAAGAATATTAGCAGAAAGTGGAGATTGAGAGTATAGAATTTCAATAGGATATAGACTCAATAAAAGTTAAGCAACCAGGCAGTGATGGTCCATGCCTTTAATCACAGTGCTTGGGAGGCAGAGGCAGGTGGATCTCTGTGAGTTTCAGGCCAGCCTGGGCTATAGAGTGAATTCCAGGATAGGCTCAGAAGCTACACAGAGAAACCCTGTCTAAAAAAACCAAAAAAAAACCCCCATAAATTATTAAGCCTGGCTGTGGTGTTGCACACCTTTAATCCCAGCACTTATGAGGCAGAGGCAGGTGGATCTCTGTGAGTTTGAGGTCAGCCTGGGCTACCTGTTGCTCTCCAAGAATGGTGCAAAGCTACACAGAGCAACCCCTTCTCCAAAAAACCAATAAATAAATAAATAAATAGATAGATAGATAGATAGATAGATAAATAAATAAATAAATAAATAAATAAATAAATAAATAAATAAATAAATAAGCTAGAGGCCATTTGTATGATATTTTGACTACAAAATTTTATTTGGCTTTAAGTCATGGAAGGATTAAACAAGGTAATTCCTACTCCTACAAAGCAACTTCATATGAAACCTGCTGCACCTGTGGTCCAAGCATGTCAGTGTCCATCCGAATTAAGAAGTCAAGCTTTGCAGGATTACCCATCATCTACTGGTCCTGGAAACAAGAAAGAATCAATATTTAACATCATGGATTCTTAGTATGGGGGTTCAGTTCAGCATTGTTGCACAATTCTATGTTTAAGGGTCAGAAACCCAGTGAGGAGACTGGGAGAGTCCATTGCATGAAGTTGTGTGGATGAAGCCTGGTGTTGCTGGTTTTTGTTCTTTAACTCTTTACTCTTTTTGGGGCCTGCCACTCAGCTCTCAAATAAATCACACACAGGGAGGCTTATTCTTTTTATAAGTGCCTGGCCTTAGTTTGGCTTGTATCTAGGCAGCTTTTCCTAACTTAAGTTCTCTCATGTACCTTACACCTCTGGACTTTTATCTTTCTCTATTCTGTATACCTTTCTTTACTTTTTACTCCATGGTTTGTTGTGTAGCAGGGTGGCTACCCCCTGGTGTCCTCTCTTTTTCTTGCTCCTTCCTTTTTTCTTTTCAGTTTTCTCTTCCAATTTGTTCTCTCTGCCAGACAGCCCTGCCTAACCTTTTCTGCCAAGCTATTGGCTGTTCAACGCTTTGTTAGACCAGTTGGTATTTTAGACAGGCAAAGTATCACAGCTTCACAGATTTAAACATATGCAACATAAAAGAATGCAAGTTACTTTTGTATCTTAAAATAATTGTTCCACAGCATAGACAAATATAACACATCTTAAAATAATATTTCGCAATGGCCTGGATGACATTTTGTGACCACATGATGTTGGGATACCTAAGGTATGGGACATCTCCCATGGAGCACTAGCTGCATATATGGAGATGAAGTAAAGAGAGAATTGTATGAGAAGTTGCATGAATAGGGCCATCTGAGCCTGTTGATAATGAATCCTCATGCATCTGAGATAGATAGAGAATTTGATGTCTGTCCTGCTCTATTTCAGTATTGTCTTTGCCTAATCTTCCCTTGCTATGTCTCCATTTCTCTATGTTATATTTTAAATGGTTTTCTGTGCCATTGTATTTTGGAAAGTTATAATCCATTTTCTGATTTCACAAATGTCACCATGAAGAGACCATCTTGTATGTCAGAAGAGGCTTTGAACATTTGAAATAGTGTAGGAGATGTTGCAAACTATGAGGATCATTGAAGTGACTAAATGCATTTTCTTCATAGATGATCATGAGCCTATAGGTACCTGGTTTAGAACATCTTTGACTGAATGAAAAACCTCTCAGACACAATGATATATGTGAACACGTGTCTCTCCTTGGTGACATTCTTTTGATTGCATCTTTAGTAGGAGGAGCCTTTTGGAAGAAAATTCCTCACTAGTTGTGTGATATGCATCTCTATAGCCTCAACTGCTTTCCTGTTCTTTGTGTGTACTGAGTTGTGGTTGAAACTTATCAGCCAGCTTCCTTGTATTGTCATGCCTTCACCACCATTAGAGATTCTATCTCTATATCACATAAGGTAGAGTAGAAGCAATTGTTATTCAGTGCTAAGGCAGTTTGTTAACCTGGTCTTTTAATATTGTTGGTTATTTTTGAATACAAGAATTGTCTATGTACCCCTGAGTGTCCTGAAAGGAGTTCTGTACACCAGGCTGACCTGGAACTCACAAATCCCCCTGATTCTGGCTCCCAAGTCCACAGATTAATGTGGGTAATTAACATTCCTGGCTGTTTTGTTTTTATATTATTGGATGATGGGCCTGGGATGTAGAATTTTGTAAATGTCAAGCATATATTGTTGTACTGAGCTCTACACATGTCTTGAATTTTTAAATTTGACACAGGTAAACATTCTATTTCTCTATTTGGCATGTATTCATGATATTAACATTCTTGAGCCTTCTTAGTCATTGTATTGTAGGTGCATGAACTTCCTCCTGCCTGTTACTTTTGTTTTGAATTTTGAAATGTATGAGAATTTTATCTGAATGCATGGATATGCACCATGTGGGTACCTGATCCTCACAGTGATCAAAATATGGTCTCAGTAACCCTGAACTTGGAACAATGGATAGATGTGTCTCCTCATGAAAGTACTGGCAATTGAGCCCACCTCTATGCAAGACCAGCAAGAGCTCTTTACTAGCTTGACATCTCTCTTGCATAATCTGTGTTGATTATTTATGGACAACATTTATATGGCTAATACTTTCATCTTTCCCTTTATAACTATTTAAACATGCACTACTTTTTAGTAAATTTTTACTTACGTTGTAGTTTGAATTGTGGCACTTCAGCATTCTTGAGGAATACAAAACTAAAGTAAATGCATAACTATTTGTAGGAGTTTCAGTAAAAACTTCTTAGTTCTTTCTTTCTTGTTCTGCTGACTTTTGCTTGAGAGACAATGTCTTAACATGTACTATAGGCTTTCCTAGACCTGATTGCATAGACTAGGCTGGGATTCAACTCAGACGCAGATATACCTGCCACTCTCTTCTGAGTCCTGCCATTAGAAGAATGAGCCAATACACCCAGTTTGTCCATCTTATTTTTCCTTATAGTTAGTAATTGTTGATACAATTTCTCTGATGTGTACTCTGTACTGTTGATCTGTTTACTTGTCTCTCTATGTTTGTTAATAAGCATTTCTCTTGCAAAGTGATATTAATTCAATGTGTACAGAAATGACAGAAGTGATCCTCCTATTCAGCTTCTTCTAAAGGGACTTGTTGATTTCATATAATTTGAATGTCATGAAGTAAGTGTGGGGAACATCAGAATTATATGACTACACTCTCAAAGAAGTATACATTTACAATGATGTAAGTATTATTGTTTCTCTTGTACACATATATGGGATATTTTAGAATGCAGTGACCTATGATGATGTGCATGTCGACTTCTCTTTGGAAGAGTGGACTTTACTGGATCCTTCCCAGAAGAATCTCTACAAAGATGTGATGCTGGAAACCTACAGGAACCTCACTATTATAGGTAAGATAGAGTTTTCTTCACATATTAAAAGGAGAGGACAACTGTTCTTAGATTTTGGATGCTCCTCTGTAATTTGATTGAGAAAGAATATTAGGTGATAAATCAATCATATCCTAAATTTCACTGAAGATAGTAACACAAATTGGACAGTTTTAAAGAAAATAACATATATTTTCTGGTACTATATTTTAGGATACAATTGGGAAGACCATAATACTGCAGAGCATCTTCAAAGTTCTAGAGGAGATGAAAGGTAATTTTCTTGTGCAAGTTGATACAAATGTGCTTCTGAGGAAATTAAAATGTGTCCTGGAAGTTTTAAACAAAATCAACAGTGTAAATAAGCACCAATTAAAGTATATCAATGATTATTAAATTTCCAGAAAATCATATATCTCTTTTTTAGGTTGTTGAAATAAATTTACAAGGCATTCTTTAAAAAAAAAAGACAAGGGACAATATCTTAGCAGATATCTCAACTTGAATCATAGCATTATGGGAAATATGCTATAGAACTGCCAATCAATTCATTTCATCCTACTCATAAAAGTATACATAGTGAAGAGTAGATAATTATATTTTTAAAGCTTTTTAATAAGCAAATAGTGAATAGTAATGGTAATGTAGTTTGTATGCTTGTGATTGTGCTGCTAAGAGAGGGGGCAGTTAGAGTCAAGAGTCTATTGTCAGTTATTGTGAGGAAACCTTAATCCTTATACCACAGTATAGGAAAATTTATTAATGCAATGCAGTTGCTGAAGCTCTGTCAGTTTCCAGTTTTCTTGAAATATATGAATAATCTCATATATAAAAATATTCTGTATATGTGAACCATGTAATATAGGATCTTACCTTTATTGTAATAAAGGATCTTACAAGTATCTTTACAGATGCAAACCAACTCTTAATAAAGTGGAATAAGATGAATGTGAACAATGATAAAACCTTAAGATCTGGATCTTCTTTACAATTTAACCAAATTGTAGAATTAATTCATACAGATATGAAGATTAAACAGTGTATTTGATGTGATAATCCTTTTACATGTCCCATTATTTTTGCAGTGATGAAGAAAATCAAGCTGGAAATAAATATATTATAAATATTCAATGTGTTAAAGACCTTGCCTATCGGAGTACTCTGCAAATGCATGAAAAAGCACATGCTGGAGAGAAACCCTATGAATGTAATCAATGTGGTAAAGCCTTTGAATTTCAAAACCATATTCAAGAACTTAAAAGAAAGCATACAGGAGAGAAGCCCTATGAAGGTAATCACTGTGGTAAAGCTTTTTCATGTCAAAGTAGTTTTCAAATGCATAAAAGAACACATACTGGAGAGAAACCCTATGAATGTAATCTGTGTGTAAAAGCCTTTGCAAGATTCAGTAGTCTTCAAAGGCATACAAGAATCCATTCTGGAGAGAAACCCTATGAATGTAATCAGTGTGGTAAAGCCTTTGCACAATTCAGTCATCTTCAAACTCATAGAAGAACCCATTCTGGAGAGAAACCCTACGATTGTGAATAATGTAGTAAAGCCTTTACATGTCAAAAAAGTCTTCGAAGACATAAAAAAACACATACTGGAGAGAAACCCTATGCATGCAATCAGTGTGGTAAAGCCTTTGCCCAAAACAGTACTCTTCAAATGCATAAAAGAACACACACTGGAGAGAAACCCTATGAATGTAATCAGTGTGGTAAAGCCTTTGCACAATTCAGTCATCTTCAAACTCATAGAAGAACCCATTCTGGAGAGAAACCCTATGAATGTAAAAAATGTGGTAAAACCTTTTCACATCAAAACAGTCTTCAAATGCATAAAAGAACACATACTGGAGAGAAACCCTATGAATGTAATCAGTGTGGTAAAGCCTTTGCACAATTCAGTCATCTTCAAACTCATAGAAGAACCCATTCTGGAGAGAAACCCTATGAATGTAAAAAATGTGGTAAAACCTTTTCACATCGAAACAGTCTTCAAATGCATAAAAGAACACATACTGGAGAGAAATCCTATGAATGTAATCTGTGTGGTAAAGCCTTTGCACAATTAAGTCATCTTCAAAGGCATAAAAGAACACATTCTGGAGAGAAACCCTATGAATGTAATCACTGTGGTAAATCCTTTGCATGGCGTAGCAATCTTAATATACATAAAAGAACACATACTGGAGAGAAACCCTATGAATGTAATCAATGTGGTAAAGCCTTTACATGTTACAAAGTTTGTCAATCACATAAAAGAAATCATACTGGAGAGAAACCCTATGAATGTGATCAGTGTGGTAAAGCCTTTGGACATCTAAGTAATCTTCAACAACATAAAAGGAAGCATACTGGAGAGAAGCCCTATGAATGTAATCACTGTGGTAAAGCCTTTGTATATCAGAGTAGTATTCAAAGGCATATACGAACCCATTCTGGAGAGAAACCCTATGATTGTGAACAATGTGGTAAAGCCTTTACATGTCAAAAAAGTCTTCAAAGGCATAAAAAAAACACATACTGGAGAGAAACCCTATGCATGCAATCAGTGTGGTAAAGCCTTTGCCCAAAACAGTACTCTTCAAATGCATAAAAGAACACACACTGGAGAGAAACCCTATGAATGTAATCAGTGTGGTAAAGCCTTTGCATTTATTAGCAATCTTCAAAGGCATAAAAGAAGACATACTGGAGAGAAACCCTCTGAATATAATTACTGTGGTAAAACCTTTGCACAAAACAGTACTCTTCAAATGCATAAAAGAACAAATACTAGACACAAACCCTATTAATGTAGTCAGTGTGGTAAAGCCTTTCTTTGCATGTCATAACAATCTTCAAATACATAAAAGAACATCTACTGGAGAGAAACCATATGAATGCAAACAGTGTGGTAGAGCCTCTGCACAACTCAATTGTCTTCAGTGCATAAATGAACACATACTAGTGAGAACCCCTGTGAATGTAATGCATGTGGTAAAGCCTTTGTATATCACAGAAGTCTTCATATGCATTACAGAACACATACTGGAGAGAAACTATGAATGCAATCACTGTGGTAAAGCCCTTGCTCTTCTGATACTCTTCAAAGGCATGAAAGAACACATACTGGAGAGAAACCCTATGCATGCAATCAGTGTGGTAAAGCCTTTGCACAACTCAGTATTCTAATGCATAAAAGAACACTGGGGAGAAACCCTATGAATGTAATAAATGCGGTAAAGCCTTTGCATGTCTTAAAATTTTTCAAATGCATAAAAGAAAACATACTGGAGAGAAGCCCTATGGTAAAGCCTCTGTATGTGTCTTAAAAATCTTGAGATTTCTCAAACTCATGCTGCATAAAAACCATACAGGCATAGTCAATGTGGTTAAGTTTTGCACATTATACAGGAATAATACTTTTGTGTGTAATTAGTCTGTTAAAGCCTTTCCATATATTACAATAGTCCTTGGCTATATGAAAAAGTTATGGTGGCCACCTGCTTATAAAGGGTTTGGTAAGATCTTTAGGCAACACACTTATGATCAGTTACAGTAGAGTATGTCTTCAATAGAAAAGTATTTGACAGTGTCAAAAATGTTCAAGCATTATGGTATCTGCTTTTATATTGTTTAGAGCAGCACATTCATGGAATAAACACATTTATGAATTTATGAAGCCTTTTGTATAGGATAAATGAGGCAGCCACAAAAAAAAAACACTGACCCTGAAAATAGGGCCAGTGAAAGACACACTCTTTGGCCCTGAAATCAGAGTGAAAAATATCCTGACACTGAAGCCAGAATCAAAGAAACACACTTTGTTCCTGAATCCAGAACCAGTTATAGAAACACCCTGATCCTTTTAAACCAGAATCAAAATTTTAAAAGAGGGCATTAAAATAAACACACTTTGGACCTGAAACCAGATCTAACGAAACACACTATAAAGTTGACCAAGTAAGCACAAATCCAACCATTCCATGAGCCTAAAATCAACCAATTCATGAGCATGAAATCCACCCAATATTTCAGCTTTTTCAAGCCCTGTGTCTGTTCATTTGGCAGCTGCCTGGGAGATTCTGGAGCTCTCCTAGATTCCTTCCTATCAAATATATATCTTGAATGCATTTTGCATGAAGACTTTTTACTGGAGTAGATGAGAATCTGATTATAGGATTGGATTAGAGAAGCATCAGACCTCTCTGCTGGCAAACTCCCTTAAAAGATCAGAGCAGAAGTAACAACTTTTCACCAAAGACTGCTACATTTCTTCAGCATATCACATCTTGCTTTAGTGAAGCATAGAAGTATGAATTTGAGCTCTAGCTGAGAAGAAATGGACATCTTTGTTAGAAACTAATAGAGCAGAACAGAAAATGAATTGACAGCTCTGTTGAAAAACTCCCTCAGGGGAGTGGAGGAGAGCAGCATTGGACATCTCTCTTGGGAAACTCTCTTAACAGTGTGGAGCAGAGTCCAACTATAAGGGCTCTCTTTTGGAGAGGAGCAGGATTAATACCTTTTGCAGGGAGACTGTTTCCCACTGAAGCACAGCATCAGGTGTAGCCTGACTTCTCAATATTCAGGTTACCTTTTCCCTCACAGTAGTAGGCATCCAGGATAACTTTCCCTTCATAGCTCTAAGTAAAAGCTGACTTTTGACAGTTGGGATATCTTTCTCTCCAGAACTGTAAAAACTTGCATTTATTTATTTATTTATTTTTTGATTTGTCGTGACAAGGTTTCTTTGTGTAATTTTGGAACTTGCACTATTGATTTAAATGGTAATGTAACTATATTAGATTTTGTACTTCTCTTAAATTGCATGAAATATCTAATTCAGGTATAAAATTTTATGTATTTGTATTATTTCCTCTTCTGTTGAGATATAATGTCCAGATCAACTTATAAATGAGTATAATTTGGCCCTTGGTTCCAGAGGGATACAATATCAGCATGAAAGTGGCATGGCAATATGTGTCAGACATGGCAGCTAAAGCAGGAGGCTATGAACTCACATCCATAAATTGCAACCTGAAGCAGAGAATGGGACCTGGAAATGGTGTGTGGATGTAATTTCTTAAAGCCTTCCCTCCAGTCACATATTTACTCCAGCAGGCCAGCATTTCCTAAAATTTCCAAAAGGATACCACCAACTTAGAATGATTGATTACCCTGGCTTCAAGCCTACATGCTAGTTTTCTGTTACATGAACCAATACATGATGAAGACAAATTCTGAAAGCAGTTAGATGCCTCAACACCTGTTACAGTAATTAATGCTTAAAAGAGGAAACACCTTCACGTATAATTGTTTCTTTAAACAGTTGTTGTACCTGTAACTATGTGATGTCTCTGTGTCTGTGTGGGTATGTCATCATGCAATCTGGTTCCTGAAAATGTTAGGCCATTGGATCTTGGAGATGAATGACAGGAAGTTGTCAAAAATCAGACCTTGGTCCTGGGAATGAACATTTCTTAACTGACCAGTCATATCTCTAGTGCTGTAATTTTTTAAAGTCTATTAATATCATTTTGAAGTGTGGTAATGAGGACAAACTCATACAAGAGAAAAATACTATTCATGTAAACAATTTGGTAAAGACTTTACACATCACAGTTGTCTTCAGCTTCAAGAAAAAGAAATCATGTTTCATTTATTTTTCATCACACACTTGAAGGAAGTAAATTACTATGTTCACTCAGGGTTAATGTTGGAGATCACTGCATTGTGATTTCTATCTTGAAACTTTTGAGGTAGATACTAAAGTGTGCTATATGTGACAAATACATTTAGTGATGTTTATTTTGTTTCCTTTGTATTTCTCCTATGCCTTTTGATCACTTTCTATTGTACTTTCTTAGTGATAGGTATTTTTCTGCTGTAATGTATAGAATGGTATACCCATAATCTAAGTGGTCCACTGTTAAATATCAGGCAGTGTGTGATCATACTTTTTAAGTAAGGTTTTTCTTTAAAATGGTGGTGGGTTTTTGTTGTTGGCTTTGTTTTTCATATTTTCACAAATTCCCTTGAGATATGTGCTTATAATTCTGTTTGGATTGGATGTTAGTCATGATTCAGGGACACATTTGAACTCATGATCCTCATGTAGCTACCTCCTGAGCACAAGTCCAAAGGTAGATGATGTACTCCCATCATGTCTGCTTTTTTCAACCCAATTTAACAATGTTAACGTTATAATACTTAATGGAAGAATATATAAGAAGCATGAAATATCTAATGTCTGCATTCAAAGCAGTATTTTCATTTATCTGATAAAGTTGTAATAAAGTAGGATAATCAGCAATCCACCATGCACCTCGTACCATAGCTTTCTATGTTATATATGCATATTTATATAATTTGATGTTCCATTCTTGTCCCATCCACATGAGTTAACCATTTGGATTTCATCTTCAAGTACTTCCTTCCAAGAGAATTTTCCAGAGATGCCAGGTAGTGTAATATCACTAAGATTTCTCTTGTAAGAAAAATTTTATGAGGCATGTGATATGATTATGGATTGTAGGCTCATGGCAGATATGTGAAGACCAGAAGATAGCTTTGTGGTTCTCTTAATAGGGTGGTCATCGTCGGGTTACCAGCTTTGCACACAAAGACTACCAATGAGCTAACTCACAGGTGCTCAAATAAGATTTGTAGAAATACTTGAACATTAAATTATTGTCTTATTTTCAGATTGTAAACTTAATTTCATAGTAGGATACAAGAACAAATGACAAATTGAATAATAAAATTTTTGCATATTAAAATATTTATGCAACCATATATTTTTCAAAATTCATTATGAGGGCTAAGCATTTGTTTATAACATTGTCTCAGAACCACAATTGAATGCCAGAGAATTGCCTCATTCTCTAAAGTTGTTTCTGCTAAACCCGAGGACCTGAGTTCTATCTCTGGGTGATCCATACTATTCCTACATTTTTTTTTTATTTCTACACTTGGGCATTGACATACGCACACTCCTACATCAGCACATATATAAATTATTTTTATACCTGTATAAGTGCCATTGAGGTCATTTGTAATTTAATGACTCCATAAGGTTCACCACTAGATCTCACATAGAGGAAGTAGATAAAAGACAAATGTAAGTTGTCCTCTCAGTGCTATATACACTTCCTGGCACTGGTGTAGACACACAAATGCAGTTCAATCTTTTTAAGTGGATGAAAATACCAGCAAAGCAAATAACCTAATTATTGAGAATATATAAAATGATTTGCCCAGTTAAATTATAGAATTTGAAGAAATAATTCTGTTCTTTAAAGCATGGTTTCTTTTCACATATTGTATTATCCTTTCATTTTCTGATTCCATTGTAGGTCACTTAGAAACCCATATTTCTGAACTTAGAGGTGCACGAATGTAATTCAAGCCCTTGGCAGAATATGCTGGGCCAATCTCTGAGAGTTTGAGGCCACTTTGGTCCCCATAGTGAATTCCAGGGCAGCCTATTTGGACACATCCTGTCTCAAAAAAATTCCCAAAGAAAAAGCATATCTCAAATTATGGAATTTTTCATAATATAGTCTGGCTGGACTGTGACTGGTTTAACAAAAGCTTTTGTTATCTTCACTCACATCACAAGAGATGTGTTAATAATGAAAATAAAAAACAATATAGAGAGTCCATTCACAGACGTATAGAAATTCATTGAATCCTTTGACAACCATCTAGAGGGGATTTTCTTCACCTTCAAGTCACAGCAGACAGAAAGAGCAATAGGACATCTCATCATCAAAATTATTATGACATATTTGGGACCTGAGGAGTTGACTCAGTAGTACTGGTCCTCTTGGTTACCCAAGTTTGATTCCCAGCACCTACATCAGATTTGTCACATCTGCTTGTATTTCCATGTCCTTGAGTGCTTTCACCTTGCCTGTTAGGAAACCAGATATACAAATGGTAAAAAGACAGATATGTATGTGATTCCATATTGTAAAAAAGGCTTTATTCATGTATCTGTAATCTTAGAAAAGAATGGAATTTAATTTAAGTGCATAAGTTTTGCAACTTATTATACTATGTTCATGCTAGGTAACAATGGTGACCAGAGTATGATGTCTGATCCCCTGTGACTGCAGGCACTGTCAGGTGTGAGCTGTCTTATGATTGCAGGGAATGAGAGTCAGGTCCTGTATATAAAAGGGTAGTGTTCTCAGTGCTGAGACTTGTATTCAAGCCTATGAACATGTCATTAATAGTAGTAAGGTGTGGATGGCTGATTTAAGTTCATCCTTACCTCAGTCCAGGTTACCCAGAAGAAATATAAGATTGATAGAACCCAAAACTACTTCACACTTGGTGCTCTAAGAATTTGTTTTTACTCTTCCCCAAATGAGAAATTATTGGTTGAGGAGCAGAGTACACAGTCATTTCGATTTTTGAAACATCTACTCAAACTCTAAGAGTCATACATTGTGTTCATGTATCCAAAAAAGCCATGTGTTGTTTCTCTTTGAACTTATTCTAGTGATGGTCCATCCTAAACTTGGCAAGTTTTTGCTAAGACCTCACATAACAAGCAAATGTTTGCAATTATCAATTCCATTGACTCACAGTTTTATGCCACATACAGTTCATCTTCAAAATTTCCATTTTTTACACACATTATCACAAATGTTAGGAAAATGGACTCCATAACCAGAGACAGTTCTGACAAGGCAAGGCCCAAGGAGTTGTTTTTTAGGAAACATTTCTACTAGAAATATGAGACCAGATATAACTAAGAATATTCTGGATAAAAATGGATGACCAAGAGACTTCAAATTACCATTTAGAATGCTTTGTGTTGTAGGATATAAATCTAGCCCCCTGCACTGAATGTTATGGTGACCCCTGAGACAGTCACACCCTTTCCTCATTCAGGATCCTGCTATTTTCTGGTTGTATTAAAAAAACAAAAACTCAAGTGATTTAACCTCTTAAAAAATCATTTACACTTAAAATATAGAATGAAAGAGGATTTTTACCCACCATTTAAAAATGTTTATAGAGCTACTAAAAAGCTCACATTTTCAAATAGTTGGTTAAAATATTCCTCTGGATTGTACAAGTAACAAGGCAGGGATACTGACAGACATGATGGATGGTTAGTCAGACTTGGCTTTTTTCTCTTTTACTTCAGAGCCTGGACTCTGTTTTTCAGTGTCTTCATTTTCTGCTGGCAGATCTGTAGTTGTTGGTCAGCCACTTTAGCCTGTTGCCTTTATTTTCCTCTTCCCTTTTGTTTGCACTCTTCTGTGTGATGATTTATCCTTTCCCATGGCCTTTTCCAGTGTTGCATCCACCTTGGCAGAGGCAGGTTTGAATAAGAGTCTCATGGAGCATCACTTGGGCTCTGACTTCACCATTCCTTCTCTTGGGCAGTGATTGTGGTGTCACTGGGTAGGAGGAACGTGTGATGCTGAACCTGTCATGGTGCTGCACTGCCTTAGCTGTCACCCCATGAACTGCAGGGGCAGTGGGAGAACTGGTCCAAGAGTTTTCTAAACCCAATCTCCACAAAATGAGGGGAAAATACAAAGAGTACAAAGAGGAGAGGAACTGACAATAAAAGTCTTTAAAAGATAGTTGACCATTTAATCCAAGCCACAAGAGTGAGTTTATCTCCAATGTGGTAAATAGGCAGCAATTGGAGCCCAGAATCTCACATGTCAGGTGTTCCCCTTCTTGAGTTTATACCTCCTATAAGGAGAGAAAAGGAACTTGCAGGCATAAAGTCTGACTTGTCTGAATGGAATCATTTTTTTCTTCTCTGATGCCTGCAAAACATTCAGTTTGGAGCTCTGAATGGTGATGAATCTAGAAGACATCCCTGATATGAGGAGATCCTAAGACTTGAACTGAAGACTGTCTAAGGCTAAGGCAATCAGGCATCTACAAAGAGCTGTGGAGTTTTGAACAATTTTTAGGGATGGACCTTTGGGTGTGAAAGCCCAAGGTTCAAATGCCAGAGCAATGCTTGAGGTGTACCTGAGGACAAGCTGGCATGAATTGTACTCAATAATCACTCAGCTGTGGGAGTGACCTACCTCCATATGCCAGACACTATGGTTGCTTATAACTCCAGCTCCAAGGGCTCTGATTCCATCTTCTGGTCTCTGCAGGTACTGGATACAGACAAAAGCAGGTAAACACACATATACATAAAACAAAGCTTAAAAAATAAAATTTTTGCTGGAAGGTAGTGGTGCACAATTTTAATCCCAGAACTTGGGAGGCAGAGGAAGGCAGAGCTCTGTGAGTTCAAGGCCAGCATGATCTACAGAGTGAGTTCTAGGACAGCCAGGGCTACACAGAGAAACTGGTTTTGAAAAACTAAAAAAAAATGAAATTCTTGAAAGCCAGGTGGTTGTAGTGCATGCCTTTAATCCCGGCACCCAAAGGCAAAGGCAGGTGAATCTCTGAGTTCAAGGCCAGCCTGGTCTACAGAGTGAGTTCCAGGAGGGCCACTAAAGCTACAGAAAAACCAAAAATAAAAAATAAAATTCTGTACAGTGATGTCACAGCCTTGAGACAGACAGCAGTCAAGGCTTAGTTAAAATGAACTTGTTCTGGTCCTTCATAGAAGCATTTGTGGTCTTCTGAGCCAGCTTACTTGTAGGCAAAAGAACCCTTATTCTCAGGTTAGAATAGCTCAGAATAGCTGTTCATTTGAGACCACCATTCCCAGTTTGAATAGGTGACTTTCCCATGCCTGTGTTTGTATTTGTGTTCTATGTCCTTTGTGTGGGAATTGTGGCATTGATACATTCTTTAAATATATGTTTTAGGTTACACATTATGTTCTATTTCTTTTTTTTTTTTTTTGGTTTTTTTTTTCGAGACAGGGTTTCTCTGTGTAGCTTTGCGTCTCTCCTGGAACTCAGTTGGTAGCCCAGGCTGGCCTCGAACTCACAGAGATCTGCCTGCCTCTGCCTCCCGAGTGCTGGGATTAAAGGTGTGCGCCACCACCGCCTGGCATGTTCTATTTCTTTTAAGTCATGCATCATGATATATTTGTATTTAGATCATACTGCATGATCAAAAAGATAATTTTGCTCTATAAATCTCCTTCTGCCTATGTGGCTAAACTTGCATTCTCCTGGCCCTATTTAAATTGTTCAATGTGCTACCTCAGGCCAGACTTGAGACTTAAGGATGACAGCACAAGTGGCATGCAAAATCTGTGCCAGACTGCCTTCTCTTCTGACATTAACCACCACTTGATGAATGTCGTTATTTAAGATATTTTTGTTCATTAAACTTTTAGATGTGTGGAAAAATTTATCCCTGGGGCGGCATATTCTCTTAGAGCAGTACCTCCAGCCTTGTATAAAAGTTTTTCGGACACAAACTTTCTTATGTTGGATCAGAGAGCCACGAGCACAATCAATTTCACTGTGTTGTCCTTGTGATTGAACCAACTACAATTTTAGATTGAAGAACTCAATTACCACTGAGATTTTAAATTAAAAAATTGGGTTATGTAGTCAACTGTCCATTTGAGTAGCAGGAAAGACAATTTGTGTGCCTGGAGACTAGAATAGAAAGAATAGTTTAATGTGTACTCTGCTGGGGGAAACAGTAGGCAAACAGCTGCAGATGTCACCATTCTGAAATAGGACCTGATTGTGGCAGGATCAGTGATTTTGGAATTCCCCAGCATGTATTGATCCATGTCATGTGAGTGAAGGCAGGCTAGATTTTGGGTGGACAATTTGGGAAGGTTAGCTTGAGGCCATGAATACTGAATTTTGAACAAACTACTCTCCTATGTAGATATTTTGAATCCTGCTTGTCATGGTTGTTTCCATTAGCTGTAGCTGTGTGTGCCAGGTCACAGGTCTCAGCAGCTAACTTTGCACATAGGGCCATGGTGATCATATTAATACCATTCCCTCTACCAGAGAATTGTGTTCTCTTTTTGAAAGTCAGTAGACCCATGTGTTTTTTTCAATTCTACTTATCTTTTTAAAAGGACACTTATTTGTTTCACTGTTAAAATTTGATTTTGTTTAAATGCATCTTTGCTCTAATGTCTTATTTTCTTCTATTCAGGTCATTAAGAATTTCTTCCCATTTTTCTCAAGTGAGTTGATTATTTATTTCTGTTTAGAGCAATGTCTCCTGTTGCTTAGGCTTGCCTCATACTATGCAGTTGAGAATTGCTTTGAACATCTAATTCTTCTGCTGCCCAGTGTGGGAAAGAAAGTTCTGCAAACTGCTTCAAGACTGGACCTAAACTGGTCATTGTGAAGTAAAAATAGACTGGTAAATGAGTGTCCTCCAACTTCCTCTGATTTTATTGCAAACTTCCATATGAAGAGGGACCTGTGTAAGAATTGAGTTCACTGACCAACTTTAAAGCAGGTGTACTGTCCTTACAGAAAGGGATAGGCAAGAAGAAACATCAAAGCTCTTTGCCTTTGACTGTAGCTCACATTAGAAATAAGGAATGAGGTGATCAATTTTATGTATTTTAGATGATTATTAATTGTTCTGACTGGCCATTTGCATCCACAGAACAGGAAATGAAGAATGTGGATAAAGAGCTGAACTTATCACAAAACCAAACTACAGTAGTTACACTAGTTTGAGCAAAATAGAACTGGACAAAATAGTGTAGCCCTGCCTAAAAGAACTATTATTTTATAGGTTTAAGATGAACAACCTGAGAGAAAATGTGTGACTAAACATGTGGTGTGCTCTAACACAAATCCCTAGTCTCTGAAGCACATGGCCATGTAGCCTGTTTCAATTTTTTAAAATAATTTTTGGGGATTATATTACCTCATTTGCATTGTTGCTTTTCTACCTCTAAGCCTTTCCATAGACACTTCAATGTTTTTTTAATTCATGGTCTCCTTTTTCTTTAAGAAAGAGCATTTACTGTTTAATGTGACTTCAGTTTGGCTGCAGGATTTCTGAGCTATGAAGGAAATGGTAGGCTGCACTGGCCAGTGACTGTGTAATGGAATACACACCTCTTGGAAGAGGAAAAGAAAGTGCTCTGAGAGACTGGAATAGTTTCTACTAAAATACAAATTTCCCAGACTAGAATACTTTCTTCCCCTAGGGTAGAATCCAGAGCTGTGAAGGCCTGTGCTGCCTTAGTCATTTGATCTTCCCTTATCTAGTAGAGGAGCTGCTACTGTCCTGAGGCCCTGTTGGAGACAAGCTATTGAGGAACTTTGGGCAAGCCTAGCAAACAAGAGCACCAGTGGGAGGTAGATTATGAGATTTTTCAAGGTTTCTCCTCTATTTCAGACACAGGGAACTGTGAGGTAGACCATCAGCAATGCCATGGAGAGTGGGGATGCATTGCCTTCCTTGTAGGAGGAGCTGGATGACTGAGTTGTCAGATCTGCTAGGAGTTCAATGGAGCATGTGACGGACTGTTGGAGAAACAAAGAAAGAAAGGAAAATGTCACCATGAGACAGTCTGAAATAAATGGAGGGTTGGCTGAATGAAAACTTTCCTCGCATGTGTGAGTCCTATGTCACCACAAAACTCAGTATTTGCACAATCAATGCTGATTAAAATGTTTCAGCCAGGTGATGGTGGCACATGCCTTTAATTCCAGCTCAGGAGGCAGAGGCAGACAGATCTCTGAGTTTGAGGTCTGGTCTACAGTCCAAGTACCAGGACAGTCAGGGATACTTACAGCTACTCTGTCTTGAAAAAAAAAAAACAAACCAAACCAAAAATTAAATAAATAAAAATAAATGTTTCAAAAGCATATCCTTAATAATTTCAGAGTGAAAATGCCATGTTTTGTAAACAGATAACACCCCTAAATTTCATGCATGAAGCCCTGTAGGGAAATTGGAGAATATCCACATGGTAAGGCAGGACATGGTGTTCAGGGCCTTGATGACCATCAACATCAGGACACCCTTGACACTGACTCATGATTCCACAAAATCAAACCATGGGAAGGTTCTGCACTCTCACTTGGAATATGAAAAGCCTGGGTTTCATCTCCACAGGCCTGTGAACACATATGACCAATAAGCAGGGTTGGGTGTGGTAGCCCAAGTCATTAATTCCAGCCTTCAGGCAGAAAGAAGCAGGTGGATCTCTGAGTTCCAGGCCTGTAAGGACTATGTTGAGAGACTCTGTCTGGAAAAGAAAAAGAAAACTGCATAATGGAATATTGGTCTCTTTGAAAGCAAATCAAGAAATTGTGCTCATCAAGAAACAACTGCTGGGTGCAGCTGCTGGCAAATGGCTGTAAATAAACCCTCAGACAGTAGTGAGAAAATGTCCAACTTAGAAAATATTTGAACAGAAAAGTCAGCAACGATATGAGAATATAATGACCAATAAGTGGGGCTGTGGAGACACTCGGAGGTTTGAGCCGTCACTCTGCAACCCTGAGGACCTGAGTCTGAATCCTCAGCACCTACATAAAAACAAATCCTGGAATGTCATGGAAGCCTCTAACCCCAGCAAGGGATGAAGGACATAAATGTATCCTGAGAGCATGTAGTTCAGTGAAACCCTGTCACAAAATGAAGATGCATGTTATTTCTCTGTGGTATCCATGTTTGCACATAGGGTTATACAATCTGGTATGGTCACACCTGTGAGACACACACACACACACACACACACACACACACACACACACACACACACACAAGACAAGCAATGGGTAGAGGGCAATGCCCACAATCACCTGATGTGGAGATGGCAATTGAAATTAGAGGAGAAACTGGAGCACCTGACCAAGAGGACTGCCCCAGTGTGCCTGAGGGAAACGGGAAATGGTGTGGCAGTTTGAATCACCACTGGGTAGTTTTGGTTGCAGCAAAACATGGGTCCCTATGAGGCAGCTTCTGGGAGAAATGGAAACACAATACAGGCTGAGCACCCTTAATCTAAAACCTGAAATCTGGAGTTCTAGATCACTGAATTTCAGATCCAGGTACCCCTGTGCCTCATTATCGGAACTGCTGCTCAACTGGAAGTGGCTTTACTCAGGACATGGAGATCAGATCCTCCAAGAATCCTCAACCAGTCAGAGGACACCACCCTGGGCCACACCATCTGAGATCCTTTCAGCCTCAGGAGAAAGCTGCAGGTGTTATCATGACAATATAGACACTCAAGACTCTAGTCAAATCCAGGGGCCACCAGCTGGGGTCTGGAGGAAACTCAGCTGCAGAGTTCTGTTGATGCACCAGACCCAAAACTCCTGCCAGCCAAGCCTTCAAGGCAGCATCAGCAAAATGAATAGAAGCAAAGATAATCAGCTTGGGGAAGCTGCTGAGTGAAGTGAAAATGTTTTTCCTCAAGGTGGACATCTAGTCACAACACCACCCTCCCCAAGGAACAGTCTAGGCAGAGGCAAACATAACATTTGGATTATCATAAACCAAGATTCGTGCAGGGAATGACCTTGCCTGTGCTTGACAGTGAGCCCTGACTTTGCCAGACAACAAGTAAGCCAATGCTCCAGGGGTGAGGTGTCACCACAGGAGTACACTTGCAGCTGACTGATCTCTCCAGGACACTCCCTAACCTGAATATGTGTTCCCTATTCTCGCTAAGCATTGGAGTTAAAAATATACAGGAAATTCCAGAAATAAACATCACCAAAGTTTTACATTTTACACCATTCTGGTTTGGATAGCAAAATCTCCCATGCCAGATGTGCTTGTGACCTCTACCAAATGCCCACTGTCAGTGCCCATCACTAAGGAGCCTCTTGAGTTACAGAAGGGATGGTGCTGGAAGACAGACTTAACAGAATAGAGGCCCCCAAAACCACAGGGTCCACAAATGAGATGCCAGCACACATCATAGAGACTGCCTAATGCTGAGACTCATGACTATGCCCAAACTGGGAGGCCACAGGTACTTGGTAAAGGTCCAAACGGTGTCCTTCTGGATGTGGCTGTGGCTGTCCATGTACCCTCCACCCTCACTCACTCACAATGTCTTCAGGAGTAAAGGACTCCATTATGTTCTTTGTTTTCCTCTCATGTTGCCGGAATCCGGACTCAACACAGTGTGTGTCCTAGAACATGCATACTGCACCATGAAGACACAGAACATGACCAGGACCACACAATGGAGAGCTAGGGCCACTGGCTGTTCATGCTCAATGACAGAAAAAGCATCAACTCTTCTGTTACCTGCAGACTGGCTCCTTCAATCTCTCCAGGTATGCACAGGGCACCTACAGCATGTAGTAACCTTTATAGGATACTTAGTGTTTACAAGCCATTGATAGAATGCCTCTTGTATGCAGGTGCTTGGAGAAGGAGCAAACATCAAAAGATAGAAACATCATAGAAAGTGACAGCTAGGGCCACTGAGATGGCTCAGTGGGTAGAGGGCTTGATTGGGATGGCTCCTTGGGTAGATGACTTGCCATCAAACCTAACATCTTCAGTTCAACCCCTAGGATGCAAGTGGAAGGAGAGAAACAACTCCCAAGAGCTATACTCTGACTTTCACATATGATTCCATGGAATCTCCCCCCCCACATTACATTGATGAAACATGATGAGCGAAAAAAAAGCAAGTTTGGGAGAAAAATGTTTTTGGCCTATACACCTATATCACTGTTTATCATTGAAGGAAGTCAGGACAGGAACTCAAACAGGCAAGGAAGCAGGAGCTGATACAGAGTCCATAGAGGGGTGCTGCATACTGGCTTGCTTCCTCTGTGGTGACTCTAGTTTTTGTCAACTTCACATAAAACCAGCTAGTGTATCCCTAGAAAAACTTGGCTGACTGCTGAGATCTTGATTTTCCTGACTTCTTATTCTTTAAATCAGCAGAGAATAAACTATCCCTTCCTGTCACCATCTGGCCTGGCCCAGCATGAGGCAGCAAGACCCAACTATAGCACAGCCTCACCATGGCTCTGCTTCACTCATGGTTGCATTCTTCCCCCAACTCTGCAGTCCCTGCCTCATTCCTATTTTCCCTCATCTCCTAGACTCAGCCCTTTAGTCTTCATCAGAATGGAGACTGTCTTGGAAAAAAAGGACTCCCTGCCCTGGGAGACTCTACAGCCCCATTATGCTTAACCCTTGCATGGCCCCTGGGCTCTGGAAACCCTTGGGCTGCCCCAGCTCCACAGACACTGCTTGCTGCTCCCTTTCACCTGCACACTACTTCCCAGCTGTGTGCTTCATATAAGCACTGTAAGATCTCTGCTCTCATTGCCTGTTTTCCTATGGACCTTTGCTGCTCTTCAGATACTCTGTTGAACTTTCTGATTATAGAAAATCCCACCATTGGCCCTGCTCCTGAATCCAGCAGCCACCACTAGCATAGATCATGGGGCCACTGGCAGCTTTGTGCCCTGCACTCAGAGCCCATTTCTCCTTAAATAGTCACTCCAGGCTGAGACAAACTGGTTTGCTGCCGGGTCTTTCAAACCCAAACCCTCAGTGCATATGAACACTCCTGGATCCAGCCCCTCAATGCATACCAGTATCTTCTTCTGCCTTCCTTGCCCTGCCTCTTCAGGCACGAATGCCCCATGAAAGCAGCCTGCATCTCACTGGGTTTCTGGTGTGCCATATGGCTTTCGTTCAATGGCTGGGGATGTCTGCATGCATTAGTTATGGCTGCAGCTGGACATGGATGCAGTGACTGACTGTGTTTCCCAAGCTGGCCTTACACTCTTGGTTTCAGGAGATTCTACTACCTCCCAAGTGCTTGGATGACAGGTATGTGCCACCATGCTGGCTAGAAAATAGGTTTGATCAAAGACACATACCTGATGTTCTCACTATTTCCAACAGTCGGGACACCAACATTCTGAGTGTCCAGCCATCTTGGAATTTGTCTAACAGTGAGGACTTCATGAAGACACTGTCACTCTGGGGACATGGCTGTGCTAAGCAAATCAGACAGCATGCATAAATGTCAGAGGTTACAAAAAAGAATGTCAGACTGGCATCACTCAATGGTATGGTGCTCACTGGGCATGGTAAGGGCCCTAGTTCCTTCCCTGCCATCACAGTAAACAAATATCTGCTGGGGATGTAGCTCTGTTAGCATCCTGGAGAAGTCACATATAAGACCACATTCCATGTATGCAATCAACAAGAATGCTTATTATCTCAAGAAAGTTTCCAGGATGCTGGGGCCTGCCATCCCACGTAAAGGCAAGGTGGCGAAGAATGTGATAGAGATGTGTCTACTCCTTTTAATCACAGCTGAAGGTGAGTGTCCAAGGAAGTCAGCTCATCTTAGATATGATTGACTTATGCTAGTGGCAATCATGATAGTAACTTTTAGTTTGTCAGGGCTAGTTATTTGTTGATTAGGCTATAGTTTTCCTATTTGGTACAGGCCTGGACAAGTTCTAGGCTTTATCAATGATCTTCTGTCAAGGATGGCTGGCCTAGTATGCACTGACCGTAGGGGCTAGCTCAGTGACCTAGTCCTGGTGTGTCCTATCTCCCTTGTCTTTGTGGTCAGAGGCACCAGTAATTAATTGTCCTTTGTTCATGGCTTCTCTTCAGAAACAGCCTGCCCAGTCTCAGGAAACTGAAATTGAGGTCTGACCTCTGAGAGGAGATTGATCAGCCTGTTATAGCATCTTCTTGATCCTCTGATTCCCCCCTTGAGTAGTGCATGATCTCAAATCTTGGAGATGTTTCTAATTGGTAAAAAAACTTCATCATCAGGGTAGGAGACTATCATGGAGACTCATTGGACCAGGATACAAGAGTCTTTTGTGTGATTTAAAACCTTGACATTAACAAAGGGGGTTTAAGCCAGAAGTATAGCTCATCAGGTATCTTCTAGTGGGATCAGGAAGCTGGATCCCATTGGCATCTAAATGAGGTTGCAGAGTTGGGAATAGCCATGCAGACATTGTTCTAAACAGAGACCATTTTCCTATTACCAGTGGCAAAGTTAGCCTCCACTTATTTGGTTGTGGTAATCTGCAAGCTTGCCATGTGTTTGGTCCAAGGGCTGACATTGGGACTTTAGCATCATCAGTTTAGTGGTACCCAGACAGGAATTATCATTGAGTTAAGGCATCAGTGATGCAAGAGCCAACAGCAATTAACAGAAGCAGAAGAGCCAAAAGCCTTTGATGACTAATAGACTTCCTTATTGAGATGGAACATGGAAATGAGAATGAGCATCAATAATTATTATTATTATTATTATTTATTATTATTATTATTGGTTTTTCAAGACAGGGTTTCTCTTTTCACTTTTTGTGCCTGTCTTGAATATTGCTCTGTAGATCAGGCTGTCCTTGAACTCACAGAATTCTGCCTGGCTCTGCCTCCTGAGTTCCAGGATTAAAGGTGACCACCACTGCTGCATGACTAAGCATCAGTAATTATTTTATCTCAGGTTCCCTATGACAAGAAATTACCTTTTGATGTAACATACCAAGGGGGGAGGTGGAACAAGGGCGATGTATTGGCTTCTGTAATTACTTCCTGCTGACATTGGCACATTATTGTCAGGGCCTTGGAAGGCTAGAAAGTTAGTCGAAGGTAAGGAGGCAATTTAGAAACCACTGGTTCATTGACCAGCTGAAGAAACAGCATTCGCATCAGTTGGATTAGTTTATATCAGCTTTCATGAAGTTCAGGGCTCATAATCACATGGAGCAGGTTGTCATTAACAATTGATGCTTGGATGTGTCTGTCAGCAAAGTGCAAACCTGTGGAGACAGATGTAAACTAGGAACAGATATTAAAATTTATGACCTTATTTGGAACTTTTAGACCCATATAATGCAAGCCTTTATGTCATCAGACCTTTATATTTCTCAGACCCTTGTCAGGACCTGTCAAACAATACCTGAATAGGGGAGTGTGGGTTAAGATAAGACAGATAAGAAAAACAGAGACATACAAGAAAGACAGAGACATAGGATAGATTTGTGAGGACTGTCAATGAATACGGTTGTATCTAGTTTACTCTTCCCATTGCTTATATACAGCTGAGCAATAGACAAGGAGCATCAGCAAAGCATACTACATTGTTACAGACTTCTTTATCTTAAGGTTCTTTGGGTTCAAGGAGCAGTTAAGCCACTTCCCTGCAACACAGATCTTAAAAGGTCTTATTAATAAAAAACCTAGAGCCAGATATTAGGGTAAAAGCTGAAAGATTAGAGAGGTAGAGAGCAAGCTACTACATCTTAGCCCTATGAAATCCTCTGCCAAAAGAGAGAGTTAGCTCCTCTATGCACCTTGCCTTATCACTTCCTCTCTTCAGAACCTCTCAACATAGTTACTGACTCTCAATATGCAGAAAAAGTGGCCCTACATATTGAACTGTACAACTTATCCCTGATGAGTCAGAATTGACTTTGTTATTTATTAATTTACAAGAAATAAACAGAAACAGGAAGTATCCCTTATATATGACTCACATCTAATACCATATGAGTCTGTCAGGCCCTTTAGCACAAGAAAATGAGGAGATTGATCAACCATTGATAGGAAATGTGTGGGAGGCCTCAGAATTTCATAAAAAAATCATGTCAATAGTGAGGTTTTAAAAAAGGATTTTTCCATAACCTGGAAACAAGCTAAGGAAATTAAATGGAAATATCCTACTTGTTCATTTTACAATCAGACTCTTCTATCCACAGAATATAACCCAAAGGGCACTCAGAGGAATGAAATCTGGCAGATGGATGTGTTTCATTTTGTAGAATTGGGAAAATTGAAACATGAGCACCCCAGCATTGATACCTACTCAGTATTTCCATGGGCAACTGCTCTGAGTTTCAAAAAGGCTGATTCCGTAACCAAGAAATTGCTAGAAGTTATGGCCATCATGGGTATACCTGTATAAGTTAAACCTGACAATGATCTAGCATATGTCTCTGATAAAAGAAACAGTTTTTTGCTTATTATAATATAAAACATATTACAGGTATACCATACAATCCTACAGGAGAAGAAGTCACAGAAATAGCAAACTGAACTCTAAAGGGTATGCTAAATAAACAAAAAAGAGCAACAAATCCCTCCTGAAATAGATTACATAATGCTTTATTAATTTTGTATTTTCTCAATGCTAATAAGAAAGGAAAAATAGCTGCAGAGAGATATTGGACAATAGAAAAAAAAACTACAGAGTTAAATCAGCCTGTATATTTTAAGGACATGCTAACCTCGGAATGGAAACCAGGATATGTGTTATGTTGGTGATGAGGTTTTGCTTTTGTTTCTACAAGAGAAGATAAGCTATAAATACCATCAAAATTGATAAAGGGCTGGGCGGTAATGGCCCATGCCTTTAATCCCAGCACTTGGGAGGCTGAGCCAGTCGGATCTTTGTGAGTTTGAGGCCAGCCTGGTCTACAGAGTGGGATCCAGGAAAGGCACAAACCTACACAGAGAAACCCTGTTTCGAAAAAAATCAAAATAATTTAAGGTGTTGGGGATTTAGCTCAGGGGTAGAGTGCTTGCCTAGCATGAGGTAGGCCCTGGGTTCAATCCTCAGCTCCAAAAAAAATGATAAACATTTGATTTGAACAAGACAGACTTCTTAATTAGAAGAGGTGATAGTTCCTCAACCAGCATGACCATCCAATTTAAAGTAACTTGGCCTAATGGTATTAAATCACACATAAATTTCATGTCTTCCTAAATGTTTTTTTCTGCTCTTCTCTACAAACACTTATCACAAATGATGTTTATGTAGTCCTAGTTCAATTAAAAATTATAGCTGGCTTTGGAGTTGGAGTATGAGTCTCTCCTTCTTTAAAGCCAAACCTGTTAAAAAGAAAATGCATAATCTCTGTATCATGTCAGAAGAGTCTACTGATATGGGACAGAAGAAAACCTAAATTAAGGAATGATTCTATTGCCACTGTTCTCATAATACTTTGGTTCTATTTTGATTATTTAAACTTTCCTTAAAGATAAATTTTATATCAAAATTTATATATATGTATATTTGTAACTCAACATAAATCCAGTTACTCTGAACCTGATAAAAGAGAAAGTAGGAAGTAGTCTTGAACACATTGGCATAGGAGATCACTTTCAAAATATAACACCAGTTTCACAGTCACTGAGAGAAGCAATCAATCAATGGGACCTCAAACAGGAGAAGCTTTTGTAGAGCAAAGGACACAGTCAACAAGACAAAGCATCAGCCTACAGAATGGAAAAAGATCTTCACCAACCCCACATCTGACAGAGGGCTGATATCCAGAATATATAAAGAACTCAAGAAATTAGACATCAAAATGCCCAACAGTCCAATTAAGAAATGGGCTATAGAGCTAAACAGAGAATTCTCAACAGAGGAAGCTCAAATGGCTGAAAGACATTTAAGGAATTGCTCAACATCCCTAATCAGCAGGGAAATGCAAATGAAAAGGACTGTGAGATACCACTTTACACCCATCAGAATGACTAAGATCAAAAACACTGAAAACAGCTTCTGCTGGAGAGGATGTGGAGCAAGGGGAACACTCCTACATTGTTGGTGGGAATGCAAGCTTGTACTTTGCCATTTTGGAAATCAATATGGCACTTTCTTAGAAAATTGGGAATCAATCTCAACCAAGACACAGCTATACCACTCGGGCATATACCCAAGAAATGCTCAATCATACCACAAGGGCACATGCTCAACTATGTTCGTAGCAGTATTATTTGTAATAGCCAGGACCTGGAAACAACCTAGATGCCCTTCAAATGAAGAATGGATAAATAAAATGTGGTACATATGCACAGTGGAGTAATACTCAGCAGAGAAAAACAATGACATCATGAGGTTTGCAGGCAAATGGATAGATCTAGAAGAAATCAACCTGAGTGAGGTAACCCAGACTCGAAAAGACAAACATGGTATGTACTCACTCATAGGAGGATAATTGATGTAAAACAAAGGGTGACTAGACTGCTACTAACAACTCCAGGAAGGCTACCTAGAAAACAGGACCCTAAGAAAGATACAGGGATCACCCAACAACAGAGAAATGGATGAGGTCTACATGAGCAAACTGGACATGAGGGGGTTAATGAAGGGCAAGTGTCAGGGGAAAGGGAGCTTAGGGGAGTGGGAGGTCCCAGCAGGATCAGGAACTGAGAGGGAGAACAACTAAAAAGACACCATGGTAAATGAAGACCACATGAGAATAGGAAGAATCAAAGTGCTAGAGAAGTCCCCAGAAATCTACAAAGATACCCCTACAATACACTACTGGCAATGGTCAAGAGAAAGCCCAAACTGACCTACTCTGGTGATCAGATGACTAAACACCCTAACTGTTGTGCTAGAATTCTCCTTCAATGACTGATGGAAGCAGATGCAGATATCCATGGCCTGGTCCCAGATGGAGCTCCAGGAGTCCAATCAGCGAGAGAGAAGAGGTTTTGTATAAGCAAGAGATATTGAGACCATGATTGGAAAAATCACAGGGTCAAGTAGCCAAACGAATGGAAACACATGAACTATGAACCAATGGCTGAGTAGCCCCCAACTGGATC
Organism: Peromyscus californicus insignis; assembly: GCF_007827085.1. NCBI lineage: Eukaryota > Metazoa > Chordata > Mammalia > Rodentia > Cricetidae > Peromyscus > Peromyscus californicus. Next base: position 164,665 of record NW_026294552.1, read on the forward strand.
AGGCCCTCTGGATAAGTGAGACAGTTGATTAGCTTGAACTATTTAGGAGGCCCCCAGGCAGTGGGACCAGAAGCTGTTTTTAGTGCATGAGCTGGCTTTTTGTAGCCTGGGGCATTTGCTGGGACACTTTGCTCAGCCTGGGTGAAGGGAGGAGGGGACTGGACCTGCCTCAACTGAAACTACCAGGCTGAGCTGAATCCCCAGCCCTGGAGAAGATGGGAATGGGGTGTGGATTGGGGGGGAGGGCAAGGGGGGGACCCGTATGAGGGAGGACAGGGGAATACATGGCTGATACATAAAATTAAATTAATTATTAAATTAAAGAAAATGAAGTGCTTCTCCCATCAAAGGGCTAAAAGAAAAAAATCTGTTTTTCAAGCTTTGCTGACTCTGATTTCTGCATCCAGCATGTAACAGGATCCTCTTAAATTGTGATTTTTTTCAATGGAAAAACTTTTACAACTCCCAAACATATTCTGCTACACTAGATTATTTAAAAATAATTTCCCCCATTTAAATTGGGGCAGTTCACATCCACTCAAACAAACAAACCTTCCAAGAAAGAATAGCAAGACAGAAAAGAAATTTTTTTTTCATTTTTTCGAGACAGTGTTTCTCTGTGTAGCTTTGCACCTTTTCCTGGAACTCAGTTGGTAGCCCAGGCTGGCCTCGAACTCACAGAGATCTGCCTGGCTCTGCCTCCCGAGTGCTGGGATTAAAGGCGTGCGCCACCACCGCCCAGCTAGAAAAGAAAATATTAATAGGTGGACTCAATATATAAAACATGAGTTCTCATAAGTCACCAAAATTGTTTATGTGCTTCTATTAAAATACATAAATGTACACAGGTAGCATTTATTTCTTATTAGGTTAGCCAGATAAGAATTAGAATTCTGAATTCTGAGATTGGAACAGGCAAACACAACTCTATATTTAGGATCAAACATGTTGATTTCTACCTTCCCTCTCCATCTTCTTTGCTTTTAGCATTGAAAGTGGTTAATCAATAAAGAATACCTAGCTGGTGAGTCTTTCTAAATGGCAAAGGACAGGAGCTACACACAATATTTGATAACATATATGAAAAGAAGTGTTAAATTTTTTTCAACCAAATGAAGTGATTTTCTGCCTAAAGCATCATTTTCAGCATTTTTTTTGTAAGTTTAATATCTGATTTCTCTTTTGAAAGAAAGAAATGTTCACCAGAAACAGATGTGCAGCTTAGCTCATATATATGCTACCTCATCACCTTCACAAAAAAAAAAAGAAAAAGAAAAAACACATGCAAACAAACAAAGTCCTACTTATTAAAGAAGTGATTTTATAAGTCATGCCTTGTGACAGCACCCATCTCCATGGTGCATCCCAACCCATCTTTCTCAAGGTAGAAGAAACTGACATGCAGAGAGGCTAAACTGCTAAAGACATAACTGAGAATTTCCTGGGTGTGCCTGCTGTCCTGCCCTTGTTTTGCACTGTTCCTCAGACCTGCATTCTAAAGCTTTACCTGTGGTTATTTCAGACCTTATTCTCCTTGGATAGCCTTTGATGTACCTCAAAAGGGCCTGTTACATGTCCTAGGAGGAGAAGGACAAAAATCAAACTGACTTTTCACATCTGATAAGGTCTACTTACTTTTGGAAGAAATTTGTCAAAGATCTGTTTACCAAAACCTTGATGAAGAGGCACAGAAGTTAGAGGGATACAGATTAGTTTTCACAGGGATCTGTGTACATTAGCCCTGGAGTAAATCTCCAATCTAAGGTAACTAGTGGACACATTGCCAGTCAATAGTTATACCCCTGCATACCTGGAATTTATGGTGCTACTTTGCTCTCAGCATTAAGGAGCCTCTTCTGACCTCCAAGGAGGGACATAGCATAAGATTGAAATTCATAGACAAGGCAGTGAATTCAGACCCAATTCCCCATATCTGAAAATTTTAATGGTCAGGAAATTCAAAGAAAAATACATTCATTGAAGTGAAGCTTCTTGTATATAACACATTAGAAGAATTTAGCATGGTACTTGATATGGCAAGAAAATATCAGGGGACATTTATTGACAGGGTAAAGTGGTTTGTGAGTCTATGAGTGTCTCTGTGTCTTTGTAAAACTGTGACAGGGAAACACAGGTTGGGTTCAGGAGGAAGTAGGATCTCTTCTCCTGAGACAGATAAGGTGCTGTTGAGCATTTCATGAAAAACACATCTCACTGACTTGTGAAAACCCCTGTGTCATAGAGTGCTTTCTTAACATCTTTATTACACTGAGTTATCAGGCAGAGCAACTTAGAATGGGAAAACTTGATCATAGCCCACAATTTTAGGTAATAGTTCCATTTTTGGAAAATCAAGGTAGGAACTCAGCTAATCATATCACATCCACAGCCAAGAGCAGAGATAAACAAATGTACCCATGCTGCCTGTTTGCTTCTGCTTCTGCTTCTGCTTCTGCTTCTGCTTCTGCTAGAGGTTCTTAATACTTATACACTACAGGTTGCAGACAATGAAATGATTCTGCCCATTTTAGGGAGTCTTATCTTATTTAACAATTAATAAAATCCCACAAAGACAAGTTCAAAGAAAAATCTGATATATATAATTCCTCATTGAGGGTCCCTCTTCCCAGGTGACTAGTTTGATTCAGTTTGATAATAAAAACTAAGAATCACACCGCCCCAGCATCACTGCCAGGATTTGAGGAGATTTCTGCCTGCATTCAGGGCTGTGATTCTCAATCTGTGGGTCATGACCCCATTGGGGGTTGCATATCAGATATCCTGGATTTCAAATATTTGAATTATGATTCATAACAGTAGCAAAATTAAAGTTAAGAAACAATGAAACAATTATGTTTAGGGTTCACCACAATATGAGGAACTACTGTTAGTGCTATTTAAAGGGTCAGAGATTGGAAAAATTAAGAAACATTGATCTAGAGTGTCCAGTGGAACCCTAGTGTCTGTGTGTCTGAATATGAACAAGTTTGCAAAGGATTTTCCTGAATATCCCTTGGTCTATAGGAAACTTATATTCTGTGTGGAAGACTCCAGCTGTCTGGCCAATTTTACTACCCAGTAACAGCAGACCACTTTGAGCTACTCAACTGAGAGTATAACACCCACTACACACATGCTTATGACACATATTTTAGTCACACTGAGTTCCATTACCATATCCCACTCCTAGGGGTACTTGTTCCTAGGCTGTGTCAACCTCTTCCTCTAGCATAACCCTGCCCAGATGTATCCTGTAGACTCTTTACCAGGAAATTATTTAACAAGTGTCCTTCTCAGTCAGCATTAATCTGAAATGTCTTGTGGCTAAGGAGATAAGGAGATGCAGGTACTTATTATGAAATATAGCATATATAAATTTCTATGATATTATTACCTTCTGTACACAAAATTTCAGTAGGAGATGAACATTCAGTTCCACACATGGAAAGAACTAAAGGATGTCCAATCAATCGGGGAGAGATCTCTGGCTTTGGATAAAGGGGATGCTGAAGGACTTCCCTTGTATCTCAGCAGAGGCTCCTGCAAAGATCAGCATGACTTCTAGTGTATGATGAGGAAAGCTCATTAGCAGGGAAGCAATGTCAGTTCCCATGACATCTGCAGCTCTTCTCTGGACTTTCTATTGTATCCTGGAGAGCCCTGGCATCCTCTGTGATGTCACCTATGTTGTGGCAACACCAACTGCCCTTGGGAAGTTTATTCAATGTCTTCACCATTTACTGATGAACATGATGGCATAGTGGAGTCTAATTCAAAAAGAGAATGAAGAGGGTAGAGAGACCAGAGAGTGACAGAAGAAAAATGACCTTCAGCCTCAGTGTAAAACATCAAGAAGGAAATGGTCAAGAGAATGGTGTAATGAGTTCTGTGCAGGAAAAGGGAAGCTTCCTGGAGGAAGTGGGCTTGAGCTGAATCTTTCAGTAATGGGGAAGAGAAAGCTGGAGTCTCTGGGAACCAACAGATCTTCTCTGCTTGTCATGGCTCTTGAAATTCAAGGATTCCAGGGTATTAACTGTTTTGCCTCAGAGGTCAGGAACTGGTAAGGCCAAAGCTTTATGCTGGGAACTCTTGGCTTTCATTCCTTTTGGTAGATAGGCATTGATGTGTGAACATGAGACCAACATTAAAGTGGGAAGGATTAATGAAGTGTGCCCATTTCAAGGCAGGACATCACTGTACTTCAACCACAGTGTCTAACTTTAGGTACTTTCCAGCTGCTCTGTGTGTCCTGAGTTGTCAGTGAGTTGACTTTTGAGTCTGGTGACCATGTTTTGCCCTTACATGTCTTCTCCATCAATAGTTATATGGTGAGTGACCTCTCAAGGTATTTGGGGAAACTCTAAATTAATGGGGTGATTATGAACTATGGAAATTTTCTGCTGACTTGTAAACCAACATGCTTGCAAACTCTGCAACCAAGATAAATTCTGAGTCTGAAGCTGTGAATAAGCCTGAAGAGGCTATCTACTTGGTTACTTGGAGCATGTGCTATGAGGGCAGAGAGAACCAGAAAGTTGAGATAACCACTTCCCTTCAAATAGGGGAGTCAGTTGTGTTCCCCAGAGGGCCTATGTTTATGGAATTCTTTATCTCTAGGTCCAGGACCTACCACCAGCCAAGTCCTTTCTATGAAAAGCTCAAGATGGAACATAAGCAGGTCATGTCACCCATGCAGAGCTTAAAGATTGAGAACACCAAGGCTTCAGAGAAATTAAATGGTCTGGCTGAGGAGTCAGTCTTCCATTGTTAAGTGCCTCTTGTTCAGGGGACCATAACCTTGCGCAATGGCCATCTCTGGCTTTCCATGTTGCTGCACTGAAGAGTCTGAAGCTCTGGTTCCAGCCCTTCTTCCTCTTAGCAAGCTTCTTTAGCAAGTAGTCCTTTGTCTTATGCATCTCATTCTCAGCTTTGCCAAAAGTGAAAGAGACTGTTAGCTAATCCCAACCCCATATTGTCATACTTTATAGCTCCAGAACGACTATTTTTAACTTTCCTAATGCAATGACCATTGAAGTACAATTCCTCATGTTGTGACATTCCACCATAAAATTATTTTTCTTGCTACTTCATAATTGGAAACACTACTGTTATCAATCAGAATGTAAATATCTGTTATGCAGAGTATCTGAGATGCCTCCCCTGTGAAAGAGTAATTCCATCACTAAATGAGTCATGACATTTAGAAGTACAGTTTGCAACACGAGATGGGTATGTTGCATGGTCTTGGGCAGGGGTCTATTGCCATAGGACTGCTACACCACTAGTGTCTCCAACCCTCACTCAGAGGGGATTTGTCCTCTACTTCCATTTTCAGATGTGTTGGCATGTACCTTTACTTGCTGAACCATCTACTGGTCCCTAACAATAGACTAGTAAGATGATGGATTTTTCATTTCATGTATTACAGTAGAAAAATACATATCACTAAGTAAAAACACAATGGAAGATGAACAAAAGCCACAGAAGGAATATAAAGACCACAAAAGTAAATTTAACTAAAATGAATTTGCCACACATATAGCACACTTTGGTATCTTCCTCAAATGTTTCAAAATAGAAACAAAAATGCATTGATCTGCCCCATCAGTCTTGACAAACATAGCAACTAATTTACTTCCTTCAAGGCTATGATGAAAAGAAAATGAAGTAAGATCTTTTTCTTTTGGCTGAAGACAACTGTGATGTCTAAAATCTGTACCAAATTGTTTACATGAATAAAATTTTTCTTGTGCATGAGTTTGTCCCTATTTCCTGATTTTAACATGATATAAATAGGCTTTAAAATATTTTCATGGCTAGAGACATGGTTGAGCAGTTAAGGAAAGTTCATTCCCAGGAAGAAGACTTGATTTTGACAACTTCTTTTAGTCCTTGCTACAAGAAGATTCAAGAGCCGATCATTTTCAGAAACTACCATGCAAATTCACACACCCTCAAAACAGAGCTCTGGAGGAGGAGACCTGGGCCTCCAGAGCTGCATTCATACAGGAGCTGGGAACCTAGAGTCACAGCTGACAAAGTAGACAGACCCTGAGCCCTGCAAGAAGATCTCATGTGGAAGAGAAAACATGGCCAGCAGATAGACTAAGAGAAGGTTTGGGGGGATCTAATGAATCTTCTCCCTAGACCAAGAACTATGGGAAACTAATGACTATTGAGGGGGAGAATTGTTTTTTCCATGGATGAGCCTCCTAGTTGGTTATCCAAAACAAAGTGGACTGCACTAAAATCATGTAAATAGAAAAAATATCAAATGGACTCAGCAGCTCATATTTATTTATCTGTATAGACATATAAATATATATGCAATAGTAATATCTAAAGAGAAAACCAGTTTGAGACAGAGTGAGTGGGGGAATGTAGCAGGCTTTAATTTAGGCCAACAACCAGCTCCCAAACCATGACAAAAGACTTTTTATTAGTTATGAATGCTTCCTGTCACATGGATTATGGTGCAAGATGTGAATTGTGCTCTATCCACCCACCCAACACCATGCACACCAGGGAAATTTCTGATGATCAGAAAGTGCCTTTGTCCCGGGAACTAAACTTTACCAAATCATACCAATATAGCTGGTTATAGCAAAGTTAGAAGAATTCTAATCATTTATTGCTTAAAGACAATCCATATCACCAATTTTAACCAGTTTCTAATCCATTTGTAATATTTATAAGGCCAACCTGAAAGTGGACTGCAATGTTCAGAACTTCTAGACACCAGACCTTCAATTTTCCAATTTGTCTTCCCACTACACACTAAGAACTTGGCCATGTGTGTGCACACTGGACAGTGATGTTATAAGCATATCTTCCCATATAGGGCTGCAGAGTCTCTATATACCCATGAAATCCATACACAGGAAGATTCAGAGGACAAGAACTACTGCTCATGTCACCCATGGACCAACAAAACCACAGTCTGGATCATGATTCATCTAAGTCCCAGCAGAAAAGACAGCTCAGCAGACCTGCTCTGAACATGCTACACTCACCATGGCATAGCTTATAGACTTCCTTAAAGCTCCCTAAAGCAGAACAAGATGAGAATCCTGGAAAGAACTTGGAGGTTACCTTCTGCTGGTACTCCTGATTGCTAACACTCCCCAGAGTCCCTCATCAGCTAGGACCACCCAGCTGGGCTTCAGGACATTAGCAGTTTCCCTACTGGGTGACCAGAGTTCAAAGGAATCTAGTGAGTCCTTCCACACTATGATTGGATAGGACTCTAACCAGGGGATTTGGGACTTTAGTAAAATTCTCTAATCTCCTAGAGCACTTCCTGTTTTTCTTCCAAGGCACAGGGTCCTATGGATGCACAGTTCATCACATACTCAATGTCGATTGCAACCAACCTCTTGCTTCATAGCTGGGAAATCTTGCAACCAAACTCAGGTCACATTCAAACAGTGACTGTTGTTAAACAACAAAAGAAGTCATGGATTGGAACCAATGAAGGGTCTATGGCAGGGTTTGAAGGCAGGGAAGACATAGTGATAATAATGTAAATATTATTACAAATAATAGTGTTAAAAAGTTGAAACATTCTTTATGGTCATGTGCTCCAGAGACCAGGGATTTGTATTAGAGGACACCAAGTACTACTAAAACCATTTCCCTTGGGTTATACATCTTAAACCTGGAAAACACAGTCATGTTAGGCAGGTAAGCACCATTCTATCCATTTCTACTTCTTAGGTTCAAATGGTGTAACTACTCTGATTTGGTTTCACAAAATCTCAGTTCTTTATCTATATTCTTGATTGCCTGGTCTGTGGACTCAAGAAATGGCCAGTCAGAATATTTATTGATCTTGTAACATTGATTATCTCATTACTCATTGCTAACATCAACTACTATCACAAAAGCAAAGTTTTCACCCTCTTTCTGCCTCATCCTTTTTTCTGCTGTGACTATTCCTGCTTTGTAGTTGGTCAGTGAACTCAATTCTCACACAAGATGCACTTCATTTTTAAATTCACAATAAAATCTAGAGAAGTTGGAGGATACTCCTTCACTGATCTATTTTTTTCTTCCCACAGTCCAGTCAAGGCCCAGCCTGGAAGGAGTTGCAGGACCCTCTTTCCTGCACTGGGAGGCAGAGGCAGGATTAGGTGTTCAAAGCACTTCTAAATTATATAACCTGAGGCAAGCATGAGCTACAAGAAGTATTGACCTGAACCAATGATTCACAACCTTTCTAATGCTGTGACTCTTTAATACAGTTTCCATGATGTAGTGACACCCCAACTATAAAATTATTATCACTGCTACTTTATAACTTTAGTTTTGTTCGTGCTATGACTTATAATATAAATATCTGCACTTTCTGACAGTCTTAGGCCTGTCTTGTGATAGGGTCATTGGATCCCCCAAAGGAAGCCATGACCTCCAAATTTGAGAAGCACTGCTATAAACTGACATAAATAAATACATAAACAAACACCAGTTAAGAAAAAATGGAATAAAATTCTTAAACTGGGAAACATAGAACAAATTATCAGTAGTGCATTAAAAGAAAATGAATATTAAAAAGGAAACAAATAATTGATGTTTTAATGTGACAATAATAATTGAAAGCATATGTAGCTATATCGACTTTGAATTATAGTAGGCACCTCCATGGTATATTGAATACCATTAATTGGAGACTGTATGACTTTGTCTCATGTAAAATGATAGCAACTGAGTGTTGTAATCTAACATATGGAGTTACAGCCAATGGCCTGTATCTCAAACCTCTCAGTTAACTTCAATGTATCAATAAGGATTGCAAATATCTTCATAGGAGAGTTTGCTATTTGCAAATTGAATACTTAGTAGTTCAAACTATCCTCCATAAACTTTCCACCAGCCAATAGAGTCAGTCTTCATTCACGTAGGAGAAATTAATCCATGCAGGGAAATTACAGAGAAAGTCACTCACCCTGCCCCATCAGTCCTTCTTCGTAATAATGGACACCCCTGCAGCTCACTGCCTTCAACTTCAGTCTGTGATCAAACTATTGACTAGTCCAATGCCCCCTACAGTGTACACAGTGGCCCGTGCCCTGTCTGCAGGCCTAGCCCTGTCTGCATGTCAGTTCCACTCTTCAGTCCCTTCGGATCGGAAAGAAGAAGCCATTTTCTACACTCATTTCCTTTCCCTGTTGTGCAATGGACAGTCCACTATGTGACTCAAACTGGTAATTTTAGAACTCTGTGGTGGTGCAGACATGTAATACAGATTTTAGGGTGATTAGTCAGGGGATAATAAAGGCAATGCTTTGTGGGGCTACAGACAGGGTTCAAGTCCACTTCAACCAATGTAGGAGACCTTGAATCAAAACTGCTTTTCAAAAGACTGAAGACTCTCTGTTCTAGAATTAATATACCTCCATGGCGGACCAGGACTTAATGTTAGTTTTGACCCTGTAACAGTCTCTTGAGCAGCATGTTAGAGGCCAGGATTTTAGTGGAAGGATCGGCCTTTCTACTGGTTGTAAATCAAGGTTGTCTCAATTGTTACAGAATGTAGCTGGGTCACAAAATTTTTACATATTATCATAGTAATTTCTAAGCAGAATGGTTAGCATTCTGCTTATCTTTGGGGTATTTGGGATGCAGCCCTCTCTTATCTAAATTCTACTTTGTGAACTAATGTCTCCTAGAACAGGAAAGACCATGTACCATTAATTCTATTACTATCAATTCTCCTCTGCTAAATCACAATTTAGCATTGGAGTGCAACTTTACACAAGAAATATTGTTTACAAGCTCCTAAAATTAATTCCAGTTAGAGGGAAACAAAGAAGTCCTCACAGGGATGTTTGGAGTTAATCTCCTACCTAAGGTAACTAGTGGACACATTGCCAGTCATTACTTATACACCTGCATACCTGGAATTTAAGGTGCTACTTTGCTCTTAGCTTTAAGGAGCCTCCTTTGACCTTCAAGGAAGAACATAGCATAAGATTGAAATTCATAGTCAAGGCAGTGAATTCAGATACAATTCCCCATATCTGAAAATTTTAAAGGTCAGGAAATTCAAAGAAAAATACATTCATTGAAGTGAAGCTCATTGTATATAACACATTAGAAGAATTTAGCATAGTACTTGATATGGCAAGGCAATATCAGGGGACAATTGTTGACAGGGTGAAGTGGTTTGTGAGTCTATGGGTGTCTCTGTGTCTTTGTAAACTGTGACAGGGAAACACAGGTTAAGTTCAGGAGGAAGTAGGATCTCTTCTGAGACAGATATGGTGCTGTTGAGCATTTCATGAAAAACACATCTCACTGACTTGTGAAAACCCTTCTGCCATAGAGTGTTTTCTTAACATCTTTATTACACCGAGTTATCAGGCACAGCAACTTAGATGGAAAAATTGATCATAGCCCATTATTCCAGGTAATATTTCCATTTTGGGAAAATCAAGGTAGGAACTCAGCTAATCATATCACATCCACAGCCAAGAGCAGGGATAAACAAATGTACCCATGCTGCCTGTTTGCTTATACTTATGCTTGAGGTTCTTCATACTTACACAGTACAGGTTACAGACAATGAAATGATTCTACCCATTTCAGGGATTCTTATTTTAATTAACAATTAATAAAATCCCACAGAGATATGTTCAAAGTAAATCTGGTCCATATAATTCCTCATTGAGGGTCCCTCTTCCAAGGTGACTAGTTTCATTCAGCCTGATAATAAAAACTAAGATTCACACTGCCCCAGCATTACTGCCAGGATTTGAGGAGATTTCTGCCTGCATTCAGAGCTGTGGTTCTCAAGCTGTGGGTCACCAACCCATTGGGGGTTGTGTATCAGATATCCTGGTCATCAAATATTTAAATTATGATTTGTAACAGTAGCAAAATTAAAGTTAAGTAATAATGAAACAATTATGTTTAAGGTTCACCACAACATGATGAACTACTGTTAGTGCTATTTAAAGGGCCAGAGAATTGGAAAAATTAAGAAACATTGATCTAGAGTGTCCAGTGGAACCTTAGTGTTTATGTTCCTAAATATGAAGGGGCTTGCAAAGGATTTTCATGACTATCCTTTGTTCTATAGGAAACTCATGTTCTGTGTGGAAAACTGCAGATGTCTGGCCACATTTACTACCCAGTAACAGCAGAACACTTTGAGCTACTTAACAGAGAGTACAACACCCACTACACACATGCTGATGACACAGATTTTAGTCACACTGAGCTCCATGACCATATCACGCTCCTATGGGTACTTGTTCCTAGGCTGTGTCAGCCTCTTCCTTTAGCATAACTCTGCCCAGATGTTTTCTGTAGACTCTTTACCAGGAAATTGTTTAACAAGTGTCCTTCTCAGTCAGCATTAAGTCTATAATGTCTTGTGGCTAGGGAGATAAGGAGATGCAGGTACTTATGATGAACTATAGCATATATAAATTTCTATGACATTATTACCTTGGGTGCATAAAATTTCAGTAGGAGCTAAACATTCACTTCCACACATGGAAAGAAATAAAGTATGTTCAAATAATTGGGGAGAGATCTCTGTCTTTGGAAGAAGGGGGTGATGAAATGCTTTCCTTGTATCCCAGCAGAGGCTCCTGCAAAGGTCCACTTGACTTCCAGTGTATTATGAAGAAATTTCATTAACATGGAAGCAATGCCAGTTCCCATGACATATGCAGCTCTTTCCTGGACATTCTATTGTATCCTGGAGAGCCCTGGAATCCTCTGTGATGTCACCTATGTTGTGGCAACACCAACAGCCCTTGGGAAGTTTATTCAATGTCTTCACCATTTACTGATGAACATGATGGCACACTGAAGAGTCTAATTCAGAAAGAAAATGGAGAGGGTAGAGAGACCAGAGAGTGACAGAAGAAAGCTGACCTTCAGCCTCAGTGTAAAACGTCAAGAAAGAAATGGTCAAGAGAATGGTGTAATGAGTTCTGTGCAGGAAAAGGGAAGCTTCCTGGAGGCAGTGGGCTTGAGCTGAATCTTCCAGTAATGGGGCACAGAAAGCTGGAGTCTCTGGGAACCAACAGAACTTCCCTGCTTGTCAACTTTCTTGAAATTCAAGGATTCCACGATATAAATTATTTTGCCTCAGAAGTCAGGAACTGGTAAGATCAAAGCTTTATGCTGGGAACTCTTGGCTTTCATCTCTTTTGGAGGATAGGCATTGATGAGTGAACATGAGACCAATAAAGAGGGAGGGATTAATGAGGTGTGCCCATTTCAAGGTAGGACATCACTGTACTTCAACCGCAGTGGCTAACTTTAGGTACTTCCCAGCTGCTCTGTGTGTCTTGTTGTCAGTGAGGTGACTTCTTGACTCTGGTGACCACATTCTGCCCTTTTATGTCTTTTCCTTCAATAGTTATATGGTTATTGTGACCTGTCAAGATATTTGGGAAACCTCCAAATGACTGGGGTGATTGTGAACTATGGCAATTTTCTCCTGACTCATAAACCCACAGGCTTGTGGACTCTGCAGCCACGTTGAATTCTGAGTCTGCAGATGTAAATTAGCCTGAAGAGGCTATCTCCTTGGTTACTTGGAGCACGTGCTATGAGGGCAGAGAAAACCAGAGAGCCGAGATAACCACTTCCCTTCAAATAGATGAGACAGCTGAGTTCCCCAGAGAGGGCATCTGAAGCATGGGACAAAATAATTTGGGGTGTCACCAAGTCATTTGTAAACAAGCTTTCTCAAATATTTGATTAGGACTCAGGGTAGTCTGTCCGTCCTCTTTGCCTTGTCATACTGCAAGTTAATTTGTGTTCATCTACCTGCAAGGAGCACCAGGGAGCCACCATCCCACCAAACCTTCCTCACCAAGATGCAGGTAAAGCAGAAGGTGCAGAGACTGACCAGTCAGCTACAACAAATGACCATTCAAAGAAATAAGGAGTGAGATACCCTTATATTTATCACAGAAGAGAGCATGAAGAATAGGTATTCATTCTTTCAAACCCTGTGGTTTCAATCTCAGGTCCACTCTGTCATTATTAATCCATTTTATATAAAGCCTGTGTTTCTGGTAGACTGCATCTTTAGGGTATCCCTTTGCTGAAAGTCATGTCTCTGAATTCTTCCCAAAGTGAGAAACTCAAATGTGGACAGGAATGACATGAGGACACAGACTATTCTGATTCCTCCAAAAAGAAACAAAAACAGAGCCTGTCGCGTGAGTCATAGTACTCATGGACTGAGGCAGTAGTATGTGAGTTCCCAGCATCAATTTGAAGAGATTCTATCAAGTGCTGGCTAATGTGAGCTGTTAGTTGCTGTGAGTTTGAGTTGATTTTTTTTGTTACTTACTTGGAAAGGCCTTGTGTGTTTGATTCTCCAAGCAGCAGTTGGAGAGGCCTGGTCACACATCTAAATGTGTGGATATAAGGACTGAGACTCATCCCTGCTCCTTTTGTTCCTCTCTGAGATGACACACCTGCATGCATTTGTTCAGCATCCAATTGATAGAGTTCTCTCACTCTCACTCAGTCTCTTTTCCTCTGCCTCTCTAAGTATCTCTTTCTCTGTCTCTCACACATATGTATGTGTTGTGTATTTTGTCTATGTGTTTGTGCATGTATCACTCCCTAGTCCCTGCAATCAGGGATCTGTGGTTGGGCATGAGCAGTTCCCTATCTAATAGTTTCCAGGTGATACCTTGGTGAAAATTGGGAGCACCACTTTTAGCATTATATTTCCACCAGTGTACTTACTTTAGTGACACATAGATATACCCTTGGAGAGTTTATAAATCTGTCATGATGTTGAGTCCCATTCTCAAAATTATTCATGATGTTATGTTGGTCTCCATTGTGACAGGTACCATCATTGAGAACTTGTTTTTAAAGACAGAAGAAACATCTTCACAGATTCTAGAGGGTATACACTTATGGAGTAGACACTAGGGAAATTCTTACACAGTTATTTCAGCAAGCTTACTGAGTGAGCTCATGCAGGTCCACCTACCATGATCTAAACAGCCTGCCTCTGCCAGCCTAGGGTTAGAGTAGCTGTAAGTAAATTGTATGCAACTCTTTGGGTTTGGTCCCAGGTTTCAGCACCAACAATGTATGTAAATTTGTTGTAACAACTCTGGGGAAAGGTGTCCTGACTACCTGGTGAGTCAGGCTACACCTTGAGCTGCTTAGGACAACTCTGATAGATGGAACTGCAAGGAGACAGTTCAGCCCTGGAGGGCGAGGTATCCTGGACACCTCAAGCTGCTCAGAACAGCAACTCTGCCCTGAAGGTGTCCTGGACACCTGGAGCTGTTTAGCACAGCTATGATAGCTGGAACTACAAAGAAGCAACACGACCCTGGAAGGGACAATTTTCTGTCTTCATGGGAAATTCAGGCCTGGAACTGATGGGGGATGATCTCCCCATAGGGTACAATAATCCTGCTCTTCTCCTGGAGAGCGGCTACAGCTGAGTTTTCCTCAGCCCCCTCTTAAGGGGGCTTCCTAGCTGAGCTCTGCTTCTCTGGCCTAAGATTTTGCTTATTTTGCTTCCTCTGTCTCTCTAAGTATCTCTTTCTCTGTCTCTCACACATATGTATGTGTTGTGTATTTTGTCTATGTGTTTGTGCATGTATCACTCCCTAGTCCCTGCAATCAGGGATCTGTGGTTGGGCATGAACAGTTTCCTATCTAATAGTTTCCAGGTGATACCTTGGTGAAAACTGGGAGCACCACTTTGAGCATTATAGTTCCACCAGTGTACTTACTTTAGTGACACATAGATATACACTTGGGGAGTTTATAAATCTCGGCAAAAAGGGAAAAAAAACCCTGCAGAAATGTAGCAATGTCCTCCAGCTCTGGAGGAAAGTGATACTTTTTAGCTCATTATTGCTCTGCCCAGTGAGGGACGTCTCAGCAAAGATCTTCTCTATGCCAGGGAATGAAGATCTTCACACCCAAAACTCTTTTGAGAAAGAGATTTGTTTGAAGGGAAGGAGGAGTCCAGGAGAGTAGCTGCCTCTACCAGGGTGGTGAGAACAGCCTTTTTTCCTAACTGACCAGGCAGGCAGATTACACAGGATGTTTGGGGGGTGGACTCAACCAGGGGTTTGCTTGGGGCCCAGGGTTCTACTGATCTGCTCTGTGATTGGTTTGTTTCACAAGTCAGTTGGCCATGGGCAGAGATGGCTCTGATCTGACTGAGCCTATCCATCTGTTTCTTTCTGCCCCAATCTGAGTCTTCATTCCCTAGTTCTGGGCTCCAGGGTGAGGTTGGGTTTCTTTAGCCAGCCCCTAGTCCCTACAATAGCAAGTTTAATAAATACCAGAAGTTCCCAGTACTTAGGAGAAAGGATGTGGCATCCCATGACATCCAGTAGTCTAGAACACACCCTGAATTCCTGTGATACTTGAGGCCTATGTTCATGGAGTTCTTTAACCTCTATGTCCAGGACCTACCAACAGCCAAATCTTTTCTATGAAAAGCTCAAGATGAGCCATGAGCAGGTCATGTCACACACGCAGACCTTAAAGATTGAGAACACCAAGGCCTCAGAGAAATTAAATGGTCTGACCGAGGAGTCAGTCTTCCATTGTTAAGTGCCTGTTGTTCAGGGGACCACAACATTGTGCAATGGCCATCTCTGGCTTTCCTTGTTGCTGTACTGCAGAGTCTGAAGCTCTGGTTCCAGCCCTTCTTCCTCTTAGCAAGCTTCCTTAGCAAGTAGTGCTTTGTCTTATGCATCTCATTCTCAGCTTTGCCAATAGTGAAAGAGACTGTTAGCTAATCCCAACCCCATATTGCCATACTTTATAGCTCCAGAATGACTATTTTTAAGCTTCCTAATGCCATGACCATTGAAGTACAATTCCTCATGTTGTGACATTCCACCATAAAATTATTTTTCTTGCTACTTCATAATTGGAAACACTACTGTTATCAATCAGAATGTAAATATCTGTTATGCAGAGTATCTGAGATGCCTCCCCTGTGAAAGAGTAATTCCATCACCAAATGAGTCATGACATTTAGAAGTCCAGTTTGCAACACGAGATAGGTATGTTGCATGGTCTTGGGCAGGGGTCTATTGCCATAGGACTGCTACACCACTAGTGTCTCCTACCCTCACTCAGAGGGGATTTGTCCTCTACTTGCTGATGTTTCCCATTTTCAGACGTGTTGGCATGTACCTTTTCTTGCTGACCCATCTACTGGTCCCTAACTTATAAAATGTATAACTTTATACCAATAGACATTGACTTCCCTCTTGCAACACCTTTTTTGTAGATTCCAATGTTCTGTTATTTTTGCACATTTCAAGAATGTTATGCTCTATTCCTACCACCATTTTTGTGTAAGAACTTTGGAATCCACTCCCAATTTCTTTAGCATCTCACTGACTGTTTGGTATTTTAATTTCTAGTCTCCATGTGTTTGTATATTTTCTATAGTTTATTTTTGTTCTATTTTGTATTTTTTATACTGTAATCTTATAAAAATAAAAGTTTTTTCAACTACCATGTTTTTGAGAAGATTTGTTTTGCATAAACCCATTTTGCTTTGCATAAAAACATTTTGAAAAGTAATTGCCTAGGCTGCTGTTAAAAATACATTCTGCTACTGTTCCATGGAAAGTTCTGTAAATGTTAAATCAGTCCATTTATTTGTATGTAGGTTGTTCACAGGTTTGCTTTTGTTTTGATAACTGATATAATTATGTATTAAATTCACCCAAAATATTGTTGAGTTCTATCTGTTAGCTCATATTTAGCCGTGTGTGCTTTATAAAATTGGGAACATCAGTGTCACAAGAACATACGTTTATGGACTCTTGTTGAATTTCTCACTTTATCAATATGTAGTGACCTTCATTTTCTCATTCACTAATTTAACTTTAAAGTGTACATTGTGGACTATCAGTATGGTTATACTTGTTTGTTTCCACATGTGATTTTCTGCCTATTACTTTGGCACTGAAGTTCATTTGTTGCAGGTACCAAATAGCTCTATGTAGTAGAATATTACTTTAAGGTGTACTGCTTTTGTTTATGTTGAATTTTTTAACTCTGTGAAGCGATGTTACTGTGCCTGTGTAAAACACCTGATGATTTAATAAAGAACAGGCCAATAGCAAGAAAGGAGAAATGATAGGTGGGGCTGGCAGGCTTAGAGTATATATAGAAGGAGAAAACTAGGTGGAAAGCTCTAAAATCAAAGAGTCAGAGGAGGAGGAGGGCTCCAGGAGCCAGGCATCCAGCTACACAGCAAGCACAAAGTAAGAGTAAAATTTACAGAATTTCAAGAATAAGAAAAGCCAGAGGCAAAATATAAAAGGGTTAATTTAAGAAAAGCTGCTTGGAAATTAAGCCAAACTAAGGACTGGGCACTCATAAGTAAGAATAAGCCTCTGTGTATGATTTACTTGGGAGCTGGATGGATGGCCGTCAAAAGAGCAATAACCCCCAAT
Organism: Peromyscus californicus insignis; assembly: GCF_007827085.1. Classification (NCBI taxonomy): domain Eukaryota; kingdom Metazoa; phylum Chordata; class Mammalia; order Rodentia; family Cricetidae; genus Peromyscus; species Peromyscus californicus. The sequence continues at coordinate 182,106 of NW_026294552.1, forward strand.
AACAGCTCTCTTTCTTTATGTGGTCTATGCTGTCAGGCTATTTCTTCTAATTGGAATGTGAGACACTTAAAAGTCAGAATTATCTCAATTTTTAAAATTATTACTGTCATTTTCTTATATGTCCTTTACTATATGTTTTAATTTTTAAAGATAGTTTTTACTTAAGTTTTTTAGTCTAATGATTTATTTGGACTCTCTCACATACATTTATACTCAATCTTCCCAGTTCTCTTCTTCTTGCTTTGGTTTTGGGAATGCTTTCATCTAGCTTATTATTTTTGTCTGTTTTTATAGGATACATTTATAGGATTCATTGCAATCTTTGTCTTTAGCTACCTTAAATGCACCAAAGATGAATACATTCTGAATGTAAGTTTTCTTTTATATTATTCAATACAACAATTTTTTAATAAATAGAGTTTTCAAGATAGCACTACTCAATTTCACCCAAAGAGAAAATGACATGATTGTAGGCTATGATAGGCAAAACCGAAGGGTGTTACATAATTTAAGCTGCTTTATCCAAGCTTGTAAAATTCTAGTTGTGTCCATATTCTACAAAGACTTTTGATAGTACTGCATAATTTATTTGTGGCACAATGACATTATAAGTTACCCAAACTATTGATAGTATTTGAATGACTGATGTAGTAGTAAAACTTACCCTAAAAGTTTCTCTTTTAATCACCAGTAACCTCATATGACAAATTATTGGAATTATCAGTGACTTTTAAAAACTAAATTTATTCATAATAGACATACAGCCTCAGGTGAAAAATATTAACATTTAAAAGGGGTAAAGTAACAAGGGCCTGAATAAATAATGGGCACAAGAGTGGGGTTGTTTCCATTCTCCTGATATGAGAAGTAGATTATATGGACCATGTCTTAATGCTCAACAATCTACTGGGATAAAAAATGATGCCTTCAATAATGCTTGGTTTACTATATTAAAGGTAGAAGGAAAAATACTTACAACTCACAGAGAGACTTGTGTTTTCAGGAGTAGAAAAATAAGGATATAAAGTGAGGTCATGATTGGGTGGGGTTGATTTGCCATGGGGCTATTGTGACAGACTGTGAGATCAATATTGTTGCCTGGCAACCCAAGTGGGATTCTCTTTGCCCATGTCATGGGACCAACAAGCAGGGAGCAGCTGAGATGCAGTGTTTTCTTAGGACACTTTATTATCCAAAATATGTGTACCATATAACCTTTATTGTGCACAAAGTGGGAGGTGATTCCAATCAGGCCATGGAAGAGCCTTGGACATTACCCTTGCACCTGGAACTATTACTTAATAAAGGGTACCTAATGCCACTGAATACTGTCTGAGCAAAAAATGTTCAGAGCCTTTTCTGGGTGGATGTCCCATTAACTAAGAAGTAAACTATGGAATAGGAAATAAAAGCCTCAGAGTTATCTTCCAGGGTAACAGTTATTCTGTTGTTACCTTCTTTCTGCAAGGTTTTAAGACATTTCTTATACTAGATTGAGGTTGAAGTGGGAGTTGCTTTTCTCTGAGATAGGTGCCCAACTTAACCTATCTGATGCACGCTAAAACCCTAGATGAATGGGGACATTAACATCTATGAAAATTGAGGGCATTGTGTGTCACTTTTGAACTTTGGGTCTAAAGACAGGTGAGGTTCCTGCCACAGTGTTCAAGCTAGGATGTTATTGTTACTTATTGAGAAGTCTCAGTCTCTGGCTCTAGGCCAATGGTGATAATAGTATATACTCTGATGCTTCTGGACCTTCTTTCTATTAATAATGGGGTTACATTAATTTTTCAATATTTATAGTTACTGTAAATTGTGGAGGTGCCATTGACACTAGAAGAGTGACTCTGGTCTTGGAATCAAGTGAGTAAACCTATGTTAATTCTATGGAAATTCTATGCTGAAACTGAATTATCTTAGTGATACTCTCAGTTTTTTATTTGGTTTCATGTGAGAGATTGCAAGTAATGGAGGTAATTCTCCAGGTCATCCAAGGTGATTTAAGATCTGTGGATCTGGTGGACACTGTACATTCCCAAAGCATGCAGGACTCTTGAATTCTTGACCAAACAGAAAGAGAAAAATAGTCTTACAGTTACAATAGTTGTTGCATTTAGCAGGAAAACAACAATTATCACATGAGGAGTCTATACATGGAGCTTAGGTAAGAAGAGAAGTTGCCTGGGCTTTCTTTCTTCATACTTGATAGAAAACGGAGATGCAAATTCTAAAGAGCCCCAGTCAGTGTCCCAAGCTGTTCTTTGGTTCTTTAAACTAAACCATCCCACATTTAGAGAACCCATCATGTCCAGGTTTTTCTCTCTCCCCATGAAGTTGGAAGAATACTGGTATTCCTCCTAGTGTTTGTTTTTGTTTGGCCATTGAGATTATAATATGATTATGCTATTTCCCCTTGATTTGTGGACTCACAAACATCCCATTTTTGTTTCATGTTCTATCCATTTGATAAAATTTTAACAACATGAAACCCAAGCAGGAGCTAAATAATCCAAAAATTTCTTTACCAGTTTGCATGATAAAAACCCAGGAGCCCACAATTCTACATAACAACCTAGCAGAAACTCAGGAAAATTTACAGCAAGCCTATAGTTGACAACAAATTAAATGGAGAAAAACTCAAATATTTCCACTAAAATCTGGAACAAGATAATGCTGTGTACACTCTGTAGCTACTCAATATAGTACTAGAAGTTCCAGATAGACTAATAAAACAACTGAAGGACATAAATGAGACACAATTTGGAAAGGAAAAAGTCAAAGTATTGTTATTTGTAGACGATATGATAGTATACTTAAGTGACACTAAAATTCTAACAAGGGAACTACAGCTGATAAATACTCTCAACAAAGTGGCTAGATACAAGAATAACTAAAATAAATCAGTATCCCTCCTCTCAAAAATGCAAACTGACTGAGAAAGAAATAAGGGAAACACCCTTCACAGTCACCTCAAATATTATAAGACATGTTAGAGTAACTCTAACAAAGCAAGTGAAATTTGAGTGTGATAAAAACTTCAAAGTATTTGAAGAAAGAAATTGGAGAGGATATCAGGAGATTGAAAGATCCCCCATGCTCATGGATCAGTAGCATTAACATAGTAAAAAGGCCACCCCATCAGCAGCAATCTAAAGATTCAGCATGATCCCCATCAAAATTCAAACACATTTGTTTGAAGACCCTGAAAAGACAGTTTTCAGATTCATATGAATAACCAAAAGAATGGGATAGCTAACACAATCATGAACAATAAAAGAACAGCATGGCATTGTCAGTAAAAAAGACAAGTTGAAAAATGAAATCGAGTTTAAGACACAGACATAAATCCATAAACACGTGGATGCCTGCTTTCTAATAATGAAAATAAGAAATATGAAAAGGAAAAAAAGACAGCACTTTTATCAAATGGTGCCTGTTAATCTGAATTTCTGCATGTAGAAGAATTCATATAGATCCACTTTCATCATGCTGAACAAAACTCAAGTCCAAGTGGGTCAAAAACCCCAACATAAAACCAGACACACTGAAAAGGATACAAGACAAAGTGGGGGAAAGCCTTGAATGCACTGGCACAGGAGACAACTTTCTGAACAGAACACCAAGAGTGAAGGCACTAAGGTCAATAATTAATAAATGGAACCTCATGAAGCTCTAAACCTTCTATAAGGCACAGGACAGAGCCAATTAAGGAGGCAGCTTAAGGAATGGGAAAAGATTTTTAACAATTCCATAACCAATAGAGGCCAAATCTCCAATATATGCAAAGAACTCAAAAAACAAGATGCTGATTGCTATGGAATAATCCTTCTGTATGTTGTGAATATGTGGTACTCTCACGGGTTAATTACAAATTGACTGGCCTAGAGCTGGGTAGGAAGAGGTTGGGAGGAAGAGCCAGACTAGGAGAATTCTGGGAAAAAGAAGTTCAGAGACAGAGGAGTCACCAATCAGAGAGAGAGAAATTAAGACATACCAGAATGGTAAATGCCACAAGTCTCTGGGCTGCACATAGATGGATAGAAAAGCTTTAATTTCTGTTGTAAGAGCTAATTAGTCATAAGTCTGAGCTAAAGGCTGAGCATTTGTAAACATAAACCTCAGTATATTTATTTGTGAGCTGCAGTCAGGAAGGATACATGTGCCTGCCCTTGAAAATCTAAATAATTTTAAAAAAGGCATATGGATCTAAGCAGAGAATTCTCAACAGAGGAATATCAAATATGCAAGAAACACTTTCAGAAATGTTTAACATCATTGGTCACCAGGGAAATTTGAATCAAAATTACTTTTAGATTTCATCTTACACCTGTCAGAATGACAAATATGAGAAACACAAGTGACATCTCATACTAAATAGGAAGTGAAGCAAGGACAACACACCTCCACTGTGTGTAGGATGAAAACTATTACAGGCACCATGGAAATCAATTTTATGATTCCACAGAAAACTGGGCATCTATCTACCTCAACACTCAGCTACACCACTCTTGGACATATACCCAAAGGATGTTCCATCCTACCCTAGGAATTTTTTTTTTTTTGGTTTTTTGAAACAGGGTTTCTCTGTGTAGATTTGTGCGTTTCCTGGAACTCACTTTGTAGACCACGCTGGCCTCAAACTCACAGAGATCCTCCTGGCTCTACCTCCCAAGTGCTGGGATTAAAGGTGTGCGCAACCACTGCCCAGCAGAATTCTTGTTCAACTATGTTCATAATAGTAACTAAAAAATAGCCAAGATGTCGCTGAACTGAAGAATGTATAAAGATGTGGTAAATTTACATAATGTAGTATTACTCAACAGTTAAAGTAATGACATCATGAAAAAATTAATACCTCACTTCTCATTGCAAATATCAACTACTGTGAGAGTAGGAAAGTTGAAACTCCTTCTTGGCCCTCCCTTGCTGTGCTGTGAATACACCTGGCTTTACTGTTCATCTGTGAACTCAATTCTTGCACAGAACCTCTTCATTTTAAGTTCCCAATAAAAGTCAGAGAGATTGGAGGAAACTCATTCACCCTTTCATTCTTTGTTTTCACATACCAGTCTAGACCCTGCCTGGAGGCAGTTGCAAGACTGTCTTCCAAGACTAGGCAGCAGAGTCAGCATTAAATTTCTAAACAAGTTTCAATTATGTATTGTGAGAGAAACCTGAGCTACAGAAGACATTAATTTGACCAGTGGTTCTCCATCTTCCTACTTCTGTGACCCTTTAATTCAGTTCTTCACATTGTGGTGAACCCCACAACTATAAAATTCTTTTAACTACTACCCCACATCTATAATTTTGTTACTATTATGAATCATAATGGAAACAACTGTGTTTTCTGATGGTCTTAAGCAACCCTTGTGATAGGGTGCTGTGGGATGTTCTGTATGGCAAATGTGTTGCTGATTGGTCAATGAATAAATCACTGATTGGCCCGTGGCCAGGCAGGAAGTATAGGCGGGACAAGGAGGAGAATAGAGCTGGGAAGTGGAAGGCTGAGTCAGAGAGACACTGCCAGCCGCCATGATGAGAAACAGCATGTGAAGATGCCGGTAAGCCACGAGCCATGTGGCAAGGTATAGATTAATGGAAATGGATTAATTTAAGCTATAAGAACAGTTAGCAAGAAGCCTGCCACGGCCATACAGTTTGTAACCAATATAAGTCTCTGTGTTTACTTGATTGGGTCTGAGTGGCTATGGGACTGGCGGGTGAGAGAGATTTGTCCTGACTGTGGGCCAGGCAGGAAAACTCTAGCTACAGACCAGGGTGGGCGGGGCCCTGCAGATGACCGGGGTGGGTGGGGCCGTGCAGATCACCGGGGTGGGCGGGGCTACGTAGATGACCGGGGTGGGCGGGGCCGTGCAGTTGATGGGGTGGGCGGGGCTACGCAGATGACTGGGGTGGGCGGGGCTGTGTAGATGATGGGGTGGGCGGGTCCATGCAGATGTGGAGGGTTGAGGTCATGCCGATGCTGCCGGCCCCACGGATGTGCACACGGTCAACCCAGAGCATCATATGGACTCCATTTCCCAGCATGCCTGTGCACTGTCCAGATACTGCAAACTACATGTCCCAGCATGCCTCTGGGGTCAGAAAGAAACTCACTCTTCCCTCTTTACAGTCTCAGTAAGCGTGACACTCCACTTCCCAGCATGCCTTTCTGTCTGTGGTCCATTAAAACTCCACTTCCCAGCATGCCCTTCTGTCTGTGGTCCATTAAAATTACATTTCCCAGCATGCTCTTCTGTCTGTGGTCCATTAAAACTACATTTCCCAGCATGCCCTTCTGTCTGTGGTCCATTAAAACTCCATTTCCCATCATGCCCTTCTGTCTGTTGTTCATTAAAACTCCACTTCCTGGGATGCCCTTCTGCCTATTGTCTATTAAAAGTACATTTCCCAGCACGCCTCTGGGTCAGAAGGACCCCCCCCACTGCTCCCTCTTTACACTGCGAGGACGTCTGGACTCCATTTCCCAGCATGCCTTTCTCTAGAGCATCATATGGACTCCATTTCCCAGCATGCCTTTCTCTAGAGCATCATATGGACTCCATTTCCCAGCATGCCTCTGGGTCAGAAGGACCCTCCCTGCTCCCTCTTCACACCCTGAGGACGTCTGAACTCCATTTCCCAGCATGCCTTTCTCTAGAGCATCATATGGACTCCATTTCCCAGCATGCCTCTGGGTCAGAAGGACCCTCCCTGCTCCCTCTGTACACCATGACAACGTCTGGAATCCATTTCCCAGCATGCCTCTGGGTCAGAAGGACCCGCCCTGCTCCCTCTTTACACCATGACGACGTCTGGAGTCCATTTCCCAGCATGCCTTTCTCTAGAGCATCATGTGGACTCCATTTCCCAGCATGCCTCTGGGTCAGAAGGACCCTCCCTGCTCCCTCTGTACACCGTGAGCACGTGTGGACTCCATTTCCCAGCATGCCTTTCTCTAGAGCATCATATGGACTCAATTTCCCAGCATGCTTTTCTCTAGAGCATCATATGGACTCCATTTCCCAGCATGCCTCTGGGTCGGAAGGACCCTCCCTGCTCCCTCTTTACACCACTAGGACGTCTGGACTCCATTTCCCAGCATGCCTTTCTCTAGAGCATCATATGGACTCCATTTCCCAGCATGCCTCTGGGTCAGAAGGACCCTCCCTGCTCCCTCTTTACACTCTGAGGACGTCTGGACTCCATTTCCCAGCATGCCTGGGGGTCAGAAGGACCCTCCCTGCACACTCTTCACACACTGAGGACGTTTGGACTCCATTTCCCAGCATGCCTCTGGGTCAGAAGGCCCCTCCCTGCTCCCTCTTCACACCACGAGGACGTCTGGACTCCATTTCCCAGCATGCCTTTCTCTATAATAACTTGTACTGATGCTGTGGATGTGGAGAAAGGCATGCTGGGAAACGGAGTCCATCAGAGCGATGCTGCGGAGAAAAGTATCCTGGAATGGAGTCCAAACCGTCATGGAGCTGCTGAGAAAGGCATGCTGGGAAATGGAGTCCATCATGGAGTGATGAAGAGAGAGGCATGCTGGGAAACGGAGTCCAAACCCGCATCGCGCTGCAGAGAAAGGCATGCTGGGATATGGAGTCCCTCATAGAGGGATGAAGAAAGAGGCATGCTGGGAAACAGAGTCCATCATAGTGATGAACAGAAGCATGCTGGCAAATGGAGTCCAAACCGGCATGATGCTGTGGAGAGAGGCATGCTGGGAAATGGAGTCCATCAGAGTGATGAAAAGAATCTGGGAATGGAGACCAAAATGGCATGGTGCTGTGGAGAAAGGCATGCTGGGAAATGGAGTCCATCATACACTGATAAAGAGAGGCATGCTGGGAAATGGAGTCCAAACAGTCATGGTGCTGTGGAGAAAGGCATGCTGGGAAATGGAGTCCATCAGAGTGATGAAAAGTATCTGGGAATGGAGTCCAAACTGGCATGGTGCTGTGGAGAAATGCATACTGGGAAATGGAGTCCAAACGGGCATGGTGCTGTGGAGAAAGGCACGCTAGGAAATGGAGTCCAAACGGGCATAGTGCTGTGGAGAAAGGCACGCTGGGAAATGGAGTCCAAACGGGGATGGTGCTGTGGAGAAAGGCATGCTGGCTAATGGAGTCCATCATAGTGATGCTGTGGAGAGAGGCATGCTGGGAAACGGAGTCCATCATAGAGTGAAGTCATATAGAAAGGCATGCTGGGAAATGGAGGTGGATATTATGGATGGAGGTGGATATTATGGGATGGAGGTGGATATTATGGGATGGAGGTGGATATTATGGGATGGAGGTGGATATTATGGGATGGAGGTGGATATTATGGGATGGAGGTGGATACTATGGGATAGAGGTGGATATTATGGATGGAGGTGGACATTATGGATGGATGTGGATATTATGGGATGGAGGTGGATATTATGGGATGGAGGTGGATATTATGGGATGGAGGAGGATATTATGAATGGAGGTGGATATTATGGGATGGAGGTGGATATTATGGAATGGAGGTGGATATTATGGGATGGAGGTGGATATTATGGGATGGAGGTGGGTATTATGGGATGGACGTGGATATTATGGATGGAGGTGGATATTATGGGATGGAGGTGGATATTATGGATGGAGGTGGATATTATGGGATGGAGGTGGATATTATGGATGGAGGTGGATATTATGGGATGGAGGTGGATATTATGGATGGAGGTGGATATTATGGGATGGAGGTGGATATTATGGATGGAGGTGGATATTATGGGATGGATGGAGGTTGATATTATTTGATGGATGGAGGTGGATATTATGGATGGAGGTGGATATTATGGATGGAGGTGGATATTATGGGATGGAGGTGGATATTATGGATGGAGGTGGATATTATGGGATGGAGGTGGATATTATGGATGGAGGTGGATATTATGGATGGAGGTGGATATGATGGAATGGAGGTGGATATGATGGGATGGAGGTGGATATTATGGGATGGATGGAGGTGGATATTATGGGATGGAGGTGGATATTATGGGATGGAGGTGGATATTATGGGATGGAGGTGAATATTATTGGATCGTGGTAGATATTATGGATCGAGGTGGATATTATGGATGGAGGTGGATATCATGGATGGAGGTGGATATTATGGTTGGAGGTGGATATTATGGGATGGAGGTGGATATTATGGGATGGATGGAGGTGGATATTATGGGATGGAGGTGGATATTATGGGATGGAGGTGGATATTATGGGATGGAGGTGGATATTATGGGATGGATGGAGGTGGATATTATGGATGGAGGTGGATATTATGGATGGAGGTGGATATTATGGGATGGAGGTGGATATTATGGGATGGAGGTGGATATTATGGGATGGAGGTGGATATTATGGGATGGAGGTGGATATTATGGGATGGATGGAGGTGGATATTATGGATGGAGGTGGATATTATGGATGGAGGTGGATATTATGGGATGGAGGTGAATATTATGGGATGGATGGAGGTGGATATTATGGGATGGAGGTGGATATTATGGGATGGAGGTGGATATTATGGATGGAGGTGGATATTATGGATGGAGGTGGATATAATGGATGGAGGTGGAGATTATGGGATGGAGGTGGATATAATGGATGGAGGTGGATACTATGGGATGGAGGTGGATATTATGGATGGAGGTGGATATTATGGGATGGAGGTGGATACTATGGGATGGAGGTGGATATTATGGATGGAGGTGGATATTATGGGATGGAGGTGGATATTATGGATGGAGATGGATATTATGGGATGGAGGAGGATATTATGAATGGAGGTGGATATTATGGGATGGAGGTGGATATTATGGGATGGAGGTGGATATTATGGGATGGAGGTGGATATTATGGGATGGAGGAGGATATTATGAATGGAGGTGGATATTATGGGATGGAGGTGGATATTATGGGATGGAGGTGGATATTATGGATGGAGGTGGATATTATGGATGACCATAACTTCTAGCAAATGAGTGATTACAGAATCAGCTTTTTCAGAACTCAAAGCAGTTGCCCATTGAAATCCTGAATGAGTATTGATAGTGTGGTGTACATATTTCAGTTTTCCAAATTCTGCAAAGTGAAACACGTCCATCTGCCAGATTTCATTCCTCTGAGTACCCTTTGGGTTACATCCTGCTGGTAATGGTGTTTGATTGTAGAAGGAACAAGTAGGACATTTCTTTACTATTTCTTTGGCTTGTTGCCAGGTTATGGAAAAATCCTTTTTTAAACCTTTACTATTTACATGATTTTTTTTATGAAATTCTGAGGCCTCCAGCACATTTCCTATCAATAATTTATCAATCTCATCATTGCCTTGTGCTAGAGGGCCTGGCAGACCAGTATGGGATCGGATGTGAATTATATATAAAGGATGACTCCTTTTTCTGATTGTATCTTGTAATTGAATAAATAATGAAGTTAATTCTGAAGCATCGTGGATAAATTCTGCAGTCTCAATATGTAATACTACTCTTTCAGCATACTGAGAGTCAGTTACTATATTGAGAGGTTCTGAAAAATCCATTAATACCAACAGAATAGCATACAATTCTGATTTTTGAACTGAATTATAAGGACTTTGAACCACTTTACTTAAATTTTCTGATTTGTAACCTGCCTTTCCTTGCTTGTTGGCATCTGTATAAAATGTACGAACTCCAGATATGGGTTTTTTCCTCACAATTCGAGGCAAGATCCAATCAGCTCTCTTTATAAGATCAATTCTATTGCTTTTGGGATATTTGCTGTTAATTTCGCCCAAAAAATTACTACAAGCTTTTTGCCAAGCTTCATTTTCTATCCATAATTTTTCAATGTCCTCCTTAGTTAAACGTACGACAATTTCTGCTGGGTCTATTCCTGCTAATTGACGAAGTCTCAATTTTCCTTTCCAAATCAAGTCAGAGATTTTTTTCCACATAAGTTTTTAATTTTTTATTTGGTTTATTTGGTAAAAATATCCATTCCAATATAATATCTTCCCTTTGCATTAATATTCCTGTTGGGGAATGCCTAGAAGGTAAAAAAACCAAAATGCAATCCAGCTTTGGATCAATACGATCTACGTGCCCTTCATGTACTTTCTTTTCTACCAAGGCCAGTTCTTTCTCAGCTTCAGGTGATAATTCTCTTGGACTATTTAAGTCCTTATCACCTTCTAAGGTTTTAAACAATTATTCAGTTCATCCTTTTTTACCCCAACAATAGTTCTTAGATGAGAAATGTCTCCAAATAATCTTTGAAAGTCATTAAGAGTCTGTAGTCGATCTCTCCTAATTTGTACTTTTTGAGGCCTAATTTTTTGAAGTTCTATTTTATATCCTAAATAATTAATAGAATCTCCTCTTTGTACCTTTTCTAAAGCAATTTGTAATCCCCAGCAAGGCAAAATTTTCTTTACTTTTTCAAACATTCTTTTTTTTTTTTTAATTTATTTTAATTTATTTTGCAATACAATTCAGTTCTACATATCAGTCACGGATTCCCTTGTTCTCCCCCCTCCCGTCCCCCTCACCTTTCCCCCACAAACATTCTTTCTAAAGTATCTGCATTTGAATCAGCTAATAAAATGTCATCCATATAATGATAAATTATAGATTTAGGAAATTTTTTACGTACCACTTCTAATGGCTGTTTTACAAAATATTGGCACAAAGTTGGGTTATTCAACATTCCCTGTGGGAGAACCCTCCAATGAAATCTTTTAACCGGTTGAGAATTATTATAAGTAGCACTGTGAAAGCAAATCTTTCTCTGTCTTTTTCTTGTAAGGGTATTGAAAAGAAACAGTCTTTTAAATCAATAACTATGAGAGGCCAGCCTTTTGGTAACAGAGTAGGTAAAGGAATTCCAGATTGTAGAGAGCCCATTGGCTGAATTACTTTGTTAATTGCTCTAAGGTCTGTTACCATTCTCCATTTACCAGATTTTTTTTATAACAATACAGGAGAATTCCAAGGGCTGGTTGATTCTTCAATATGATGAGCATTTAACTGTTCTTCCACCAGCTCTTGTAAAGCCTGGAGTTTCTCTGTTGTTAAAGGCCATTGCTGAACACATACAGGCTTGTCTGTTGACCATTTTAAAGGTAGAGCTGTTAATGTTTTTGGAAGATTATCAGTTGTTGTGCCCTGTTCTTGTATGACATGGATGGCTGGTGAGCACTCATTAGAATAATATCTTTTAATATTTCTCTCAGAAACATGTACTAATTTATGATTTGTTTCTTAGATTGGAGGGATATTAATCTGAGTATTCCATTATTGTAACAAGTCTCAACCCCACAGGTTCATAGCTATGTTAGCCATATATGGTTTTAATTTTCCTTTCTGTCCTTCTGGACCTATACATTCAATCCATCTTACACTTTGTTTCACTCTAGATAATGTCCCAATTCCTAAGAGTTGAATGTTTACCTCCTGAGGAGGCCAAGTTGGATGCCAAAATTCTGGTGCAATTATGGTAATGTCAGCACCTGTGTCTACCAGACCAGACAACAAAACACCATTTATTTTTATTGTTAGTTTTGGTCTTTGTTCATTAATAGAAGTTTGCCAAAAAATTTTCTTTATGTTTTTTCCTGTATTTCCTATTTTCTCTGTTTCATCATCTCGACTAACATGATTTATTCCAATAGGCATTTGGTTATTTAGTTGCTTTGAGTAGGCGTTTCCTCTACAACTGCAGGAAAGGTTTGAACTGGATTTACTGTGGGGGCCTGCCTGAGGCCCCTCTGGGAGATTCCCAAAGCTCGAGGCAGAGGGTTACCCTGTCTGTCCCTTGTTGATCTACATTCGTTGGTCCAGTGTTTTCCCTTACCACACCTTCTGCATACTCTAGAAGGAAGGGGCATTCTGTTGCCAGTGTTCCTTGAAGAAACATTATTTCTAGGAATGACCTGTTTACAATCCCTTTTCAAATGTCCTTGTTTTCCACATCCAAAACATCTAACATTGCTCAAACCTTTTGAAATTGCTTTTCCTACCCACATATCATCATGGTCATATGCCTCTACATTAACTGTATCTCTAATCCAATCTTCCAAGGTGCAGATCTTGCCTTTAACGGCCTAATTATTCTTTTGCATGCTGCATTTGCATTCTCAAAGGCTAAAGATTCAATTATTATCTGACTAGCCTCTGAATTCGGGACCATTTTTTGTACTGCTGAAGTCAATCTTTGTAAGAAATCTGTGAAAGATTCTTTGGGACCCTGTATAACCTTTGTAAATGACTCAGTTTTTTTTCCTGGTTCTTCAACTCTGTCCCATTCATTCAAAGCTGCCGTTTTACATAGAACTAGGGTTTGGACATCATATGAACATTGTGTTTGTACTGAACCATATTGGCCTTCGCCAATAAGCTGATCCTGGCAGACTTGTATTCCGCTATCCCTCCATTGTCTTTCTATATTTTTAGCCTCATTACTGAACCACATTTTCCACTGGAGATTTTGTCCGGGTTCAAGAACAGCCTGTGCCAATTCCCACCAGTCCTTTGGTAGAATCCTATTACAAGTTGACCAGGTGTTTAACATTTGCTTTACATATGTTGAGTGCATGCCATAAGATGCTATTGCCTCCTTAAATCTTCTTAAGTCTAACATTTCAACTGGAACCCAAGTATTTTGTTCATTCTCTTCATCAGGTAGCTGCTGTACAGCTACTGGATAAATTAAGGGTGATTGTGTGAAAACTGGCTTTCTTTCTGTAACCTTATGATCCAATTTTGAAACAACTTCACTATTTATTTCTTCTGTCTGAATTTGAATTTCTCTATAATTCATTTTTACCGGTTTAACAAGTTTTTCTAAGACTGTTATCCTGGCACTTAAGTTGACGATCTTTTTAAATAGTAAAATGAGGATAAGAAAAGTAATAAACTGAATAATTCGATCAATATTAATCTTTCATATAGTTGTTCCATTGTCAGAGTGCCTAAAATTTCAAACAAAGCCCAATTTTCTTCCAATGTACACATAAAGCCCATTTTTTTAATGTAGAAAAAAATTCTCTTTTAAATAGATATGTTAATTGACTTACCAAGTCTGGGTAGAACAGTAGAATCCCAGGGAATTTCACAGCCACCTGGTGTTCGAGGTGTGAATCCAGCAAGAGAGAGAGAGAAAGTGTAGCCGCTTGAGCCGAGTCAAGCCTTGGCTTTACAGGTAGGGGCCCTGTTCAGCAGGGCAGGTCTGAGTTGTTTGTAGCAGTTGCAAGTAGCTCCAGCTGCGGGTTAGTCAGGCCTGGGCCCAAGCTAGGCAGCCGGGCCACCCAGGCTGGAAACCGGACCTGCCACCAAGCCAAGCCAAGCGGTTTTTAATGAATTCTTGTCACGTTGGGCGCCAAATGTAGATGTATCCAACCTTATTAAATAAGAAACACAGAACCAATGCAAAGAAGAAAGCCAAGAGGTCAGAGCTAAGAGATAAAACCTTACCCTTCCTCCTGTGGTGGTCCTACCTCTCCGAACCAGAGCTACCCCTGTGTTAAAGTCTTTATATAGAGTTCCTGTCCTGCCTTCTCATTGGTTGTAAACCCAACCACATGACTGCCTCCTCACAGCCTGTCTGTATAGGCCTCCAGGTTTTCCATGATTGGTATTGATTAAAGGCATGTGTATCCAATAATGGCTGTATCCCTGAACACACAGAGACTTACCCAGCTCTGCCTACCAAGTGCTGGAATTACAAGCGTACGCTACCACTGCCCTGCTTTCCTATGGCTTGCTAATAGCTCTGACCCCCGGGCAACTTTATTTCTTAACATACAAATAACATTTTAATACAAATAAAATATCACCATAGCAGGATTTCTGAGCTATGAAGGAAATGGTAGGCTGCACTGGCCAGTGACTGTGTAATGGAATACACACCTCTTGGAAGAGGAACAGAAAGTGCTCTGAGAGACTGAAATAGTTTCTACTAAAATACATATTTCCCAGAATAGAGTACTTTCTGCCCCTAGTTTAGAATCCAGAGCTGTGAAGGCCTGTGCTGCCTTAGTCATTTGATCTTCCCTTATCTAGTGGAGGAGCTACTACTGTCCTGAGGCCCTGTTGGAGACAAGCTATTGAGGAACTTTGGGCAAGCCTAGCAAACAAGAGCACCAGTGGGAGGTAGATTATGAGTTTTTTCAAGGGTTCTCCTCTATTTGAGACACAGGGAACCTTGAGGTAGACCATCAGCAATGCCATGGAGAGTGGGGATGCATTGCCTTCCTTGTAGGAGGAGCTGGATGACTGAGCTGTCAGATCAGCTGGGAGTTCAATGGAGCATGTGACGGACTGTTGGAGAAACAAAGAAAGAAAGGAAAATGTCACCATGAGACAGTCTCAAATAAATGGAGGGTTGGAGGAATGAAAACTTTGCTAGCATGTGTGAGTCCTATATTCAAATTTATCATGAAAGGTACAAACAAAAATTTGGGCTAGTGAGATGGTTCAGTATGTGGTAAAGGTGCTTGCCTTAACCCTGCATCTGCAGGGGAGTGTGGTGGAGGGTGGGAACCAATTTCCATAAGTTGTCCTCTGACAGCTCTATGGACATGTTGACTTGAACCCTGTCCCTAATAAAAGAGAAATGTCATGTCTTAAAATGTCACCACAAAACTCAGTATTTGCACCATCAATGCTCATTAAAATGTCCCAGCCAGGTGATGGTGGCACATGCCTTTAATTCCATCTCAGGAGGCAGAGGCAGACAAATCTCTGAGTTTGAGGCCAGGTCTACAGTCCAAGTACAAGGACAGTCAGGGATACTTACAGCTACTCTGTCTGGAAAAAAAACCAAACCAAATCAAAAATTAAATAAATAAAAATAAATGTTTCAAGCACATATCCTTAATAATTTCAGAGTGAAAATGCCACATTTTGTAACCAGATAACACCCCTAAATGTCATGCATGAAGCCCTGTAGGGAAATCGGAGAATATCTACATGGTAAGGCAGGACAAGGTGTTCAGGGCCTTGATGACCATCAACATCAGCATACCCTTGACACTGACTCATGATCCCACAAAGTCAAACTATGGGAAGGTTCTGCACTCTCACTTGGAATATGAAAAGCCTGGGTTACATCTCCACAGGCCTGTGAACATACATGACCAACAAGCAGGGTTGGATGTGGTAGCCCAAGACCTTAATCCCAGCCTTCAGGCAGAAAAAAGCAGGTGGATCTCTGAGTTCCAGGCCTGTAAGGACTATGTTGAGAGACCCTGTCTGGAAAAGAAAAAGAAAACTGCATAATGGAATATTGGTCTTTTTGAAAGCAAATCAAGAAATTGTGCTCATCAAGAAAAAAACTGCTGGTTGCAGCTGCTGGCAAATGGCTATAAATAAACCCTCAGACAGTAGTGAGAAAATGTCCAACTTAGAAAATATTTGAACAGAAAGTCAGCAATGATATGAGACTATAATGACCAATAAGTGGGGCTGTGGAGACACTCGGAGGGTTTGAGCTGTCACTCTGCAACCCTGAGGACCTGAGTCTGAATCCTCAGCACCTACATAAAAACAAATCCTGAAATGTCATGGAAGCCTCTAAGCCCAGCAAGGGATGAAGGACATAAAAGTATCCTGAGAGCATGTAGTTCAGTGAAACCCTGTCACAAAATGAAGATACATGTTATTTCTCTCTGGTATCCATGTTTGCACATAGGGTTATACAATCTGGCATGATCAGACCTGTGTCTCACACACACACACACACACACACACACACACACACACACACACACACACACACACACACAAAGACAAGACAAGCAATGGGTAGAGGGCAATGCCCACAATCACCTGATGTGGAGATGGCAATTGAAATTAGAGGAGAAACTGGAGCACCTGACCACGAGGACTGCTCCAGTGTGCCTGAGGGAAACGGGAAATGGTGTGGTAGTTTGAAAAAACACTGGGTAGGTTTGATTGCAGCAAAACATGGATCTTTACAAGGCACCTTCCGGAAGAAATGGAAACACAATACAATCTGAGCACCCTTAATCCAAGACCTGAAATCTGGAATTTGAGAACACTGAATTTTGGATACAGGTTCCCCTGTGCCTCATTATAGGAAATGCTGCTCAACTGGAAGTGGCTTTACTCAGGACATGGAGATCAGATCCTCCAAGAATCCTCAACCAGTCAGAGGACACCACCCGGGGCCACACCATCTGAAATCCACTCAGCCTCAGGAGAAAGCTGCAGGCATTATCATGACAACATAGATACTCAAAACCCCAGTCAGATCCAGGGGCCACCAACTGGGGCCTGGATGAAATTCAGCTGCAGGGTTCCGTTGATGCACCAGACTTAAAACTCCTGCCAGCCAAGCCTTCAAGGCAGCATTAGCAACATGAATAAAAGCAAGGATAGTCAACTTGGGGAAGCTGTCTGCTGAGTGATGTGAAAATGTTTTTCCTCCAGGTGGACATCCAGTCACAACACCATTCTCCCCAAGGCACAGTCCAGGCAGAGGCAAACATAACACTTGGATTTTCATAAACCAAGATTCCAGCAGGGGATAACCTTGCCTGTTCTCGGCAGTGAGCCCTATCTTTGCCAGACAATAAGAAAGTCTATGCTCTGGGGGTGAGGTGTCACCACAGGAATATACTTGCTGCTGACTGATCTCTCCAGGACACTCCCTAACCTGAATATGTGTTCCCTATTCTCGCTAAGCATTGGAGCTGAAAATATACAGGAAGTTCCAGAAATGACCACCACCAAAGTTGTACATTTTACACCATTCTGGTTGGGATAGCAAAATATCCCATGCCAGATGTGCTTGTGACCTCCAACAAATGCCCACTGTCAGTGCCCATCACTAAGGAGCCTCTTGAGTTACAGAAGGGATGGTGCTGGAGGACAGACTTAACAGAATAGAGGCCCCCAAAACCACAGGGTCCACAAATGAGATGCCAGCACACATCATGGAGACTGCCTAATGCTGAGACTCATGACTATACCCAAACCTGGAGGCCACAGGTACTTGGTAAACGTCCAAACGGTGTCCTTCTGAATGTGGCTGTGGCTGTCCATGTACCCTCCACCCCCACCCACTCACAGTGCTTTCAGGAGTAAAGGACTCCATTACATTCTTTGTTTTCCTCTCATGTTGCCGGAATCCGGACTCAACACAGTGTGTGTCCTACAACATGAATCTGCACCATGAAGACACAGAACATGACCTGGACCACACAATGGAGAGCTAGGGCCACTGGTTCTTCATGCTCAATTACATCAACCCTTCTGTTACCTGCAGACTGGCTCCTTCAATCTCCCCAGGTATGCACAGTGCAGCAACTGCATGTAGTAACCTTTAAAGGATAGTGTTTACAAGACATCGATAGAATGCCTCTTGTATGCAGGTGCTTGGAAAAGGAGCAAACATCAAGTAAAAGATAGAAACATCCTAGAAAGTGAAAGCTAGGGCCACTGAGATGGCTCAGTGGGTAGAGGGCTTGATTGGCATGGCTCATTGGTAGAGGGCATGATTGGTATGGCTTCTTGGGTAGAGAACTTGCCGTCAAACCTAACATCTTCAGTTCAATCCCTAGGATGCAAGTGGAAGGAGAGAAACAACTCCTAAGAGCTATACTCTGACTTTCACATATGATTCCATGGTATCTTCCCACCACATCACATTGATGAAACACAATGAGCAAAAAAAAAGCAAGTTTGGGAGAAAAAGTTTTTTGGCCTATACATCTATATCAATATTTATCATTGAAGGAAGTCAGAACAGGAACTCAAACAGGCAAGGAAGCAGGAGCTGATCCAGAGTCCATAGAGGGGTGCTCCATACTGGCTTGCTTCCTCTGTGGTGACTCTAGTTTTTGTCAACTTGACATAAAACCAGCTAGTGTATCCCTAGTAAAACTTGGCTGACTGCTGAGATCCTGATTTCCCTGACTTCTTATTCTTTAAATCAGCAAAGAAAAAACCATCCCTTCCTGTCACCATCTGGCCTGGCCCAGCATGAGGCCAGAAAGACCCAACTGTAGCACAGCCTCACCCATGGCCCTTGGATGGCCCTGCTTTACTCATGGTTGCATTCTTTCCCCACCATTCTGCAGTCCCTGCCTCATTCCTATTTTCCCTCATCTACTAGGCTCAGCCCTTTAGTCTTCATCAGAATGGAGACTGTCTTGAAAAAAAAGGACTCCCTGCCCTGGGAGACTCTACAGCCCTATTATGCTTAACCTCTGTATGGCCCCTGGGCTCTGGGAAGACTTGGGCTGCCCCAGCTGCACAGACACTGCTTGCTGCTCCTGTTCAACTGCACACTACTTCCCTGCTGTGCTTCATATAAGCACTGTAAGATCTCTGCTCTCATTGCATGTTCTCCTTTGGTCCTTTGCTGTGCTTCAGATACTGTGTTGAACTTTCTGATTATAGCAGAACCCACCTTGGCACTGATCCTGAGTCCAGCAGCCACCAGCACCATAGATCATGGGGCCACTGGCAGCTTTGTGCCCTGCACTCAGAGATACTTCCTCCTTAAATGGTCACTCCAGGCTGAGACACACTGGTTTGCTGCTGGGTCTTTCAAACCCTAACCCTCAATGCATCTGAACACTCCTGGGTCCCGCTCCTAAATTCAAACCAGTACCCTCTTCTTCTTTCCGTGCCCTGCCTCTTCAGGCTCAAATGCCCCATCAGAGCAGCCTGTGTCTCTCTGGGTTTCTGGTGTGACATATGGCTTTCCTCCCATGGCTGGGGATGTCTGCATGCATGATTTATGGCTGCAGCTAGACATGGATGCAGTGCCTGACTGTATTGTCCAGGCTGGCCTCACACTCCTGATTTCAGGAGATTCTCCTGCTTCCCAAGTACTTGGATGACAGATATGTGCCACCATGCTGACTAAAAAATAAGTGTGACCAAAGACATATAATCAATGATCTTGCTACTTCCAGCAGTCAGGACACCAACATTCTGAGCGTATAGCCATCTTGAACTATGTCTGACAGTGGAGGACTCCATGAAGACACTGTCACCCTGAGGACATGGCTGAGTTAATCAAACCAGGCAGCATGCATACATGTCAGAGGTTACAAACAAGAATGTCAGGCCGACATCACTCAATGGTATGGTCCTCACTTGGCATGGTAAGGGTGCTAGTTCCTTCCCTGCCATCACAGTAAACAAACATCTGTTGGGGATGTAGCTCTGTTAGCATCCTGGAGAAGTCCCATATAAGACTACCATCCATGTATGCAATCAGCAAGAATGCTTATTATCTCAAGAAAGTTTCCAGGATGCTGGGGCCTGCCATCCCATGTAAAGGCAAGTTGGCAAACATTGTGAGAGAGATGTATGTGCTCCTTTTAACCACAGCTGAAGGTGAGTGTCCAAGGAAGTCAGCTCATCTTAGATATGATTGACTCATGCTAGCGGCAATCATATTAGTAACTTTTAATTTGCCAGGGCTAGTTAGTTGTTGATCAGGCTATAGTTTTCCATTTTGGTACAGGGCCTGGACAAATTCTAGGCTTTGTCATTCATCTTCTGTTGAGGATGGCTGGCCTAGTATGCACTGACCATAGGAGCTAGCTCAACGACCCAGGCCTGATGTGTCCTATATCCCTTGTCTTTGTGGTCAGAGGCACTAGTAATTAATTGTCCTTTGGTCATGCATTCTCCTCAGAAACTGCCTGCCCAGTCCTAGGAAACTGAAATTGAGGTCTGATTTCTCAGAGAAGATTGGTCAGCCTCTTATAGAATCAGCTTAGTCCTCTGATTCCCCCCTTGAGTAGTGCATGATCTCAAATCTTGGAGATTTTCTAATTGACAAAAAAAAAAAAAAAAAAAAAAAAAACTTTATCATCAGGATAGGAGACTATCATGGAGACTCATTGGACCAGGATGCAAGAGTCTTTTGTGTGATTTAAAATCTTAACATTAACATAGGGGGTTTAAGCCAGAAGTATAGCTCATCAAGTATCTTCCAGGGGGATCAGAAAGCTGCATCCCATTGGCGTCTAAGTGAAGTTGCAGAGTTGGGAATAGCCATACAGACATTGTTCTAAACAAAGACCATTTTCCCATTACCAGTGGCAAAATGAGCCTCCCCTTATTTGGTTGTGATGATCTGCAAGCTTGTCATAGGTTTGGTCCAAGGGTTGACATTGGGACTTTAGCATCATCAGTTTAGTGGTACCCAAACAGGAATTATCATTGAGTTAAGGCAACAGTGATGCAAGAGCCAACAGCAATTAACAGAAGCAGAAGGCCAAAAGCCTTTGATGGCTGACAGACTTCCTTACCGAGAAGGAACTTGAAAATGAAAATGAGCATCAGTAATTATTATTATTATTATTATTATTATTATTATTATTATTATTGGTTTTTCAAGACAGGGTTTCTCTTTTTAGTTTTTGTGCCTGTCTTGAATATTGCTCTGTAGATCAGGCTGTCCTTGAACTCACAGAAATCTGCCTGGCTCTACCTCCTGAGTGCCAGGATTAAAGGTGCCCAACACTGCCCCATGTCTAAGCATCAGTAATTATTTTATCTAAGGTTCCATATGACAAAAAATTACCTTTTGATGTAACATTCCAAGGGGGGGAGGTGGAACAAGGGCAATGTATTGGTTTCTATAATTACTTCCTGCTGACATTGGCACATTATTGTCAGGGCCTTGGAAGGCTAGTATGTTATCCAAAGGTAAGGAGGCAATTTTAGAAACCTCTGGTTCATTGACCAGCTGACGAAACAGCATTTTCATCAGTTGGATTAGTCTATATCAGCTTTCATGAAGTTCAGGGCTCATAGTCACATGGAGCAGATGTCATTAACAATTGATGCTTGGATGTGTCTGTCAGCAAAGTGCAAACCTGTTGAGACAGATATAAACTAGGAACAGAAATCAAAATTTATGACCTTATTTGGAACTTTTAGACCCATATAATGCAAGCCTTTATGTCATCAGACCTTTGTATCTCTCAGACCATTGTCAGGACCAACCAACTTGTCAAACAATACCTGAATAGGGAAGTGTGCATTAAGAAAAGACAGATAGAAAAAACAGAGACATACAAGAAAGACAGAGACAAAGAATATATTTGGAAGGACTACCACTGAATACTATTCTATCCAGTTTACTCTACCCAGTGCTTATATACAGCTGAGCAATAGACACGGGAGCATCAGCAAAGACTACTACATTGTTACAGACTTCTTTATTTGAAGGTTCTTTGGGTTCAAGGAACAGTTAAGCCACTACCCTGCAATAGAGACCTTAAAAGTTCTTATTAATAAAAAACCTAGAGCCAGATATTGGGGTAAAACCTGAAAGATTAGAGAGGTAGAGAGCAAGCTAGTACATCTTAGCCCTAGGAAATCCTCTGCCAAAAGAGAGAGTTAGCGCCTCTCTGCACCCTGCCTTATCACTTCCTCTCTTCAGAACCTCTCAACATAGTTTCTGACTCTCAGTATGCAGAAAAAGTGGTCCTACATATTGAAACTTCAGAATTTATCTCTGATGAGTCAGAATTAACTTCGTTATTTATTCATTTACAAGAAATAATCAGAAACAGGAAGTATCCCTTATATATAACTCACATTCAATACCATAGGAGTCTGTCAGGTCCTTTAGCACAAGAAAATGAGGAGATTGATCAACTATTGATAGGAAATGTGCAGGAGGCCTCAGAGTTTCATAAAAAAAAATCATGTCAATAGTGAGGTTTTAAAAAAGGATTTTTCCATAACCTGGAAACAAGCTAAGGAAATTAAATGGAAATGTCCTACTTGTTCGTTTTACAATCATACTCTTCTACCCACAGGATGTTACCCAAAGGGCACTCAGAGGAATGAAATCTGGCAAATGGATGTGTTTCTTTTTCTAGAATTTAGAAAATTGAAATATGTGCACCAAACCATTGATACCGACTCAGAATTTCCATGGGCAACTGCTCTGAGTTTCAAAAAGGCTGATTCTGTAATCAAGAAATTGCTAGAGGTTATGGCCATCATGGGTATACCTGTATAAGTTAAACCTGACAATGATCTAGCCTATGTCTTTGCTAAAATGAAACCGTATTTTGCTTATTACAATATAAAACATATTACAGGTATACCACATAATCCTACAGGAGAAGCAGTCATAGAAATAACAAATTGAACTCTAAAGGGTATGCTAAATAAACAAAAAGTAGCAACAAAACCCCCAGGAATAGAGTACATAATGCTTTATTAAAATTGTATTTTCTCAATGCTAATGAGAAATGAACAAGAGCTGTGGAGAGACATTGGATAATAGAAAGAAAACCTACAGAGTTAAATCAGCCTGTGTATTTTAAAGATGTGCTGACCTCAGAATGGAAACCAGGATATGTGTTACATTGGGGATGAGGTTTTGCTTTTGTTTCTACAAGAGAAGATAAGCTATAAAAACCATCAAAATTGATAAAGGTTCCATTTGAACAAGACAGACCTCTTATTTAGAAGAGGTGATAGTTCCTCAACCAGCATGCCCATCCAATTTAAACTGACTTGGCCTATTGGTATTACATCACACAAAAAATATTCATAAGTCTTCCTAAATGTTTGTTTCTGCTCTTCTCTACAGACACTTATCACAAGTGGTGTTTATGTAGTCCCAATTCAATTAAAAATTAAAGCTGGCTTTGGAGTTGGAGAATGACTCTCTCTTTCCTTAAAGCCAAGCATGTTGTTAAAAAGAAAATGCAAAATCTCTGTATCATTTCAGAAGAGTCAACTGATATGGGGCAGAAGAAAGCCAAAATTAAGGGACGATTCTATTGCCACTGTTCTCACAATACTTTGGTTCTATTTTGATTCATCAAACTTTCCTTACAGTATGAATTTTATATCAATATCAATATAAATATATATATATATATATATATATATATATATATGTGTGTGTGTGTGTGTGTGTGTGTGTGTGTGTGTGTGTGTGTGTGTATAAAACTAAACATAAATCCAGTTACTCTGAACCTGATAGAAGAGAAAGTAGGAAGTAGTCTTGAACATATTGGCACAGGAGATCACTTCCTAAATATAACACCAGCATCACATTCACTGAGAGAAACAATCAATAAATGGAACCTCTTAAATTGGAGAAGCTTTTGTAGAGTAATGGACACGGTTAACAAGACAAAGTGACAGCCTACAGAATGGGAAAAGATCTTCACCAATCCCACATCTGACAGAGGGCTGATATCTAGAATATATGAAGAACTCAAGAAATTAGACATCAAAATGCCCAACAGTCCAATTAAGAAATGGGCTATAGAGCTAAACAGAGAATTCTCAACAGAGGAAGCTCAAATGGCTGAAAGACATTTAAGGAATTGCTCAACATCCCTAATCAGCAGGGAAATGCAAATCAAAAGGACTGTGAGATACCAACTTACACCCATCAGAATGGCTAAGATCAAAAATACTGAAGAAAGCTTATGCTGGAGAAGATGTGGAGCAAGGGCAACTCTTCTCCACTGTTGGTGGGAATGCAAGAATGTACTTTTACACTTTGGAAATCAATTTGGCGATTTCTTAGAAAATTGGGAATCAATCTCCCCCAAGATCCAGCTATACCACTCTTGGGCATACACCCAAGGAATGCTCAATCATACCACAAGGGGACATGCTCAGCTATGTTCATAGCAGTATTGTTTGTAATAGCCAAAACCTGGAAACAGTCTAGATGCCCTTCAACTGAATAATGAATAAAGAAATTGTGGTACATATACACAGTGGAGTACTACTCAGCAGAGAAAAACTATGACATCATGAGGTTTGCACACAAATGGATGGATCTAGAAAAATCATCCTGATTGAGGTAATCCAGATTCAGAAAGACAAACATAGTATGTGCTGTACTCACTCATAGGAGCATAATAGATGTAAAACAAAGGATGACTACACTGCTACTCATAAATCTAGGAGGCTACCTAGAAAACAGGACCCTAAGAAAGACACAGGGATCGCCCAACAACAGAGAAATGGATGAGGTCTGCATGAGCAAACTGGACTTGAGGGCAGTTAATGAAGGGCAAGTGTTGGGGGAAAGAAAGTTTAGGGGAGCGGGAGGTCCCAGCTGGATCAGGAACAGAGAGGGAGAACAAGGAAAAAGAGACTATGATAACTGATGACCCCATGGGAATAGGAAGAAGCAAAGTGTTAGAGAGGTCCTCAGAAATCCACAGATACCTCCACAAAAGACTACTGGCAATGGTCGAGAGAAAGCCTGAACTGACCTGCTCTGCTGATTGGATGGCTATACACCCTAACTGTCAAGCTAGAACTCTCCTCCAATGACTGAAGGAAGCAGATGCAGAGATCCATGGCCAGGCCCCAGGTGGAGCTCCAGGAGTCCAATTGGTGAGAGAGAAAAGGGATTGTATGAGTGAGAGATATTAAGACCATATTTGGAAAAAAGCACAGGGACAAATAGCCAAACTAGTGGAAACACATGAACTATGAAACAATAGCTGAGGAAACCTCAACTGGATCAGGCCCTCTGGATAAGTGAGGCAGTTGATTAGCTTGAACAATTTAGGAGGCTCCCAGGCAGTGTCCCAGAACCTTTCCTTAGTGCATGAGCTGGCTTTTTTGGATCCTGGGGCCTATGCTGGGACACTTTGCTCAGCCTGGGTGAAGGGAGGAGGGGACTGGACCTGCCTCAACTGAAACTGCCAGGCTGAGCTGAATCTGCAGGGGAGTCCTTGCCCTGGAGTAGATGGGAATGGGGTGTGGATTGGGGGAGGACGGGGGGGGGGGGACCCGTATGAGGGAGGACAGGGGAATACATGGCTGATACATAAAATAAAATTAATTATTAAATTAAAGAAAATGAAGTGCTTCTTCCATCAAAGGGCTAAAAGAAAAAAAATCTGTTTTGCAAGCTTTGCTGACTCTGATTTCTGCCCCCAGCATGTAACAGGATCCTCTTAAATTGTGATTTTTTTTCAATGGAAAAACTTTTACAACTAAAAAAAACATATTCTGTTACAGTAGATTATTTAAAAATAATTTCCCCCATTTAAATTGGGGCAGTTCACTTCCACTCAAACAAACCAATCTTCCAAAAAAGAATAGCAAGACAGAGAAGAAAATATTAATAGCTGGACTCAATATATAAAACATGAGTTCTCGTAAGTCACCAAAATCATTTATGTGCTTCTATTAAAATACACCAATGGGCACAGGTAGCATTTATTTCTTATTAGATTAGCCAGATAAGAAATAGAATTCTGAGATTGGAACAGGCAAACACAACTTTATATTTAGGATCAAACATGTTGATTTCTACCTTCCCTCTCCATCTTCTTTGCTTTTAGCATCTGAAAGTGGTTAATCAATAAAGAATAGCTAGCTGGTGAGTCTTTCTAAATGGCAAAGGACAGGAGCTACACACAGTATTTGATAACAGACATGAAAAGAAGTGTTAAATTTTTTTTAAGCAAGTGAAGTGATTTTCTGCTCTAAAGCATCATTTTCAGCATTTTTGGTAAGTTTCATATCTGATTTCTCTTTTCCCAGAAAGAGATGTTCACCAGAAATGTGCAGCTTAGCTCATATAAATGCTAGCTTATCACCCTCACCAAAAAAAAACACATGCAAATAAACAAAGTCAAACTTATGAAGGAAGTGATTTTATAAGTCATGCCTTGTAACAGCACCCATCTCCATGGTGTTTCCCAACCCATCTTTCTCCAGGTAGAAGAAACTGACATGCAGAGAGGCTAAACTGCCAAAGACATAACCAAGAATTTCCTAGGTGTGCCTGCTGTCCTGCCCT
Organism: Peromyscus californicus insignis; assembly: GCF_007827085.1. Taxonomy (NCBI): domain Eukaryota; kingdom Metazoa; phylum Chordata; class Mammalia; order Rodentia; family Cricetidae; genus Peromyscus; species Peromyscus californicus. Next base: position 208,931 of record NW_026294552.1, read on the forward strand.
TGTTTTGCACTGTTCCTCAGACCTCCATACTAAACCTGTTCCTGTGGTTATTTCAGACCTTATTCTCCTTGGATAGCCTTTCATGTAGCTCAAAAGGGCCTGGTACATGTCCTAGGAGGAGAAGGACAAAATCAAAGTGACTTTTCACATCTGATAAGGTCTACTTACTTTTGAAGGAGGAAATTTCTCAAAGATCTGTCTACCGAAAACTTGATGAAGAGTCACAGCAGTTACAGGAATACAGAGAAGTTTTCACAGGGATCTGTGTACATCAGCCCTGGAGTTAATCTCCAATCTAAGGTTACTTGTGGACATATTGCCAGTCATTACTTATACCCCCGCATACCTGGAATTTATGGTGCTACTTTGCTCTCAGCATTAAGGAGCCTCTTCTGACCTCCAAGGAAGGACATAGCATAAGATTGAAATTCATAGTCAAGGCAGTGAATTCAGACCCAATTCCTCATATCTGGAAATTTTAATGGTCAGGAAATTCAAAGAAAAATACATTCATTGAAGTGAAGCTTCTTGTATATAACACATTAAAAGAATTTAGCATGGTACTTGATATGGCAAGGCAATATCAGGGGACATTTATTGACAGGGTGAAGTGGTCTGTGAGTCTATGAGTGTGTCTGTGTCTTTATAAAACTGTGACAGGGAAACACAGGTTGGGTTCAGGAGGAAGTAGGATCTCTTCTCCTGAGAGAGATAAGGTGCTGTTGAGCATTTCATGAAAAACACATCTCACTGACTTGTGAAAACCCCTCTGTCATAGAGGGATTTCTTAACATCTTTATTACACTGAGTTAAAAGGAACAGCAACTTAGAATGTTAAGAATTGATCATAGCCCACAATTCCAGGTAATAGTTCCATTTTTGGAAAATCAAGGTAGGAACTCAGCTAATCATATCACATCCACACCCAAGAGCAGAGATAAGCAAATTTACCCATGCTGCCTGTTTGAGTATGCTTCTGCTAGAGGTTCTTCATACTTAGACACTACAGGTTGCAGACAATGAAATGATTCTGCCCATATTAGGGAGTCTTATCTTATTTAACAATTAATAAAATCCCACAGAGACAAGTTCAAAGAAAAATCTGATCTATATAATTCCTCATTGAGGGTCCCTCTTCCCAGGTGACTAGTTTGATTCAGTTTCATAATAAAAACTAAGAATCACACTGCCCCAGCATCACTGCCAGGATTTGAGGAGATTTCTGTCTGCATTCAGAGCTGTGATTCTCAATCTGTGGGTCACCACCCCATTGGGGGTTACATATCAGATATCCTGGATTTCAAATATTTGAATTATGATTCATAACAGTAGCAAAATTAAATTTAAAAAACAATGAAACAATTATGTTTAGGGTTCACCACAACATGAGGAACTGCTGTTAGTGCTATTTAAAGGGTCAGAGAATTGGAAAAATTAAGAAACATTGATCTAGAGTGTCCAGTGGAACCCTAGTGTCTATGTGTCTGAATATGAATAAGCTTGTAAAGGATTTTCCTGAATATCCTTTGGTCTATAGGAAACTCATATTCTGTGTGGAATATTCCAGCTGTCTGGCCACCTTTACTAGCCAGTAACAGCAGAACAGTTTGAGCTACTCAACTAAGAGTATAACACCCACTACACACATGCTTATGACACAGATTTTAGTCACACTGAATTCCATAACCAAATCACACTCCTAGGGGTACTTGTTCCTAGGCTCTGTCAGCCTCTCCTCTAGCATAACCCTGCCTAGATGTTTCCTGTAGACTCTTTACCAGGAAGTTATTTAACAAGTGTCCTTCTCAGTCAGCATTGATCAGTAATGTCTTGTGGCTAAGGAGATAAGGAGATGCAGGAACTTATGAAGAAGTATAGCATATATAAATTTCTATGATATTATTACCTTCTGTACACAAAATTTCAGTAGGAGATAAACATTCAGTTCCACACATGGAAATAACTAAAGGATGTCCAATAAATGTCCAGAGCTCTCTGGCTTTGGATGAAGGGGATGCTGAAGAGCTTCGCTTGTATCCCAGGAGAGGCTCCTGCAAAGGTCAGCTTGACTTCTGGTGTATGATGAGGAAAGCTCATCATGGAAGCAATGTCAGTTCCCATGGCATCTGCAGCTCTTCCCTGGACATTCTATTGTATCCTGGAGAGCCCTGGCATCCTCTGTGATGTCACCTATGTTGTGGCAACACCAACTGCCCTTGGGAAGTTTATTCAATGTCTTCACCATTTACTGATGAACATGATGGCATACTGAAGAGTCTAATTCAGAAAGAAAATGGAGAGGGTAGAGAGACCAGAGAGTGACAGAAGACAGCTGACCTTCAGCCTCAGTGTAAAACATCAAGAAAGAAATCATCAAGAGAATCATGTAACGAGTTCTGTGCAGGAAAAGGAAAGCTTCCTGGAGGAAGTGGGCATGAGCTGAATCTTTCAGTAATGGGGAAGAGAAAGCTGGAGTCTCTGGGAACCAACAGAACATCCCTGCTTCTCATGCCTCTTGAAATTCAAGAATTCCAGGATATTAATTGTTCTGGCTCAGAAGTCAGGAATGGGTAAGGCCAATGCTTTATGCTGGGAACTCTTGGCTTTCATTCCTTTTGGTAGATAGGCATTGATGTGTGAACATGAGACCAACATTAAAGCGGGAGGGATTAATGAGGTGTGCCCATTTCAAGGCAGGACATCACTCTACTTCAACCACACTGGATAACTTTAGGTATTTCCCAGCTGCTCTGTGTTCCTGAGTTGTCAGTAAGGTGACTTGTTGAGTCTGGTGACAATGTTCTGCCCTTATATGTCTTCTCCATCAATAGTTATATGGTTAGAGTGACTTGTCAAGATATTTGGGGAACCTCTAAATGACTGGACTGATTGTGAACTATGACAATTTTTTCCTGACTTGTAAACCCACAGGCTTGTGGATTCTGCAGCCAAGTTGAATTCTGAGTCTGAAGCTGTGAATGAGCCTGAATAGGCTATCTCCTTGGTTACTTGGAGCATATGCTATGAGGGTAGAGAAAACCAGATAGCTGGGATAAACACTTTTCTTCAATTAGAGGAGACAGCTGAGTTCTGAAGAGGGGGCATCTGAAGTACAGGACAAAATAATTTGCAGTGTCACCGAGTCACTGGTAAACAAGCTTTCTCAAACATTTGATTAGGACTGAGGGTGGTCTGTCCGTCCTCTTTGCCTTGTGATACTGCAAGGTAATTTATGTTCATCTGCCCTCAAGGAGCACCAGAGAGCCAGCATCCCACCAAACCTTCCTCACCAAGATGCAGGTGAAGCAGAAGGTGCAGACTGACCACTCAGCTACAGGAAATGACCACTGAAAGAAAGTAACAGTGAAATTGCCTGATCTTTATCACAGAAGAGAGCATGAAAAATAGGTATTCATTCTTTCAAACCCTGTGTTTTCAATCTCAGGTCCACTCTGTCATCATTAATTCATTTTATATAAGGTCTGTGTTTCTAGGAGGCTGCATGTTCAGGGTATGCCTTCAGGGTACACCAAAATCATGTCTCTGAACTCCTCCCAAAGGCAGAACCTCAAATGTGGACAGGAAAGTCATAAGGACATAGACTATTCTGCTTCCTCTAAAAAGAAACAAAAACACAGCCTGTGGCATGAGTCATAGTACTCATGGACTGAGACAGTAGTATGTGAGTTCCCAGCATGCATTTGAAGAGGTTCTATCAAGTGCTGGCTAGTGTGATAAGTTAGTTGCTGTGAGTTTGAGTTAATTTTTTGTTACTTGCTTTAAAAGGCCTTGTGCGTTTGATCCTCCAAGCATCAATTGGAGAGGCCTGGTCACACATCTAAATGTGTGGATACAGGAACTGAGACTGATCCCTGCTCCTTTTGTTCCCCTCTGAGAGTACACTCCTGCATGCATTTGTTCAGCATCCAATTGATAGAGTTCTCCCACTCTCACTTAGTCTCTCTTTCTCTGTCTCTCTAAATATCTCTTTCTCTGTCTCTCACATACATGTGTATATGTTGTGTATTTTTCTAGGTGTTTGTGCATGTGTCTCCCTCTAGTTCCTGCAATCAGGATATGTGGTTGGGCATGAGCAGTTCCCTATCTCACAGTTCCCAGGTGATACCTTGGTGAAAATTGGGAGCACCACTTTGAGTATTATAGTTCCGCCAGTGCACTTTCTTTAGTGACACATAGGTATACCCCTGGGGAGTTTATAAATCTGTCATGATGATGAGTCCCATCCTCAAAACTGTTCATGATGTTATTTTGGTCTCCAATGTGAAAGGTACCATCATTTAGAATTTCTTTTTGAAGACAGGAGAAACATCTTCACAGACTCTGGAGGGTACACACTTGTTGAGAAGACACCAGGGAAATTCTTAGACAGATATTTCGGCAAGCCTCCTGAGAGAGCTCATGCACCTCCACCTCCCATCATTTAAACAGTCTGCCTCTACTGGTGTAGGGTCAGAATAGGTGTTAGTAAATTGTTTGCAAATCTGTAGGTTTGGTCCCGGGTTTTGGTACCAACAATATAAGTAAATTTGTTGCAACAACTCAGGGGAAAGGTGTCCTGACTACCTTGGGAGTCAGGCAATACCTTGATCTGCTTAGGACAACTCTGATAGATGGAACTGCAAGAAGACAGATCAGTCCTGGAGGGCGAGGTATCCTGGACACCTCAAGCTGCTCAGAACAGCAGCTCTGCCCTGAATGTGTCCTGGACACCTGGAGCTGTTTAGCACGGCTCTGATGGCTGGAACTGCAAGGACAGTTTAGCTCTGGAGGGTGAGGAATCCTGGACACCTCAAGCTGCTCACAACAGCTCTTCCCTGAAGGTGTCCTAGAGACGTGGAGCTGTTGTGCACAGCTCTGATGGCTGGAACTGCAAAGAAGCAACCTGACCCTGGAAGGGACAATTTTTTGACTTCATGGGAAATTCAGGCCTGGAGCTGATGGGAGATGATCTCCCCACAGGATACAATAATCCTTCTCTTCTCCTGGAGAACTCCTACATCTGAACTTTGCTCAGTCTCCTCTTAAGGGGGCTTCCTAGCTGAGCTCTGCTTCTCTGGCCTAAGATGTTGCTACTTTTGCTTCACTCTTCAAAAAGGGAAAAACACCTGCAGAAATGTAGCAATGTCCTCCAGCTCTGGAGAAAAGTGTTACTTTTTAGCTCTTTATTGCTCTGTCCAATGAGGGACCTCTCAGCAAAGATCTTCTCTATGCCAGGCCAGTGAATGAAGATCTTCACACCCAAAACTCTTCTGAGAAAGAGATTTATTTGAAGGGAAGGTGGAGTCCAGGACAGTAGGTGCCTCTACCAGGGTAGAGAGAACAGCCTTTTTTCCTAACTGAACAGGCAGTGCAGTTTACACAGGATGTTTTGGGGGTGGAGTCAACCAGGGGTTGGCTTGGTGCCCAGGGTTCTACTGTTCTACTCTGTGATTGGTTGGTTTCACAAGTCAGTTGGCCAGGGCCAGAGATGGCTCTCATCTGACTGAGCCTATTGGTGTGTTTCTTTCTGCTCCAATCTGAATCTTCTTTCCCTATTTCTGGGCTCAAGGGTGAGGGTGGGTTTCTTTAGCCAGCCCCTTGTCCCTACAACAAAAATGTATAATAAGTGCCAAAAGTTCTCAGCCTCCAGAACAACTATTTTTAACCTTCCAAATGCCATGACCATTGAAATACATTTCCTTGTGTTGTGACATTCCACCATAAAATTATTTTTCTTGCTGCTTCATAACTGTAATCACTACTGTGATCAATCATTATATAAATATCTGTTATGCAGGGGGTCTGAGATTCCTCCCCTGTGAAAGAGTCATTCCATCACCAAATGAGTCATGACATTTAGAAGTCCAGTGTTTCACATGAGATGGTTATCACACAGGGTCTTGGGCAGGGGTTTATTGCCATAGGACTGCTACACCACTCGTGTCTCCTACCCTCACTCAGAGGGGATTTGTCCTCTACTTGCTGATGTTTCCCCATTTCCATGGTCAGAGAAGGGCAGATGGGGAATCTGTTTTCTTACTACAGGTTCATGTATTTCTGTTGTTGGAGTTTTCAGAAATAGTATGATTCTTTCTGGAATTCCCTTTTCTCTACCATTGGCAAGGAGGAAACGGTCAGAGACCTTCAGACACAGAAAAAGCACGTAAGAGCAAGCAGCTGGGTCAACGTTAGGTCAGCAACATTTCCTTCTGTAACATTAGTCTCTTTAACCTTCAACCCACTTGTGTTTAATTCATCACTTTACTCATACACATCCCTCCCCACACACATATTCAACACCATCACCACTTTCATGACGGTCAACTGTTTATTTTTTTGTCCATGCACCAGTAGTTCTGGGAAGTGAGTCTTTTGTGAGAATCACTTGGCAATCAATCCCTGCCTCTCTGAAGCTGCAGTCCAATGATGGAGATGGATCAGTCACACATCACAGACCTGCATGCCATTATGAGGAGAGAGGTGCTATGAACAGCCTTGAGGGAGTAAGTTCAAAGTCCAGCACCATTTGCTTTTTGCACATTTGCTCTTCAGGGTTTATGTATGATCACAGTGGGGATAGCAGCTTGCAAGTAGGAGAGCCCCCTGCAAAGGTCAAGTGAGTCATTCTCTTTGTCTCCTCATTGGGTAGTATGTGGCCTTCTTCCTCCCATTCTCTGCATGCCAAGGTGGTCTCTTCACTTTGACAAGCTGTTGGTTCACACTTATAGAGACCTCAGTGGGATTTGGGCAGCAGTGTTTATTGTGTGTTCTGTTCTTTTTTCTTTTGTCCTCTCCCATAGTAGTTGACCAAATTCCCTATCTGATACTCTCCAAAATGTTGGAACCACAGTGTCAATAACACTAGGGAAAGACTGAATGTATTGGCACTTTTGAACGTGATGCCCATGTCATAGCTGAGGGATTGTACTACTCTCCAGGACAGTATGTAGCTTTGACATGCTGAGAGGTCTTGAGCTCTGCCCCTGACACAAAATCAGTGATTTTTGTTTCTGAAGCTTCTGGACCCTGACCCAGCTAATAGTGGGGTTCCATAATCCTTCCATTTGTGTGTTCTCTTAACTTGAAGTGGTGCCATTCTTACTAGAGGAGTGTGTCATACATGGTGATCCTTTTATAGAACTGAGTGTTTCATTGGTTCTTTTGTATGGTTTGTTCAGGTTGGATTTTATTAGTATTGGCTGAGTATTCTCTTGTACAGTATGAGTTAAGATTCAGAACTAATTTACATGAGTTCTGATCTTTGTTGTTTCTTGCTGACTAATGACATTTCATTTTTATGTTTTCAACACACAGTTATTTGTGTATAAACTCACGGACATAGCATTCACTCAGATGTGCGCACACTGTAACTCACATGTGGATGGTGGATGGGAATAGTTTACTAGAGTTCAATGCCTTTGTTATACCATGTTTCCCAGGAGTTGAATTCAGACTTGTTGGCATGTGTCTTTACTTGCAAAATCATCTACTAGTCCCAATTTTTTAAAATGTTTTCCTTTATACCAATAGACTTCAACTTCCCTCTTGCATCACCTTTTTTTGTAGAATCCAATGTTCTATTATTTTTGTACATTACAAGAATGTGATGCTCTATTCCTACCACCATTTGTGTCTAAGAATTTTGGAACCTATTCCCAATTTTTTTAGCATCTCACTGATTGTTCAGTGTTTTATTTTCTAGCCTCCATGTGTTTGTATATTTTCCATAGTTTATTTTTGTTTTATTTTGTATTTTTTATACTGTGATCTTATAAAAATAAAAGTTATTTCAATTACCTTGTTTTTGAAAAGATTTGATTCACATAAAACCATTTTGAAAAGTAATTGCTCAGGCTGCTGATAAAAATTAATTCTGCTACTCTTCCATGGAATGTTCTGTAAATGTTGAATCAGTCCATTTACTTGTGTATCGGTTGTTCATTGCTTTGCTTTTGTTTTGATAACCAATATAATCATGTATTAAAATCACCCAAAATAATGTTGAGTTCTCTCTGTTAGCTCATATTTAGTAGTGTGTGCTTTATAAAATTGGGAACATCAGTGTCACAAGAACATACGTTTATGGACTCTTGTTGAATTTCTCACTTTATCAATATGTAGTGACCTTCATTTTCTCATTCACTAATTTAACTTTAAAGTGCACACTGTGGACTATCAGTATGGTTATACTTGTTTGTTTCCACATGTGATTTTCTGCCTATTTCTTTGGCACTGAAGTTCATTTGTTTCAGGTACCAAATAGCTCTTTGTAATATAATATTATTTTAAGGTTCACTGCTTTTGTTTATGTTGAATTTGTTTAACTCTGCCAAACTATATTACTGTGCCTGTGTAAAACACCTGATGATTTAATAAAGAACTGGCCAACAGCAAGAAAGGAGAAAGGATAGGTGGGCTGGCAGACTTAGAGTACATATAGAAGGAGAAAGCAGAGTGGAGAACTCTAAAATCAAGGAGTCAGAGAATGAGGAGGGCTCCAGGAGCCAGCCACCCTGCTACACAGCAAGCTACAGAGTAAGAGTAAGATTTACAGAATTTAGAGAATAAGAAAAGCCAGAGGTAAAAGATAAAAGGGTTAATTTAAGAAAAGCTGGCTGGAAATTAAGCCAAACTAAGGTTGGGCACTCATAAGTAAGAATAATCCTCTGTGTATGATTTACTTGGGAGCTGGATGGAGGTCCATCAAAAGAGCAATAACCTGCAATAACAGCTCTCTTTCATTTATGTAGTCTATTCTGTCAGGCTATTTCTTCTAATTGGAATGTAAGACACTTAAAAGTCAGAATTATCTCAAGTTGTACAATAATTACTGTCATTTTATTATATCTCCTTTACTATATATTTTAATTTTTCAAGATAGCTTTTACTTAAATATTTTTAGTCTAATGATGTATTTGGACTCTCTCACATACATTTATACTCAAGCTTCTCAGTTCTCTTCTTCTTGCTTTGGTTTTGGGAATGCTTTCATCTAACTTATTATTTTTGTCTGTTTTTAAAGGATACATTCATAGGATTCATTGCAATCTTTGTCTTTACCTAAAGACATTTAAGGTAGCTACATTAAATGCACCAAAGATGAATACATTCTGAATGTAAGGTTTTTTTATATTATTCAATACAACAATCTTTTAATAAATAGAGTTTTCAAGATATCACTTCTCAATTTCACCCAAGGAAAAAATGACATGATTGTAGGCTATGATAGGCAAAAACGAAGGGTATTATAAAATTTAAGCTGCCTTATCCAAGCTTGGAAAATCCTAGTTGTGTCCATATTCTGCAAAGACTTTTGATAGTACTGCATAATTTATTTGTGGCACAATGACATTATAAGTTACCCAAACTATTGATTGTACTTGAATGACTGATGTAATAGTAAAATTTACCCTAAAGGTTTCTCTTTTAATCACCAGTAACCTCATATGACAAATTATTGGAATTATCAGTGATTTTTAAAAAATTAATTTATTCATAATAGACATACAGCCTCAGGCAGAAAAATATTAACATTTAAAAGGCGAAAAGTAACAAGGGCCTGTGTAAATAATGGGCACAAGAGTGGGGTTGTTTCCATTTTCCTGATATGAGAAGTAAATTATATGGACCATGTCTTAATTTTCAACAATCTACTGGGATAAAAAATGACGCTTTCAATAATGCTTGGTTTACTACAGCCATATTAAAGGTAGAAGGAAAAATACTTACAACTCACAGAGAGACTTGTGTTTTCAGGAGTAGAAAAATGAGGATATAAACTGAGGTCATGATTGGGTGGGGTTGATTTGCCATGGGGCTATTGTGACAGACTGTGAGATGAATGTTGTTGCCTGGCAACCCAAGTGGGATTCTCTCTGCCCATGTCATGGGACTAACAAGCAGGGAGCAGCTGAGATGCAGTGTTTTCTTAGGACACTTTATTATTCAAAATATGTGTACCATATAACCTTTTTTGTGCACAAAGTGAGAGGTGATGCCAATCAGTCCATGGCCAAAGCCTTGGACATTAACCTTGCACCTGGCACTAATTCTTAGTAAAGTGTACCTAATCCCACTGAATATTGCCTGAGCAAAAGATGTTCAGAGCCTTTTCTGGGTGGATGTCCCATTAACTATTAATTAAACTATGGAATAAGAAATAAAAGCCTCAGAGTTATCTTCCAGGGTATCAGTTATTGTTACCTTCTTTCTGCCAGGTTTTAAGCCTTTTCTTATAGTAGATTGAGGTAGAAGTAGGAGTTGCTTTTCTCTGAGACAGATGCCCAACTTAACCTATCTGATACACTCTAAAACACTAGATGAATGGGGACAGTACCACCTATGAAAATTGAAGGCATTGTGTGTCACTTTTGAACGTGGGGTCTGAAGATAGGTGAGGTTCCTGCCACACTGTTCAAGCTGGGATTTTATTGTTACTTATTGAGAAGTCTCAGTCTCAGGCTCTAGGCCAATGTTGATATTTACTCTGATGCTTCTGGACCCTCTTAGTGCTAATAATGTGGTTACATTAGTTTTTCAATATATATAGTTACTGTAAATTGTGGAGGTGCCATTTACACTAGAAGAGTGACTCTGGTCTTGGAATCAAGTGAGTAAACCTGGTATGCCAAGATTGGGACCCCAAAGACAAACCACCACAGACCTTAGGTTCAGAATGCAATTAGCATGGTTTATTTCTGTTTGTTTACAAGCCTCGGACAGGGAAGCTCGATCCAAAGCTCTCACTTGTAGTCGTGAGGCCAGGAGGAACTTGCTTTTTCTTTGTGTGGCTAGCTTTTTAAAGGCAAAATCCACAAGCCCTTCAGGGGGGTTGGGGGTGTTTTGCACGGGTGCAACTCGGATTGGTTTATCTTTATCTCTGTTCTCTTTTAATTGGGTGAGGGTATGCAACCTTTGAATTTACTGGTTGGTGGTTACAATTTATTACTTTGGGGGCAGTCCAGCACAAGTCCCAGGCTTTGTCCTTGAGCCACCATGGGGGCTGGCTGGCCAAGCACATACTGCACATAAATCTAAGTTGGTGAGGGGCCCCAGAAAGTAAACATCTGGCTGAACTTTGAGCAGTCAGAGTACGTGCAGAAAGGGAGCTACTGCAAGGAGCTATGTCTTTCGTTCATGGCCCTCCCAGAAACTGCTTGCTCAAGTCTCAGGAAACTGAAATTGAGGCCTGATCTCTGAGAGAAGACTGAGCAGCCTGTTAAGGCATCTGCTTGGTCCTTTCAAACCCATGTTAATTCTATGGAAATTCTATGCTGAAACCGAATTGTCTTAGTGATACACTCAGTTTTTTCCCTTTGGTTTCATGTGACAGATTCCAAGTAATGGAGTCTGCAGTCTCCAGCACATCCAAGTTGATTCAAGATCTGTGCACCTGGTGGACAGTGTACATTCCCAAAGCATGCAGGGCTCTTGAATTCTTCTTGACCGAACAGAAAGAGAAAAACAGTCTCACAGTTAAAATAGTTGTTGTATTTAGCAGGGAAACAAAAATTATCACCCCAGGAGTGCTCACCCCAGGAGTGCACACATGGTGCTCTAGGTAAGAAGGGAAGTTGCCTGGGATTTCTTTCTTCACACTTGATTGAAAACGGAGATACAAATTCTACAGAGCCACACTCACTGTCTCTAGCTGTTCTTTGGCTCTTTAAACTAAACCATCCTGTAGGGCCCTGTTCTCCTCCCATATTGAGTAAAGCCATTGCCTGCTTGTGGACCTTGACTAGATGTTCTCCCTATGCTAATTCCCTGGTGGGTTCCTCCCTCCTGAATGCTTAAGGGAAGTTCCTTGTTTGTGTATCTTGCATATTGGGCATTAACAGCTTAGATGCAAGATCATAAACATCAGTAGAGAACTTCTGCCTTCTAGGGTTCTCCCATTGTGCTGTAAGCCTGTATTTATGGTTTCCTCCATCGTTCAATAAAGGGCAATCGGCATTCTCCTGAGGCAAATGACCTACTGTCTTTGTCTCTGTTTTTCGATCCACAGCCCCTTGCTGGGACATGGTGAATGGGTGGTGGTAGCGTGTGCATTATTGCTACACCATTCCACATTTCCAGAGAATGCAACATATCTAGGTTGTTCTTCTCTCTTCCCATGAAGTTGAAGGAATACTGGTATTCCTCTTAGTGTTTGTATTTATTTACTATTAAGATTATAATATGATTATGTTATTTCCTCTTGATTTGTGGACTCACAACCATCCCATTTATGTTTTCTGTTCTATGCATTTGATAAAAATTTAACAATATGAATACCCAAACAGGAGCTAAATAATCCAACAATTGCTATGCCAATTTGCACGAGAAAAAACCCAGGAGGTAGCAGTCCTACATAACAATCTAGCAGAAACAAAAAGATGTTGGGCATGGGAGAAATTGTCCTCCCAATGGAATAGTACAATATGTTACTTGATATTGTTATTTTAGATTGCATTATACTATATTAAAATCCTCTTCCTATGTGTGAACAATACCACATATATTCCTTTGTTTACACGTTTAGGGCTTCTTTTATCAGTAATTTTTTTTTACAAAATCTAAAACATTTATAAGCACAAAAATTTCTAATATCATAAATATTATCTTCTCAGTTATCTGTTCTAGCTTCCTTTCCTTTCTCCTTCCTTGATTCTTCTTTCCTACCTACTTTCCCTCATCCACCTTTCATCCTTTATCTTTTATTATTACTCACTATACTCATATTCATTTTATTTTCCTTTACATATTTTTCTTTCTTCTTTACTTGCGTTCTTCCTTCCATCATTTATTCTTTCATTCTTCCTTTCTTTCTTTCATTTTTCTTCTATGTAATGTCCTTGTAGCAAGCACATACCCCAGTTATGGGGGAGTAATAATCACTCTTGATTCAGACTTGGTATAACACTCATTTATTCACACAGTAAGATTACAAGCAATATTCATCCTGTCTTCTAAATGGAAGCAGGAGTACCTCCCCGGGTCTACAGGTCCAGACTCACCACATCTGTTCCTCTGGATCTTGGAACAGCCTTCCTCAGGTCAGCCATGTCTGCACTGGGGACAGGATCTCACATCTCTGGCAGAGGAGAGTCATCTCGCGGGTCAGATCTGAGACTTCATCTTTTATATCCTTTCCTGGCTAGGTTTCTAGTCTTATCCCTACTTCCACACATAGCTTATAGCTTATCACTACTCCATTTGTGGTTTACTTACATCATTCTATTGCTTATCACTCCTGACCAGGGTTGTTCACCCTAGGCCTTATATGTGTTCCTTACAGTCCTTCTTTACAAGAGCTGAAGATTTAGTTCACAGACCAAGATCATGTCAGAAAAAATTACTACAAGTGAACCTCACATACATTATTAATAGGAGAATGTGGAAAAATTGTATGCTGCTTTGCTACCAGGCATCTGGTTTTGGTAGTGGATTTGTAATATCAATGAGCAGAATACAGTGTCTTTTCTCTGTGTGAACATTATCAGGAGACTTCCATGCTGTAATGGAATGTTATTTCAAACCTGTGAAATAAGAAAAGCTTCCTTTTTTCTGGTTTCCTTTGCCTTTGTGACTTACTAGCAAACATTCACCCTGAAATCATTGAATCATTTTTACCTTGGATGACATTACACACTAACATGCTAAAAATCTCATACAGATCATTCAAGGTCAAAGTTTAAAAATCTTCCTTCCATGCTCTTCCATACATATTGATATTGTCTATTTAAGATACTGTATGATCACAGGTACAATAATGGGGAGCAGAAGGCCTACTTATAATCTAAGATAGGGTTTGAATTCAGAGAATCCATGAGTTGACAAAGATGGAAACATTCTATATACTCTAGAGAAGAAGTCAGTCTTCAAAAGATTCTGAAGACATCACAGAGTGATTTTTGTATGTAGTAAGTATAGGATGCCATATCTACTGTTAGCTTTATCCAAGTTTAAAATAGGAACAAAATTGGTTTTTGGTGAAAGCCACATAAAAACCACAAGGTTCAAGAATAGCTGAAGTTATAGCAGGTTATAGTCCAGTGATCAGAAAAGAGACATATCTACCCTTCTCAGGGTAATTATTTATTCTTTTGAGAAAACAGGTAAGACTCTTGGCTCAAAATGTAGAAATCAGATTCTCAGAGATTTGAAATACAAAACAAGCTCCTTTTTATACCTTACAGCTTGCCCTCATGAATAAAGATTTGTCAGCAACAAAACGGATTCCTAGACCTATTTTGATAAAGAGGGTCTCAGGTCTCCATCCATGATGTAAAGGAAACGATAACCAGACTACAACCCACAGCTCCAGAGAAGCTAGCTACAAAGGAGTACCCTAAGAGAGACACATAGATAGTTCAGCAAAGAAGAAATAGATGAGATCTACATGAGCAAACTGGTAGTGAGGTGGTTAATGGAGAGCAAGGAATAAGGAATGAGAACACAGGGGAATGGGATGGTCAAGCTGGGACAGAGACAGAGTGGGAGAGCAAGGAAAGAGATACTATGATAAATGAAGACATCATGGGAATATGGAGAATCAGGGAGCTAGGAAAGTTCTCAGGAACCCACAAGGATGACCCCACCTTAGAGTACTGGCAATAGTCAAGAGGGTGCCTGAGCTGACCTACTCAGTGATTGGATGGTTAAATACCCTAACAATCATCATAGAACCTTCATCCAGTGACTCATCGAAGCAGATGCACAGATCCACAGCCAGGTGCCTGGCCAAGTTCCAGATGTCCAATTGATGAGAGAGAAGAGGAATTCTATGAGCAAGGGACATTGAGACCATGCTGGGAAAAAGTACAGAGAAAACTAGACAAACTAGTTGAAAACATGAACTGTGGACCAACAGCAGAGGAGCCCCCATGGTACTGGACTAGGCCCTCTGGATAGTTGAGCCAAATATTAGCTTGAACTGTTTAGGGGGCCCTCAGACAGTGGGATTGGGACCTGTTCCTAGTGAATGAGCTGGCATTTTGGAGCCTAGTGCCTACAGTGAGACACTTTGTGCAGCCTTGGTGCAGGGAGGAGGGGCTTGGACCTGTCTCAACTGAATTTACCAGGCTCTCCTGACTCCTCATGGGAGAACTTGCCTTGGAGGAAGTGGGAATGGGGTTGGGTTGGGTTGAAGGCTGGGAGGTGGGAGAAGGGAGGACATGAGAATGTATTTAGTATGCAAAATGAAGAGAAAATTCCTTAATAAAAAGGAAAAATTCTTAGTGTCATTACATTATCTGGCATCTTGGGATAATTACCTTACAGGGCAATACTTCAAGGTAAAGTGCCAAATGGATAACTGATGGGGAAAGGAAGATGCATGAAACTTAAAATTATATATACAAAAAGAAATCATCCAGCTATGGTATAAGATACACAATTGATTGCTAGTTATAGTACTTTATTACATTTCTACCAGACACATGAAAATACCTTTTTAAATACACACATAAAGTGTTTAATGTTTCTTATATTTTTATCTATTATTTTCAAGGTGTGTTTCTTTGGCTGACATTTTACCCTACACACAGGGTGTTATAAACTACTAAGTTCATTTATTCCATGATTTTACAGGGGCAAACAAAGTAAAAATGGACATCATAATGTATGAACAGATTGCTGACACTGTCAAGTGCTTTTTTACAGACTGAACACCACTGTGTAACTGAATGTAAGTGTTTTGGATAAGGATCTTGCCAAATACTTTATAATAATAAGCCCTCAGTACTTTTTGCAGCTACTCAAAGACTATTGTAATATGCAAAGGCTTTAAGAGATTGACTGCATAGAAAAAGTTTTATTTGTGTATAAAGAGCAAAACTGTATGACACTGACTATATTTTTAGGGTTTCTCTGCTGTATGACTTTTTCTAATGATTTCAAAGGCTACTGATACATACAAAGGCTTTATCACACAGATTACATTCATAGGGTTACTTTCCTGTAGGTGTTGTATCATGCATTTGAAGAATACTGTGTGTGAAAATACCTCACCACATTGATTAAATTCTTGGGGTTTCTCTCTAGTATGTGATCTTTCATGCATTTGAAGATGACTGTGTCGACGAAAACCTTTACCACGTTAATTATGGTCATAGTTTTTTGCTCCGGCATTCCTTCTTTAATATATTTTAAGAGTACTGTGATGAGCATAGACTTTACCACATTGATTACATTCATAGGGTATCTCTTCAGTATGTCTTTTTTTATGTATTTGAAAAGTACTATGATGTGCATAGGCCTTAACACACTCATTACATTCATAGAGTTTATCTCCAGTATGTGTTCTTTTATGCATTTGCAGAGTTTGGTGATGTGCAAAGGCTTTACCACATTGATTACACTCACAGGGTTTCTCTCCTCGAAGTGTTCTTTTATGTACTTGAAGATGACCATGTTGTGCAAAGGCTTTACCATACTGATCACATTCATAGGGTTTCTCTCCAGTATGGGTTCTTGTGTGCTTTTGAAGATGACTGAATCTTGCAAAGGCTTTATCACATTCCTTACATTCATAGGGTTTCTCTCTTGTCTGTGTTCTTTTATGACTTTGAAGATGAGCATGTCGTGCAAAGGCTTTACCACACTGATCACATTCATATGGTATCTCTCCAGTATGTGTTCTTTTATGTATTTGAGGAATATTGGGTTGTGCACAGGCCTTATTGCACTGATTACATTCATAGGGTTTCTCTCCAGTATGTGTTCTTTTATGCCTTTGAAGATGACTATGATGGGCAAAGACTTTAACACATTGATTACATTGAAAGGGTTTTTCTCCCATAGGTGCACTTTCATGCCTTTGAAGATGACTCTCATATACAACAGTTTTACCACATTCAGCATATATGAAAGGTTTCTTCTCTCCAGTTTGACTTCTTTCATGCCTGCAAGCACATGTAAAATCTTTACCATTATCATTACACTGTTGACTCTTTATATCTGTATGAATTAAATTCAAATTTGGTCTAATTGTAAAGAGGAATCAGATTTTAATGTTTCATCATTGTTTTTACACCCATGATTTATTTATGCAGTCCTAGTACTCATAGGGCTTCTCTGTAGTGTGAGTTTGTTAATGTATTAAAAGTAAAGCTAAAAAATCAATTATGTGTATAGTAGAATCAAATTCAACAAGTATACTCAATATGGGGACTGCTACATATCTACTCATTGTTATGAGAATGAGGTATGTTATGTCTTCATATCACTATGTTTTTATTGGCTTATATCCAGGGTGACATATGATATACCTAGTAAAGGCAAAATAGCAAATAAAAGATTTCCACATTGAATTCCGTTTGACTTTCTGTCCTCATAGACTTGTGATATACGGATTAAGGTTTCTCCTCAACAACATACCTTGACTTTTGACTCTAACTGCCCCACTCACTAAACAGCTCAGTCACAACAAGTATATGAGTTACACTAGCTTTACTATGGACTATTTGCTCAAAAGAAAGTTTTGACAATATACTTATCAGCTCTTCACTGTGTATAACTTTTGTGATATGAATGTTATGAAATAAAAAGACTGACAGTTCTACAGAATAGCTCTCATGGTGCTATAATTTTAATGGTGATCTCTTTGGAGAAACTGTTTCTTTGACACTGTTCTTAAAAGAATGCTTTGCAAATACCATTCACCAACCTGAAATTAAAGTTTATGGTGTTATGAGCATTTAATAATCATCAATGCACTTTAAGTGGTACTTATTTACACTGCTGTTTTTGTTTAAAATTTCCAGGACACAATATAACTTCTTCACAGGCATATTTTTATCAGCTTGCACAAGAAAATTACCTTACATGTCTTCTAGAATTTTGAAAATGTTCCTCAATATTATGATTTTCCCAACTGTATCCTAAAATAGAGTACCAGAAAATTTATATTATTCAAAGCATTGCAAAATTTATGTTACTATCTTCAATCAATCTTAGAAACGTGCCTGATTTATTCACCTCACTCTTCTTTCTCAATCAAATTACACAGGAACATCCAAAACCAAGAAACACTTGCCCCCCCCTTTTTTTTTCTTTTTTTTAAATTTATTTTAATTTATTTTGCAATACAATTCAGTTCTACATATCAGCCACGGATTCCCTTGTTCTCCCCCCCTCCCATCCCCCTCACCTTCCCCCCAACCTCCCCCCCCCATTCCCATCTCCTCCAGGGCAAAGCCTTCCCCACAGACTGAGGTCAACCTGGTAGACTCAGTCCAGGTAGGTCTAGTCCCCTCCTCCCAGGCCAAGCCAAACAATCCTGCATAGGCCCCAGGTTTCAAACAGCCAACTCATGCAATGAGCACAAGATCTGGTCCCACTGCCTGGATGCCTCCCAAACAGATCAAGCCAATCAACTGTCTCACCCATTCGGAGGGCCTGATCCAGTGGGGACCCCTCAGCCATAGTTCATGTGTTTCCATTCATTTGGCTATTTGTCCCTGTGCTTTATCCAACCTTGGTCTCAACAATTCTCGCTCATATAAACCCTCCTCATTCTCGCTAATTGGACTCCCAGAGATCCACCCGGGGCCTAGTCATGGATCTCTGCATCCAGATCCCTCAGTAGTTGGATGAGGTTTCTAGCACAACAATTAGGGTGTTTGGCCATCCCATCACCAGAGTAGGTCAGATCGGGCTGTCTCTCGACCATTGCCAGCAGTCTGTTGTGTGGGTATCTTTGTGGATTTCTGTGGGCCTCTCTAGCACTTTGTTTTTTCCTATTCTCATGTGGTCTTCATTTACCATGGTCTCCTATTCCTTGTTCTCCCTCTCTGTTGTTGATCCAGCTGGGATCTCCCGCTCCCCCAAGCTCTCTTTCCCTCAACCCTCACCTTTCATTACCCCCACTCATGTCCAGGCTGTTCATGTAGATCTCATTCCATTTCTCTGTCATTGGGCGATCCCTGTGTCTTTCTTGGGGTCCTGTTTTCCAGGTAGCCTCCCTGGTGATGTGAGTAGCAGACAAGTCATCCTTGTTCCATGTCTAGTATCCTGCTATGAGTGAGTACATACCATGCTTGTCTTTCTGAGTCTGGGTTACCTCACTCAGGATGATTTATTCTAGATCCATCCATTTGTCTGCAAACCTCATGATGCCATTGTTTTTCTCTGCTGAGTAGTATTCCATTGTGTATATGTACCACATTTTGTTTATCCATTCTTCAGTTGAAGGGCATCTGGGTTGTTTCCATGTTCTGGCTATTACAAACAATGCTGATATGAACATAGCTGAACAAGTGCTCTTATGGTGTGGTTGAGCATTTCTTGGGTATATGCCCAAGAGTGGTATAGCTGGATCTTGGGGGAGATTGATTCCCAATTTTCTAAGAAAGCGCCATATTGATTTCCAAAGTGGTTGTACAAGCTTGCATTCCCACCAGCAGTGGAGGAGAGTTCCCCTAGCTCCACATCCTCTCCAGCATAAGGTGTCTTCAGTGTTTTTGATCTTAGCCATTCTGACAGGCATAAGGTGGTATCTCAGAGTTGTTTTGATTTGCATTTCCCTGATGATTAGGGATGTTGAGCAATTCCTTAAATGTCTTTCAGCCATTTGAGTTTCCTCTGTTGAGAATTCTCTGTTTAGTTCTATAGCCCATTTCTTAATTGGACTGTTGGGCATTTTGATGTCTAATTTCTTGAATTCCTTATATATTCTGGATATCAGTCCTCTGACAGATGTGGGTTTGGTGAAGATCTTTTCCCATTCTGTAGGCTGTCGCTTTGCCTTGTTGACCGTATCCTTTGCTCTACAAAAGCTTCTCAGTTTCAAGAGGTCCCATTGATTGATTGTTTCTCTCAGAGTCTGTGCTACTGGTGTTCTATTTAGGAAGTAGTCTCCTATGCCAATGCGTTCAAGACTACTTCCTACTTTCTCTTCTAGCAGGTTCAGAGTAGCTGGATTTATGTTGAGGTCCTTGATCCACTTGGACTTAAGTTTTGTGCACGGTGATAGATATGGATCTATTTGCAGCCTTCTACATGTTGATATCCAGTTTTGCCAGCAAGATTTGTTGAAGATGCTTTCTTTTTTCCATTGTGCACTTTTGGCTTCTTTGTCAAAAATTATATGTTCATAGGTGTGCGGATTAATGTCAGGGTCTTCAATTCAATTCCATTGGTCCACATGTCGGTTTTATGTGAAGTAAAATACACTGTCTTACGTATAATAGTGAGGTTCCTGTAGGTCTCAATCATCACTTCTTTGTAGAATTCTTCTGGGAAGGATCCAGCAAAGTCCACTCTTCCCAAGTGAAATTGACATGCAAATCATCATAGGTCACTGCATTCTAAAAGATCCCTATATATGTACAGCAGAAAGCATGATTCTGAGTACATTATAAATGTATACTTCTTTGTCAGTATATTCATACAATTCTGGTGCTCCTCATACTTATTTCCTGACATACATATTATAATGTAACTGCCAAGTCACTTTAGAAGGGCAACCTCTGTCATTTCTGTTCCCTTTGAGTAGGATGCCACCTTACAAGAGAAATGCCTATTAACAAACATAGAGCAAGGAAACTGATGAACAGTACAGAGTACACTTGAAAGAAAATGTATGAACAATAACTAACTACGGAGAAGAAAATAAGGTGGACAAGCTGGGTGTATTGTCTCATGGCTTTAAACCCAACACTCCAAAGTCAGGCACAGGATTATCTGCCTCTGCGTTGAATGCCAGAATAATCAATGCAATCAGGTCAAAGACAACCAAAACCTAGTTGAGCAATTATTCTTGTGGTAAGATGGAGGAGTATCATTGGGTATATGCACAAAAGAAGTATAGCTGGGTCTTGAGATAGATTAACTCCCAATTTTCTAAGAATTGCATATTGATTTCCACAGTGCCTGTACAAATTTCAACTTGTGATAGCAGTGAAACCCCTTGCTCCATGTCCTTGCTAGCACTAGCTGTCACTTGTGTTGTTGATCTTAATCATCTTTACAAGTATAAGATGAAAGCTCAGAGTAGTTTCCATATGCATTTCCCTGATGGCTAAGGATGCTGAACATTTCTTAAGTCTTTTTCAGCCACTTTAGGTACCTCTACTGAAAATTCTGTTTAGAGGTGTACCTCATTATAACTGCATTGCTTGGTTTGTTGTTGTCTAGTTTCTTGGGTTCTTTATTATCTTGTGTAAGAAAACCCAGAAGCACATAGACAAACATGTTGTACTCACTTATATGTGAAAATTAGCTCTTAAGTAAAGCACAATCACAGTAAAACAAGTTAATCACAGTACAACCCATAGAGGCTAAGTAGCAAGAGCAGGACTAGGGTATATGCATTAATCTTATTGGGAGAAGGAAATAGAATAGATTTTGTGGGTGCACTGGAGGCAGTTGGGGATGGGAACAGGAATGGTCAGGTGAGTAAGGAAGGGACAGTTGGGGAAAAGATAGGGAGAAATAACTGGGAAGGGAAGATTTTAGCAGGGGACCTGGAAACAGTGCACTTCAAACTTTATGGAACCTATAAGAGTGGCCCTAGTGAGTACCCCTAGTAATAAAAAATACAGAGGCTGGCTGGATAGTGTTGGCATATACCTTTAATAGCAGCACTCAGGAGGCAGAGGCAGGCAGATCTCTTTGAATTTGAGGCCAGTTTTCTCTTCAAAATGAGTTCTAGGATAGGCTCGAAAACCTACACAGAGCAACCCTGTATTGAAAAACCAAAAGAAAAGAAAGAAAAAGAATATAGAGGCTGAACCAATGATCTTCTGTAACCACACAAAGCTCCCAGTGGTGGAATTGGGACACCAAGCCAGACACAAAACAATCAGCTGACACTTGACCCATGTCCTGCCTGAAAGATATGCTGGGGCAATGGTGGCTCAGAGCTTCTGCACTGTCTAACCAATGACTAGTCAAAATTGATGCCCAAGCTATGAGTGAATTTCATGCCTGATGCTGCCTAGATGGATAGGAACTGGAATTGGATGGCTCAGTGAACTAGGAAAGAACCAAATACAACTGACCAAGGAAAAAAACAATGAGATGGTTTATAACTATATTCTGTAATAATAAAATATTGGTGCCTAATATAATAGTCATTAGAGAGGTTTCTTTCAGTAGATGATGAGAACACATGCAGAGATCCTTACCCAAACATGATGTGGAGCTTTAGCAATGGATTTGGAGGAATGAGGATTTCAGGGGGTTTGACTAGGAGTGGAGGAAGTGGAAGCTGCAGTTAGGATAAATTGTATGAGAGAAGAATATATACCAAGAGAAAAGTGAAAATAAAAATATATTTACTCTAAGTTCAATGATTCTCATAATCTGTAACAGCCTCAAACAGCTCAAATGTCCAAAGTCTCTTCTGACACTGAAAGCAATCTCTTGACTGTCAAATCTTGTAAAAATCAAGAAGCAAATAAAGGATTTCCAACATACAATGGCACAGGATATACTCCCATTTAGAACAAGAGGGATAAGGCTGTGTTCCAGCCACCAAAACAAACAGACAAACCCTGCTCATGTGCATGTCACGCCAGCTAGAAGATCAGGTAACCAGGCCACCAGCCCATGAAACTTCCACAATCCCCACATCTCCAAAGACACAGTTGCCCATCAACCCAACAGCTGCCACTCTCAACGCCATGTCCTCAACCCCAAATTGAATGGATATCTTCTGCTCAAATGCAGGCACACAATCCAGAAAAACAGGTAGACAACTTGAGATAAAGACCCCCTGATGGACAAGAGGCCATGCCAGCCACCAGAAATCTTTTTAACCTGCTCACTTTTGGACCTCCTGCCTTCTTTCAATAAGCCCCTAACACTATCCTCAATCCCACTTCTCTCTTAATCTCTGTGTTGTAGCCTCCATCTTCTGTTGAATACTTTCTCTAACCAAAGGACATACAATATGCCAGATGTCATGTAGGCCACCTGCCCAATGACTTCCACTACTTTCTCTGTGCCCTCTCAACCCTATCTCCAAACTTTCTCCTTTCTTCCATTTTGTCATCCACAAACTTGAGCAGATACTCATTGCTGGAACAAAGGCCACTCTGTAAGATTTCAAGGTCCCAACTTGGGATGAGAACCCATGATCAACCATAGAACACACAGAAAAGAAGAACAAAGAGCAAATAGAAACCAAGGAATAAAACACCCATCCAAAAAAGACAAACTGAGAAATCAGCACCTAGACACACAATCACCTCAAATCCAGATACCTGGACACCAGCATAAGAACATAATCAATAACAGCTGGAGTAACATGTCACCACCAGATTCCAGCTATTCTACTACAAGCCCTGGACAATCCATCACAGGTGAAGGACAAATAAGACAAACTTTATAAAGATGATAGGAGTTCTTATAGAGTAAGTGAAAGAATCCCTGTAAAGACAGCAGAGAAAGGATAAATGTAATTTTAGAAAAAATTAACAAATCCTTTAAAGAAAGCCAAAGACAAACAAATGGTTGATAGAAGTAAACAAATCTCTTCAGGACCTGAAAATGGAAATAGAAGCAATTAAATAAATGCAAACTGAAGGAATTCTAGAAATGAACATCTAGCTAATTGAACAGGAACTACAGAGGCAAGCTTCACCAAAAGAATATAACACATGGCTGCCGGGCGGTGGTGGCGCACACCTTTAATCCCAGCAGTCGGGAGGCAGAGCCAGGTGGATCTCTGTGAGTTCAAGGCCAGCCTGGACTACCAAGTAAGTTCCAGGAAAGGCACAAAGCTACACAGAGAAACCGTGACTCAAAAGACCAAAAAAAAAAAAAAAAAGAATATAACACATGGAACAGAGAATTCCAGGCTGTGAAGATATGATAGAAGAGATGGCTATATCAATGAAAGAAAATGTTAAATCAAAGAATTTCCTGAGACATAACATTCAGGAAATCTGGCACACTATTAAAGGATCAAACCTAAAAATAATAGGAATAGAAGGAGAAATATCTCAGCTCAAAAGCCCAGAAACATTTAAAAAAATGTACTAACTAAAAGGACAGAAGGGAACACAGCTCAGAGAATCTACTAAGCAGGGCTCACAGAGGCTCACAGGGACTAAAACAGCAATTACTACCTGCATGGGTCTACACCAGTTTCTCTGCATATGTGTTACCAATGTATAGCTTGGTGTTTTTGTGCAACTCCTAACAGTGGAAGTGGATGGTATCTCTGACTCTCTTGCCAGCTCTTGAATTCCTTTACTGACTACTAGCTTGCCTCATCTGGCCTTGATATGAGGGTTCTTCCTTAGACTTATTGTCGCTTGTTATGCAGGTTTTATTAATAACCAACCGTAGGATATCTGCTCTATTCTGAAGGGAAATGGAGGAAGAGTGGATCTGGTAGAAAGGAGAGAAATGGAGAGGATTCAGAGGAGTGGAGGGAGGAAAGTCTGCAGTTGGGATGTATTGTATGACAGAGGAATAAATAAAAATAAAAAAGCATTGAAATGTGGACACTGAGGGAAGACAACAAAACCTGTAGCTCTGTTTCAGACAGGTGAGGCTTCATTCTCAAAGGGCTTAAATAGCTCTATCTATGAAGTTTTTCTTGTCTCTCCCTTGTTAATTCTACTTCTTGGCGAAATCAAAGAAAATGAGTGAGAGATAAAGAGAGAGACACAGAGAAGAGAGAGATACAAACAAAGATGAGTTCCCTATAAACTCACTGAAATGGGACTTACAAAATCACCAAAACTGTAACAAGGCTCTGTATTAATTCAGTGTGGCTCTCCCTCACAAGATGACACTTTCCCAAATTCCCATCTTCCTATCAATATCTGTGCTAAATTCATAATAAAAATCTCTTTTAATCCATGTCTGGGCACATGAAGAAGAAACAGATGAATCTCTTCAAGTTTCAGGCCTAGCCTGTCTACTCCTTAGTAAGTGTGAGGTCAAACAGGATTAGAATGTGTCTCAAAACAGATGCACTCAAAAATCTCTACTTAATAAACTTCAGGGCTGTGAAAAGGGTTTAACAAATAAATACTCACCTTGCAACCATCCCTTTACTTCTGTATTATACAAACAGTTGCCACAATGCATACTTTTAATCCAGTAATTTTAAGACAAGATAAAAGGCAGACATTTATTTACATGTGAGAGTAAAGAAGAGACTCTGTCTCAAACATGATGAAGGGAAAGGACCAACACCTAAAATGTTCTCGATTATACCCAAACCACAAAACACATGCATGCCTTTCCACACATAAATGAGGACATAGACACAAACAGTCAAATAAATAATAGAGTTACAATTGGATGATGTGGCCCACAACTTTTATTCCAATACTTGAGCAGCAGAGGCAGGTAAAGGTATGAGAGTTTGGGGCCAACCTCATCTGTAGTCTGAGTTCAAGAACAGCTAGTGATACACAGAGAAACACTGTCTCAAAATAAAGTTCCAATTCTGATTTGTATTGTCTCATTCTGAAGTCCTTTTCCAAAATGCATTGAAGTGTTCCAGTTTAACCTCAGCCAAGGTCTCATGGTTCAGGACAATATCTCTTAAAGTCATTTCAGGTCTCAGCCACTGGTCCCTGTCAAATCAGTCCTCAGAAATAAATATAGCTTAGTATGATAGCAGAGCCAATCAGTTCTCCTTAAATTCAAGGCAGTTCGGTCTATGTAGTGAATATGATAGTAAAACATTCCTCAGTAACACACAGAAACAGACACACACACAAACACACACACACACACACACACATATACATACATATATATATATATATATATATATATATATATATATATATATATATATATATATATGTATGTTTGAATATACTTACTTTGCTGTTTGAGACAAGATTTCATTAGAAAGCTCCAAATAGCATAATCCTCACACTGTATAGTTTAATGGATAATATCTATTGAATATTTTAAAACAAATCCCGGAAAATATTTCATTCTATACCATTGGCCCATTATATAAAGCATGTCAGTTTTCTGAACAAGAAGGTCCTTCCAAACAATGGTCTTTATAGTCACTTAAATTCAAGGGATCTGGAAATGGGAGAAATTTTATACATTTACATTCCAAGATTGTTTTCCTCCTTCCAATCATTCTATGAAATTAATATCCATCTTTTCTTCAGCTTCTTCTAATTTAGAAACATTTTAACTAATTTATTTTTAAATTTAGGTATTTACAGATTTTGTTTTAATGCTAAGACTCCAACTGTGGAACCTCAAATAATACCTATGAAAGTAACTATTCCAGCTACCAGCAACCCAATGAATTTTTAAGAATGTTTTTCTAAAATAGTTGGAAATTTTCCAAGTATTGTATTGAAATTTTGGAATATCACTCTATTTTTAATTTTACTAGAATCAAAATAATAGGAGATCATTGATAAACAATTTTACTATTATTTATTGTGCTACCAACAGTTTGAGTTAAATACCTGTTGTTGTATGTTACATGAAATAAAGAATGACTACAGTGGATTACTAGGATTTCTGTTAACACAGGAAGAACAACTACTTAAGCCTATAGATAATACAATTCTATCAAAAGCAAAATTAGCAGTGTTTCTTGTAGTATTTCCTCTCTAAAGAGTAATGAACCATGTACTGCCAAAGTTAGGGTTTCTATTGTTGTGAAGAGACACCATGAACATGGTAACTCTTAGAAAGGAAAAATATTTAATTGGGTGGCTTACATTTTCAGGGGTTTAGTCCATTATCATCATGGTGCAACATAGCAGCATATAGGCAGACATGGTGCTGGAGAGGGAGCTGGGCATTTACACCATGATCTACAGGTAATTTGGGACACTGGGCATGGTTTAAACATATATGAGACCTCAAAGCCCACCTCCAAAGTGACACACTTCCTCCAACAAAGCCACACCTTCTAATAGTGCCAATCCCTATGAGTTTATGGGGAAAAATTACATCCAGACTACCACAGGTACTAAGTATTAATGTTCACCAAGAAATATGATATGTCCTGTGTGAGAAAACAATGAACCCATTATATTGAGAAAGACTAAAAGTATAAGTTTGTTTCTATACCATAATTTATTAGACCATGAAAATTTTAGTAGGGTCCACCTAAGGCCCTATGATAGATTAAGTGAAATATTCAGCTTACATTTAATCCAATATAGGAATAATGACAAGGTTGCTCCTTGTTCTCAAAGTGAACAGGGAGTCTAGTTATGCACTTCTTCAATATCAATTATGTTTTTTGAGATGACTGTTTTAATAACTTTGCTGCAAATAACTTTTACAGGTTAAACTCTTATGTTTCTGATTTTTAGGTACATAATGAGAAGCTATACCATTATTAGTTCCAAAGAATCCTGGTGTATTATTTGTTAATCATGGTCAAATGTATATGTGTATCAGAAGCCTAATTGGAGTGAGCATTGTAAGAGAAAGGTCTTTTAGACAAGCTAAAGTAGCTTAGTCAGTAACTTCACTACACCCAAAGCTGTACCTGATAAGCAGAACCCAGTAACGTCACTCACTCAAGACAATCAGACACAGTCCTAGAACCCCATGACACACACTGAACAGTATATAAGCGGAAATCAAGAGCAATGTTCTGCTCTGTTCATCTGGAAAGACAGCACCCTGATCTATTCAGCATCTGGAAAGTCTCTCCCAAGATCTTGACCCTCAAAACAGATGTCTGTTAGAGACTGGACCTAACTTGCTGCAAAAATACTCAGAACAGATGAGCAGCCTTGGGGAAGGAGTCTTAGGACCTTAGTTAGGAATCGGGAGTGTGAACTTTGTGTGATGACCATCAGTATCATAAAATATAACTTTTGTCACACTAACTACACATATCTACCTTCTTGCTCATGACATTACTCTTTCCCCCATTTCCTCTCCAGCATTTGTTGTCAGTTGTTTGGCAGGTCTTTGCCATTATTACTGGAATTAACACAACTCTTTCCAACAGACCAAAACCACAATCTATAAAAACAGCAATCGGCATTGGGGATTTAGCTCAGTGGTAGAGCACTTGCCTAGCAAGTGCAGGGCCCTGGGTTTGATCCTCAACTAAAAAAAAAACAGCAATAATTTATAATATCAACAAGCTCCATAATTCTGATAGTAGCCAATATAATAAATGTTTTAAATACAAAATAGCAAATTCCTCAAAACAACAGTTATGAGTTTATTTACCTTATAACATGTCCAGTTTTACCAAGGATCTCACCTGTGAGGATCATCCATGCTGTCTCAGAACATTCTAAGAGTCTAGAAATTTATGAAGTTTCAGAAGGCAATGGAGGCCCCCTTGGAAAGCTCTGCAAAGCAGCTGGAAGCCAGGAATTCTTTGGAAGGTGTTTGGACTCAAAGAAGGGTCTAAAGACTGGCTTAGAGGGTCTAGGATCAGAAGGCAACCCGGTGGCAGGAAAGTCCTTAAAACGGGTATGTGGACACTTGCCTCACTTTTCCTGCATCAGGTTCTCACCTATATGACCAGGGCAAGCTATTCCTGGGTTATTCACTGCACCCTATGAGTCCTAACAGCTATAGCAGCAGCACTATGACTTCCACCTCTCTGAGTTTCATCAGCAGCATTGATTGACTCCTTGTCAGGCTCAATTCAAGTCCTGGAGATCTCCAGGGACTAGTTCCAGGGCTGCAAATGATCAAGGCTGCAAATGATGACACTCCATTAAGACCTCCTTCAGGTCCACAGATGTTTAAGATAGGCAACACAAGAGCTGGGTTGGGGCACAGGGCCTGTGAGCTTGTGCAGCCCTGCCTTCTGTCCTCCTTGAGCCAAGTCCACAAATCAACTACTAAACACACCCTCTCCCTGAGGCAAACTCAGCAGAAATTCCTCCAGTCCTCTCCTCCCAAGCACAGCAATCTCCAGATGCACTCTCAGGGAAGTCCCTCACAGACACACCCACACAACATGCTCACAGAAATTACCCCCTCCCTGGAAAGGTCCTTTCAGACATTCTTTTAGTGGACCCTGAAATCCTATGGTCACCTCAGTTTTGAGGGAAGAGGAAGAATGAGGAGTGCTTGGCAGCTAAACTGGAAAGCTGCACTAAGATCAAGGCCAGTGAAGACAGCAGATCTGCCCATCCACTGCAACCACAGGACCCTGGAGAGAGGAAACTTGGACTGCCAGAACAGGAATCATACAGGAAGTAGGAAGCCAAAGCCACAGTCGGCAAGGTAGACAGACCCTGAGCCCTGCAAGAAGATCTCATGTAAAGAAAACATTGCTTGCAGGTATACTAACATAGAAGGTTTGGGAGGGGGTTCAAATAAGACTCTCTCCCTAGACAGAGTACTATAAGAAACCAATGACTATTGAGAGAAGAAAATGTTTTTTCCCAGGGATGAGCCTCCTAGTTGGTTAACCAAGACAAAGTTGTCTGTCCTGAAACCACTTAAATATAAGAAATACCAAATGCAGCATAAACAAATGCAACATACCATCATGTAGTTAAAGTAATTTTCCACAGCATAAACAAATGTAACAAATTCTTACACCATTAAAGCAATATTCTACAACAGGGGCATGAAGTAATTGGAGAGATGAAGAGGAAGAGAGTTGGTACGTGTTTATGTGTTCAAAAATAATCATGGGGCATAAAGATAAATAGAGATTTCTTGGAAACTAAAATGGAAATGGCTGACAAGTATTTAAAAGTGTTGAACATATTTAGCTTGTGAGAAAATGCAAATTACAACTTTTCTCTGAATTTATCTCACTGAAGTCAAAAAGCCTAATATTAGAAAACAAAATGACAAGTGCTGGCATTGATGTGCAGAAAAGAGAACCCCATTTTAGTGCTTGTGGAAATGCAAACTGGTGCAAACATTTTAAAAATCTATATGAAGATTCCTCAAAAGGAGACACTAGATATACTCTGTGACCCAGCATTATTTTATACACACACACACACACACACACACACACACACACACACACACACATATATCTGTCCATATCCTATTCTAGAGACCTCTGCTAATCCATGTTCATTGTGATGTTATTTATAATATCCAGGAAATGGGAACACCCTAGATTTGCATTAAATGATGAATGAATAATGAAAGTGTTATAGTCATACAGGGTAATGTTATTCAGATAATGAGAGAAATGAAACCAAGGGCTTCACAACTAAACAGAAGGAGCTAGAAACAGATATTTTGAGTAAGGCAACTCAGACCAAAGAAGATAAACATTACCTGTTTTCTGTCACTGTGGAGGTTGATGTTAAATCTTCAGATGTATGTATCAATTGTAATAGCCATAGAGTTCATGAAATTCACCAAATCCAATGGGAATGGCTATGGAGAGAGGGGAGACAAAATGCACAGATGCAAAGGGAAAAATAGACCAAGGAGTGTTAAACTGGAATGGGGGTTAAGGTAGGGTATGGAAGGGAGATGGGAAAGTGATAAAGGAAACAAAAGACCTTTTGAAAAGACATGGAAATTTACGACACTTTAATATCAGTAACATACACTCACACAGAGAGACACAAACAAACACACACATAGAAAGGTTAATAGACAGAGGTGGCAGAGATACAGGACTGAAATGAGATACTCTGAAACAGAAAATAAGCTCTTAATGGACAACAGAGAGAAACAAAAATTCTATGCCATGTGTAAATTACTTCTCTTGGAGTTTTTGCCAATTGTGTTACAAAAATTCCTTAAACATTATACCACTTTGTTATTTTTTTTGGTTATCCTCAAGAACTTGATGATATGACCCTATTGATTAAAGACACCATATGCTTGCATCATAGAGTATGGCAAAATCAAAGTGGTAAAGAAGCAGCTTTATCCATACTGACTTGCTTTCACAGTGCTTGAAAGTGCTATGTAAGCTACTGGAGGAGAAAAGTAATCATCAGTCATGCCCAACTACAAACACTTGAAGCTACAATAATGACTGGCCTATCAAGACCTGCCCACTGGTGTAATAATAACACAAGTATCATGAGAGTAACAACTACTTCCTCAGTGTATCAAAGTCCATTTCCAAAGGATGAAAAAAATACATGGCACCATAGTCAGAATAAGATCTTAAGGATAGACATGTCATGGACAGGCTGTGCATGGGAAGAATGCATTACTATCATGCTGTCAAGCAGAAATAAAATTAACCTCACTGAAAATACCTTACCATTATATCCAAAGAGCAATGGACCGCCCACCCCTCAACTTAGATGCTTCTAATTGAAGTAGATTGTGATTGACATGGTGATGTATATCTGGCCAAGGTATAAAGAATAATTGACAGGGAATGCTGAGGCTCAAACAACATATATAGCTCAATTCCTTCCTAAGTCTGGGGAATTTTTGTGGAAGATATTGCAGGAAGAGCTTAAAAGACAGAGGTGTGATCTGTTCTCCCAGATCAAATCCCCTAAGGCTTGTCCTTAGTGCTGCAACAGATCCCCAGCTGAAGCCTCCCTCCTCCTGCCAACAACTTCTGTGAATCTCATAGACCAACCTCTCTAATCCTCCTTCCCCCATCTCATTGCTGCTCCTTCCCCATACACCCAGCCACCAACACCAGTAGGCATTCCCTGTGAACACATCAGCAGACCAATAAATCAGGCAACACAAAGTTATCCCACTATGAAAAAATCCAGAGGGGAAACAAAAATCCAAGAACTGAACACCCATGCAACTTAGACAAACCCAGAAATCAAGACCTAGAACTATAATCACCACAAATCCAGATGCCTAGATGATAACATAAGAATGTAGTCAATAACAGCCAAGGCAACAAGTCTCCACCATAACCCAGCAGGCCCTGAATATTACAACACGGCTGAAGAACAAGAAAAAGACCTTAACACCAACTATATGAAGATGACAGACATCTCTAAAGAGGAAATGAATAAGTACCTAAAGAAATCAAAGAAAACACAAACAACTGGAGGAAATGAATAAATCCTTTAAATAAACCAAGAAAAGGAAACAAGCAATTGAGTTGGGTGGTGGTAGTGCACACCTTTAATCCCAGCACTCAGGAGGCAGAGGCAGGTGGATGGATCTCTGTGAGTTCGAGGCCAGTCTGGTCTCCAAAGCAAGTTCCAGGAAAAGGCACAAAGCTACACAAAGAAACCCTATCTCAAAAAACCAGAAAAAAAGGAAACAAGCAGTTGAAGAAAATAAATGAAACTTTTCAAAACATGAAAATGGAAATAGAAGCAATGAAGAAAATACAAACTAAGGGAATTTTGGAAAGGAAAAGGTTAGGGATGCAAACGGGAAATATGGAGGCAAGCTCCACCAACAGAATAGAAGGAAAGGAAGAAAGAATCTTAGGCATTAAAGATAAGATAGAAGTAATGGCTAAATTGGTCAACCCCCCGCCCAAGAAAAAAATTTCTGAAACAAAAATCCAGGAAATCTAAGACAGTACAAAAGAACAAATACAAGAATAATAAAGAATAGATAAAAAAGGGAAAACTCAGGTCAAATGAACAGAGAATATGTTCAAGAAAATAATAGAAGAAAATGTCTCAACCTAAAGGAGGAGTTCAAAGTAAAAGAAGCATAGAGAATGCCAAATAGGTTGGACCAAAAACAGTCCCCTCACACATAATAATC
Source organism: Peromyscus californicus insignis (assembly GCF_007827085.1). Classification (NCBI taxonomy): domain Eukaryota; kingdom Metazoa; phylum Chordata; class Mammalia; order Rodentia; family Cricetidae; genus Peromyscus; species Peromyscus californicus. The sequence continues at coordinate 241,490 of NW_026294552.1, forward strand.
TAAACACTAAACATCCAGAATATACAAAGAATATTAAAAGCTGCAAGGGAAAAACACCAAGTAATGCATAAAGGGAGACCTATTATAATTACACTTGATTACTCAATGGAGACTCTAAAGCCAGGAGGTCTTGGACACATGCACTGCAGACTCTAAGAGATGACAGATGCCAACCCAGACTACTATACCCAGCAAAACTTTCAATTACAACAGAGGGAGAAAATAAGATATTCCATGATTATTCAAATTTAATCAATATCATTTACAGAATAAAAAGTCCAACCCATGGAGCTTAACTACACTCATGGAAACACAGGAAATAAATAATGACACACCATCAAAGTCAAAAGAAGGAAAAGTAGGAAATGAACATTCTCTCTCAGCCTCTCTCTCTCTCTCTCTCTCTCTCTCTCTCTCTCTCTCTCTCTCTCTCTCTCTCACACACACACACACACACACACACACACACACACACACGCAAAGGAACAATAAGAACAAAAACAATATAACAGGAATCAACAATCTTTTGTCATTACTATCTCTCAATATAAATGGTCTCAATTACCCAATGAGAAGATACAGACTAAAAGAATGGATATGAAAACAGGAGCCATTCTTCTGCTGCAGACAAGAGATATATCTCAACAACAAACATAAAAATTACCTCCTGATAAAGGGTAGGAATAAGATATTCCAAACAAATGGTCATACGAAGCATGCTTGTGTAGCCATTTTAATATCTATCAAAATATGCTACCATCCTTTCAAGTGCCCTATACATGCTCAAAGGCTCTATAAGATCCAGAATTGCATTTCATTCTTAGTTCTGGGAGTGTGTTTACACAATGATGGCCTAGGGATATCCTCTGCTATAAGTATATAAATAAGTGGAAAGGTATATACTTTGATATAAATATCACTGCATTACCACTACATTCTATATCTTGCTTTTATTTTATCATAAATACAGAGTAGTAACAAAATGTATCACTGAAAATAGTAGTTCAAGAGTCGTATAAGTTAAAAACTAGAAAATGCTATTGATATATTATATGTACTTATACTGTGATTGTTCTAAGTATGCAATGACCAAACATTAAAATGCACTTATCAAAGAGGAGAGTTTAGATTTTAGGAGCAAAGTGAGGAACAAATGTGGTACACTTAATATTACTGCATACCAGAAACAAATATTGCTGCTTTTAATTAACACATAGAAATTGATCTCATTCTCTTGAAAAAATGTTTAAGTATCCACACAATGACCAATAGAAGAATGTGATTAGAGAGAACAGTAATAGCAAAATTATGGTGTACGTAATAATTTAAAAACAGCTCGATTCTCATAACATTAAGGATATTTCAAAGTACATATAATCACCAAGACACCTGTACATGCACATCCAAATTATAAATCCCAGAAACAATCTACATGGTTGTACATTGTAGAAATGAATGAAATTTATGCTTAACCGCATTAAGTCCTAGGATGGCAGGTAAACATGTTTATGTATAATATTTAAGGAAAGACAGGTAAGACCATCTCAGTCAGATCCTTAGACACACATGCAGATTAGCCCTGACAAATGAAAGTAATAAGAAATATGCGAGCTAAGGACTTGCCTCAGACAATAAAGGCCATTGCAACCAAGGCTAATGACTAGAATCATCCCCACGATCCATGTGTTAGAAGGAAGCAAATGCCCTATAGCTGTCCTCTGGCTGCCACAAAAGGACTGTGGAATCTTTGTGTGTGCAAACAGTACAATAATGAACAAGTGTTTGCATTAACAAGACAAGTAGTGTGCTTTAGATCTTTCATTCTCCTAATGATAGGACATTTTTGGGACCCTATAGACATTACTCTTAGCAAGTCCAGCATGGTCTACATGCCAGTTCCAGGATGGCCGGGGCTACATAGAAAGAATGTGTCAAAATACAAACCAAATCCAAACAAGGTCTATTTTCATTATCAAAATATAAATGTCCTTTATTACTTAAGTTTTAAGAGTCTTTAAAATTTCAGTGTTTCCAACAGTCGCAGCCTATTTTTAGGACTTTTTTATATTTAAAAGTTTTTTTTTCCATCTTATATACCAATGACAGTTCCCTCTCCCTTCCCTCAACCTGCTCATCCCACCTTCCCACACTGCCCCCATCCACTCCTCAGAGAGGGCAAGGCCTCCCATGCAGAGTCAACAAAGTCTGGCATATCAAGTTGAGGCATAACCAAGCCTCCCACCCTTTCCTGCATCAGGGCTGAGCAAGGTATCCCTCCATAGACAATGGGCTCCAAAAAGCCTGTTCATGCACTAGGGATAAATCCTATCCTACTGTCAGGGCCTCACATACTGCACAAGCCACACAACTGTCAGCCACATTCAGTGGACCTAATTTGTTCCCATTCGGGTTCCCCAGCCATCAGTCCAGAGTTCTTGAGTCCCCATTAGCTCAGGTCAGATGTAGCTGTGGGTTGCCCCATCATGATCTTGACCTCCCTTCTCATATAATCTCTCCTCTTTCACTAGGACAGGAATCCAGGAACTCAGCCCATTGCTTAGCTATGAATATCTGCATCTGCTTCCATCATTTATAGTTACTGCCTTATATGGTACAGATAAAGATTCAAAATTATTCTTTTAAACCACTTATATTAGAAGCAAAAATATTTTATGCATCCTCTCCTCATAGTAGCCAAAATCTTCCATGTATCAGACTTGGCAAATATTTATTTTATGGCTACCAGAAAAGACAAGTTTTATGAAGTAGATCTTCTCAGAACATTATGTTATGTCATACAAATAAAAAAAAAAGAAAAAATCCAGTCCTGTGTAAGTTTATTCAACACATATCCTAAGTGTTCTTTAAATACTAAAACTGTTTTTGAATGTTTCTTTGTGGGCATATGCGTGTGTGTATGTATTTGTTTGTGTCTCTTTGTATGATGTGTATGTATTTGTGTGTGTGTGTATAAGTTTGTGTGTTGTATGTTATTTATGTGATCTGTGTCTCTCTGTGTGTGCATATTTGTATGTGTCTTCATGTTTATGCATGTGTTTGTGTGTGTAGTTTGTGTTTGTCTGTGTTAGAGTACTATGTGTGTGTTTTTGTGTGGTGTGTGTGTTGGTGTGTATATTGTGTGTATATTTGCATATGTGTGTGTGACAGAGAGGTGTGTGTAATGTGTGTGTCTCTTTGTTGGGTAAGTGCACATACACGCTAGGCCAATGAACAACTCTCAGGACTTGTTTCTCTCTATCATGAGTTCCCAGGAACAATTTTATTGCACTTGTACAGCAACATGCTTTGACTCAATGAGTCATTTCAATATCTCACTAATACATGTAAATAAACTATAAAATAATTGCTGGCACCTAACGTCAGTGCAAATATACTGTCTTGTGTGATTCCTTTTCAAACATACAAGAACTAACTCAGGTTTACTCTTGAACCATATTAGGTCAACTTCATGAGTGGAGAGATTATAATGTTTAAAATTATTTTACCTGAAGCAACAGTGGCTACAATTATCCACATTCACTATATCCACTGGTCTATGAAGCTGCTAACACCAGTTTGAAACTTCTCTAGTCTTAAACATTAACTGGATGTCTTTGCCACAGCACAAAGTTGGCAACTTAAGATGCATAAAAATTATGATACCATCCATTACTATAGGCAGGGGATTGGGAAGTCCTTATACTTTAAAATATACAGAGTACATGTTCTAGCAAATGATACCTCTACTGGGCAGATTTCACATGATGCCATGTTGAGAGTTCCTCCTTCTGTGAAACTCACTAGAGCTGCAAATTGCAAAATACCTACATTAAATAATTCTTAATGAAAATTCAATTTTCTGGGATCCATCTCCTAACTGCCATGATTCAGAGTAACTCAGATGATGTTGAGTAAGCTGGAGTAAGCTCTTTTTGCAATCCTGAAAAGCAGCCAAATTTGGTTACCATTATTTTACACATGTTGAGTATTTGTTTTTAATTCTCCTGTTATTCCCTCATTGTGTGAATAGCACAATGGATGTGAACAGATGCCCTCAGTCTCTGTAGACTCTGTTATATAGCTCTCATTGACTGAACCACTTTCTTTTCTAACTCTACAAGAAAGAGTAAAGCAAGATTTTCTCATTTAACAATAGTTTTTTTTTTTTTTACGATTGATAGGAATACATCATATATAATCCCAGCACTCAGAAGCTGGGAGGAAAGATGCCATGAATCAATGGCCTCCCTGGGCTAGATAACAAAACAATGACAAACTAATTCCATTCAAGATAGTAAGGGCAGGCCTAAGAATTTCAAGTTCTTTGCAGCTAGAACATCACGTTTATGGAACCATTATTTTATTCCAACTTTCTTTTTATTTCTGTGATTAAATTCTCTAACCAAAAGCAGCTCAGGTAATAGGTATTTTTTGGTTGATACCCCTAGGTCACAGTCCGTCCTTGTGGGAGCTTAGGATAGAAGCTCAAACTAATAAATGAAGGGAAAATATAAGGAAGCACTGCCTCATGGCTTTCCCTCTTGCTTTGTCACTGTCTCATCCTAAGCAAGCTCTCTTATCCAGCCCGGGACCACTTTGTTAGAGATATTGCCAACTCAGTGGAAGAGCCTTCCCAATCAATCAATATCAACATGATCTCTCTCAGACACAGTAATCAGATATTTTGACCTATGCAAATCCTCAATTGATGTTGCCTCAGATGAATCTAGGCTATGACAGTTGAGGCTAATAAGGAAAAAGATACAATAATATATGAGTAGGTTTTAAACATCCAAAGCCAATAGGTTAATTAGATCAATCACTTAAGCAACAAAAACACACCATGAATATAGCAACAACTGGAAAACACAGATATGCCTCGAAATGGGAAGAGACAAGATTCTAAGATCAAGAAGAGAAAACTAAAACTGTATCTCCACAGAAAATTTGTCAACCAACAAATGGTCAAGGAACTCCTAATAAGAAATTTTCTGAATACAAAATGAAGGTCCAACATTTTCCAGAGAAACAATATAATTAGATGACAATAAAACTAAAAACATAGATAGCATCACAGAAAAAAAGAGACATAACGCGATACCTACAAATACATATCATGGTACCTTACACAAGAATAAAACGTTTCTAATCAAAATCAAATTACAAGAAGACCACTGACCAGCACGCATCCTGTACACTCCATTCTTTCCTTTGCCCATAACAGAAAATGGGTTGTGTGAGGAGGGTGTGACACCAAAATTGGAGAGATTCACTTCAAGTCTTCTGATGTTTTAACTTTGTAGAAAATAGCTTTGACTACTAAAAGGATCTCATTCTTTTATGATAAAGAAAAGGATGTCTTTTAGGAACACTTAGACACTTTTTTCCTTATGATTAATGATTGCCTGTAAGTCTGAATCAGAGTGAGGAAATGAAAACTTTTTTAAAACAAAATACAAAAAAATAGATTTTTAATGTATCAGTGTACACCTAAAGCAATTTCTATTGCTCTAATTATAAGTCACAAGCATTTTGAAAACAAGTTTATTGTAATGTTTGCATATTTTCATGCATGAGAATGGTTTTCATTTATATACAGGATCTGGAATGGTAGATTATTATAGCCTTTCAACTTGAGTATTGGTATCAGAACTCAGATCATTCCCAAAAAGAATGTGTGCTGAACAACTTGCCAATAGCAATTATATGTGTATCCAATAAATGAAAAGTTTTTCACAGATTAACAATAAGAAAAACAAAGCCTAAATAAATAAAGAAACAAATAAATGATTCTTGGGAATATCAAAATGAAGTTGTTGCTTATGGTAAATTTGCAGCATATAATGAACAAAATCCAACAATGCCCAACAATTTAGAACAGGATAGTTGATAACAAAGCTACTTTCACAATGAAAACTCTCAGAATAATCACTGGGAATATAAAAAATTATACACAGGTTGATGAAATATCATTTCTGTACTTACCACAAAGCTACAACAATCAAGAATGAGTGTAATATTTGTGAAAGAATAAAGAGGATAGAGAAAAAACCAAGAACAAAGGCACAAAAATAGTCAACTATTAATCAGAGATCAAATAAACTTAGCTAGGAAAAGTGTGATCTTGAACACTACCCAGCTACCTATGATTCTATGTGTATAGAAATTATATAAGACTTCACAACTACCACAAAAATTAACTCAAAGTGACCCTTGAACAATTGTTTCTGACCCTCAAGCTATTGATATTTCTTACAAAGACAGAAGCCCCAAGCTTTAGAGCTCTTGCTGCAAAAGAAGGTGATCACTTGCTATGGCTCTGTAAAACCTTATGCCTCCTGGCTTTTCAGGTAAACCCAGCCCCACTGATGCCCAATCCCAAAACAACATAGCAGAATAATTTAAAATCTGTGTCCTGCCACATGGATTATGACACAAGATATGGACTCTGCCCTATCTACGTGTCCAACACAATGTACACCTAAGAAACCTCTGTGTCTCAGAAACTCCTTTTATCCCTTGGAACTGAACTTTACTAAATCACATCATTGCAGCTGGTGGTAGCAGAAAGTTAGTAGCATTCTAATCACTTATTGATGAAAGACAATCCACATCACTATCTTTCTAAACTATTGGAAAGATTTATGAGACAAACCTGAAAGTGGAATGCAATATTCAGAGCTTCTAGAAATCAGACCTTCAGTGTTCCAATCTGTCTTCCCACTGCACACCAAAAGCAGTGCCCATGTGTGCACACTGGACAGTGATATTACAAGCAACCTATCCTCCCATGTGAGGACTGCAGTCCCCCCTACCCATGAAATCCATTCACAGTGAGGCTCAAAATACAAAGACCACTACCCAGGTCACCACCTGGACCAATAGAACAACAGTCTAGCTCCTTATCCATCCCAATACCAACAGAAATAATAGCTCAACACACCTCCTCTGAATACCATATACTCACTTCGCCATAGCTTGTGGTCTTCCTTACAAATTACAGGAGAAGCAGAGGATAATCCAGGGAAGAATCTGCAGGCTACCTGCCACTCCTACTACTGATTGCAAAGCATTCTTAGGAATGATTTCCTCATTGGCTAAGGCCACTCAGCTGGATATTAGCAGCTCATCTACTAGGTAATTAGAGATCCAATGACACAGAAAGCACAGTATTTACAACTCTGACCTTCCAGCTTAGCAGACAGGGAACTGATCAAGAAAGTTTCTATTTTTTTGTAGACATTCTTCTAATCTCATAGAGTATATCCTGTTCCTCATCTAAAGCAGAGTTTCCTTTGTGTACACATTTTATTATACACTCAATGTGCAGTGAAGCAAAGCCATTGCCCCATAGATGGGAAATTGTATAGCCAAACAAAGGTCACATTCACACAGTAACTGTTGTTACTGTATAACTGTTATCAAACTAAAGCAGGAAAAAAAACAGGCCATGAATTAGAAAACAATGAGTGGTCATGGTATGGCTAGGAGGCAGTAAAGAGAATGTGGATATGATGCAGTTATGATCTCAAAAATTATTTTGAAAAGTTGAAACAGACTTTATGGTTATGTGCTCCACAGCCTAGGGATTTGTATTAGACCACATGAAAGATTTCTCAAACCTTTTATCTCTGGGTGTATATCTAAAACCTGAAAAATAACAGTCCCATTAGGCATGGCCACAACACTTTACCCACATCTCTTTTGACTGAACTACTGTAATTATAGCAATTTGGTTTCATGATAAGGTCAGTCCTTTATCCAGATTCTTGATTGTCCTTGTCTGTGGACCCCAAGAAATGGCTAATCAGGACATTTATGGAACATGTAAAATTGATTACCCAATTCCTCATTGCTAATCTAAAGTACTGTTGAAGTCAGAAATCTCTCAACCCCCACCCTACCTCTCACTTCTTGTGCTGTGACTCCACTAGCTTCAAAGGTGGTCAGCCAACTCAATTCTTGCAGAGGTTCCTCTTCATTTATAAATCTCCCATAAAAGACAGAGAGATTGGGGGTCACTCATTAACTGGTTTACTTTTCCTTCTGACTGACCAGTCAAGGCCCAGAATGGAAGGAGTTGCAGGACTACTTTCCCAGCACTGGAAATTAGAGGAAGGATTAGGTGTTGAATGCAATTCTCAATTACATAGAATTAGACTATCCTAAACTAAAGGAGACATTGTTCTACACAGAAATCAATAATCAACATCACTTGAGAGAAAAGGAATAAAGCTCTTGATTACGTAGAGATGTTGGAAAAAAGAAACATATAGAGATAAGAGCAGGAATGCACTAAAAGAAAGTTTTTAAAATGATGCCAATAAGTCATCTTTAAATGTTATAAATAATGTATTTTTAAGATAAAAAATTAGCAATACAGATTTTAAAAAAGAATAGGTCCTTCCCTAGTAGAGGGAATGTCATTAATATGGGATAGATTGATCTTGCCAATATGCATAAGTTGGCTGCTGAGATCTATAACTTGACACATCAAGTTACAGTCAATTATCTGTTTCTCAAACCTTTGAGCTGACATAACAGTGTCAAGCAGGATTGGACAAATCTGCATAGCAGAATTACCTTATAGCAAATTCAATATTCATTGGCTCAAGATAACCTTCCCAAACTCCACACTCACACAATCTCGTCTGTGATCATTCATGTGACATGAATTAAAACATGATGGGAAATTGTGAAACAACTCCTGCTACCATAATCAGGTCCTTTTTTATAACAGTGACCCCAACAGCTGATTGTCTACCCTGCTTACCCCTGCAGTGTGCACAATAAACTGTTATTGCTCTTTGGTCTGGAGTCAGAAGCAATGCCCCACATGCAAAACATTTTCTGGTGACTGCATTGAATATTCAACTACATGACTCAAATGGATAATTTTAAAACTCTGAGGTGCGATAGTCATTTAATTTAAGAATTTTGAAGGTGTAGTAGGGAGAACAGTGAGATCATTGGCCTGGAGAGCAAGAGAATGGAATCAAGGACACCGGAGTCAACATAAAAGAGTTTGTCTCAGAAATATTTTTCCAAAGGATGAAAATGCAGCTGTCCTGGAATTAGTATGACTTCCCAGGGAGAAATCACACATAGGATATTAATAAAGAAAAATACCTTGAATATTAGTATGAATCCATCTCTGGCAAATGCTCAAAGAGGAGACAGCCTGGAAACATTTTGCATTCAACATATACTGTCATCCTTGTGTCTTTTAGCTATGTGCTCCAGGTTTCACTTTGAACAATATAAATAGAAATGGGCAACTGTAGGTCTACCCATTTGGGCAGATGGGTGAGTTAGACAGCAGAAGTTTTCCCAGAATTGTTTCTTAAATATACCAGACACCTGAGACAGTAGGTCATTCCTTAGTGATACTGTGCTGGAGAGAAGCTGACAGTGGATGAGAATGATGGGAAAAGTTGAATGTAGAAAAAAAGTAATCCGGGCGCTGGTTGTGCACACCTTTAATCCCAGCACTCAGGAGGCAGAGGCAGGAGGATCTTTGTGAGTTCAAGGCCAGCCTCATCTACAGAACAAGATCCAGACAGGCACAAAGCTACACAGAGAAACCCCATCTCAAAAAATCAAAAAATTGAAATAAAAAAACAAAAAAATAAAAGCTGGGGTGGGATGGTCTTGTACAAGCTATGTTGCATGAGATGTAAGCTTCTTAAAAAGAATACCACCTTGGTTACTACTTCCAGGGGGGAAATGGAAGGATATGGAGAACTTCTAGGAAGTCAGCAGAAACTATCATACAATGGGACAGACTCAGGAGGAGGCTAATCAAACAATGCTGCAAAAGGGAACAGCATGTTTCAAGATCATTACAGAGTAAGCCCATCAGTGGTCTTGGGACTGATAACCATAGCTCCATGTGGGATCTGAAGCAACCCCATCATAAAAGCCCTTGTTCTAGACCATTACCAGTTTATCAAAACATATTCCTGATTCTATGGAAGGAGCTCTGTTTTATTGTCAGTAAATCAGGCACTTAGGGAAAGCTCCCAATGCCTAGGCCCCAGGCAGTTAATTGCTCTCCCAAGAATGATCCTCTTCCTGGCCTGAGGGCCTAAATGAAAGCCTTGCTTGATCAGTCCAGTCCTTAATATAACATTGTTTTACTTTTCAAATACTTGTCACCTGGTGTCATATTGAGCTCCTGGCAGAACTATGCATTTCTCAAGAAGAAGAATGGAACTTTATTGCCCTGGCCAGCAGGGTGTCAACGGGGGCAACCCACCTGTGGGAGAGAATGAGAGGAATGGGAGACACGAGAGAAGACAGCAAGACAGTGTGTTCTGATCAAGCTGCAAATTTTATTCTCCTCAGCAAGGCTTATATAGCATGGGAGGGGGCAGGAAGGAGGGAAGAGGTTCACGACGTGCCATACATGCAGGTGAAGGGGGACATGCAGGTGAAGGGCTATGTGCAAGTCATGAGGCTGCTAGGTGGTAAGGTCACTGGTCAGGGCCCATTGTTCTGTTGCTATGCTACTTGATCTGCCTGACCTGTTCTTTATCTTTGGGGGCATCTGGTTTAGGGCAGGGGCTTGTTCTCTGGCCTAGCTAATACTTTTCCATGGTCCGTGTTTGGTCTCTGACAACTCCCCCTTCTATATGTATAGTAAAACAAAGAAAGGAGGCCCAAATGTTTTCACTGTGACAGGAGAGGGGTGACAGAGGCTCTATCCCTGATAAGTTCCATTGTTAACTGTCGGTCCATGTAGGCATCCCCACAAGCCCCGAAGGAAGCTGGAACGATGCAGTTTTTTACAGGGGGCGGGTTTGCATTTGGGAGGAAAGGGTATAGGGTCTGCATAATCGCCATGCAATAGAGCATGTCATCCAAGGCACCCAGGATGGTGGAGCACTTTAGTCTCCCTGCCTTCTGCAGTCCCGGCTGCACCCTCAATCCCCTATGCAGTGGGCTCCAGCTCCCAGGCACAGGTGCATCCTCCCCTGGGCAGAGGGGCCTGTGTTGATATGGAGTCTTTATCTGGTTCATCGAGACCATGATCATGGAGATCGAGGTGATGGTAATGAACCTGAATTTGGTTTGCCTGAAGTTCGGCCAGCTGACCGCACACTAATCGAGTTAGTCGAGACAAGGCCCAAGGGCCAAATGTCAAGATAACAATGAGGGCAACCAAGGGCTCCAGAAGGGACGGCAGGAGGGTGGTTAGCCAGGGAGATGCAGAGAACCAATTTTGGAACCAGCCTAGCTCTTGATCTCTTTCTTTTTTGCGCTTCTCTAAGCCTTCCCGGACCTTGGCCATGCTATCCCTTGCTACTCCTGTATGATCAGTATAAAAGCAGCACTCTTCCTTAAGAGCAGCACAGAGACCTCCTTGCTGTGAAAAGAGGAGGTTGAGCCCTCGGCGGTTTTGGAGGACCACCTCTGAAAGGGAGGTGAGGGAGGATTCAAGGGCGGAAATGCCTTGCTCAAGCTGCGCTATATCTTCACCTGTGGAAATTCTAAGCTCTGAATAATGTTGATTAGATAAAACCAGGAAAGCTATGCCAGTACCGTTCCCTGCAGCTCCGGCCCCCAGGAGGACAGCCAGAGTGACTGCATTCATTGGTTGGGGCATCCTACGCTTTCCTCCCTCCAATAAATTTTGCAATTGTGGGCAGTCTGACCCCACCTCCAGAGAAGAAAAAGAAAATTTGTAAGTTGGAGATATAAACTGTAGTCAGGTTGTATTCCTCCCAGTCCTTCTTGACTTGTGGGCGTTGGCAAATGTTGATCGCGCGCCATCACCGCTGGCGTGATCTCCTGAAACTTATGAGAACCTTCTTAATAGACAAAATCTTAGACATGTTAGCAATATAACAGTGGTGAACTTTATCAGAGCAAAATTATGAGTCCTTGGAGCCTCAACAAAACATCAGGATAGCCAGAGAATGAAATCTGAAATGTGTCATTTATATATCTCTCAAGTCTCATATATATTTTGACAAAAATTAATAAAATACATTTAGAACAGAATTGCTAGTTCTAATCATATTTCTATAAGTATTGATGAACAGTTCATCAAAAGGATCAGGAATTGTATCAATTTATTTATAATCAGGCTCAATATTTAAGAATCTAGAGGTTAATAACAGCCTGTATTTAGACTGGCAGCTTTAGAGGGCCTTTGTCCTGCAGCTGCCAATATATGGTGTGACCAGGCAATCCAGGATTCATAAAGGCGGATCAATGTCCTATAAAGACATATATCCTCCTCCTGACATTATGAAAACATCAGGACCTTTTTAAATATCAGTGAGGAGATCATAGAGGCTTAGGTGTAACTTTGTGACTTGGCCTGGTGGTAATGAGGAATACCTGTAGTGAGGGATATGAAAATTTAATCACCAATTCTAAAGAGCTCTTGAAGTATATGTAAGGCTATTATCTATATATGAGCTCAAGGCATTCTTAAAATTAAAAAGCAGTGAAAGAAATGGTGTATTATTTTTTATTTCATAACCATAAATCATAAGGACTTAAGTCTCGTGGGTAAGCTTCCATAGGGAGAGAATTTATAATTGTTGGACAGACATATGAAAAGGTGTCAGTATATTTTGTAGAGCTATTTGTCATTTTATAGACTCACAAATTTCATAGTTTGATATAAATAGAATATCATCTGTACAATAAATGTATTGTAAGATATATGTATATATATATACATGTATACATCCATATAGGTTGAGGGACTGTGAGGAAGCTATAATTGACAGTTAGTTTTGATAGTTAATCTGTATAAAAAATGAGGAACTTTGCTCAATGAATGAGTCCTGGATAAACAGATCTCGCATTTCCTGCTCTGTATGTCAGCTTTGGCCTCCATTATGGTAGGGTGAATAGGCAAGTTAAAAGCAAAATGCTGACAATCTTTAGGTTGAGGAGGATGGTAATGAAGCAATCTTGTATATCTATGATGATTTTTTTTTGATTTCTGGGGATGGCCCTGGGAGATGGCAAACCAGGCTGTGAGACTTTCCTTGGCGTTAATAAATTATATTTAATTTTTTAAGGACCTGTAACAGTCTATAAGCCTGATTTTACTAAATAAAAGGATATTGGGGTGATTTAAGGGCTGGTGGGGGCCTTATATGTCCAAAATTTAAGTTTTTCCTCCACCAGACAGGTAGCAATTATAATTTTCTCAGCATTTAAAAGCCATTGTTTGATCTAGATAGGAGCATTAGATTTTCCTGACCTTCTGGCTACATTATTAGCTTGACCTAGGCCTGTAATAGATGAAGGAATAATAATCATCTTATGTACTTGGCCAATCTTTTTCTGAAATATAAGAAACATCTATGTTTATGTCTAGCAAGCCAATTATCTTCTTTCCCTATATTTTAAGTGTTTAGTTGTTTGGAATATTTAATTTCCTGAACCCAGAATGCCATATGAATAGAATCCACACCAGCATCTCCCTTAGGCACTGCCCTGTATGAATCTTAATTGTACAATGATCTTAATCTCTCCAGTAAAGTCAGAATCACACATCCCTAGGGCAACCTTGTACAGCCGAGGAGTGTCCCTTCTGAGGAGGTCCATAGACTTTTGTATTAAGGTATACATAAGTTTATTTTTAAAGCCTATATATCTATCTCAGACCTCAATAAAAACCTTATCCATAGATCTAACTTAGGCAGACATCCTCAATATCTTTAGGTTACTTATTGAGATTTATTTATCATTTATAACATATCTAGATGTTTATATGTTATATTTCTCTATCCCAATTACATATGTAATAAATTATTTCTTAACATTCTTAAACATTCTTTATATCTAATCCTTTATATCCTATAAAAACTTTACATCTAAAAGCATTTTTGTATTTATCAAGAGATATAGGTGATTGATTACTGAGAGCAGCCAATGTGGTGAATTCCTTTAAACAAAGGAACAGTCAAAGTTTATTTTGAAATCTGTTTGGCAAGATACCTTTTCTATGAATTTGGATAGCAAGGCAAATTATCTTTTAGGCCTGGTAAATGGGGATATAATCTAAATGATCTCAATGCATAGTTTGGACAAAACCCTGGCAATAAGGGTTATGACAGTTTTGTCCAAAGCTTAAACATGTTAAATGCTAGGGGGCTAAGTAATGAATTGATTATATGAAATTTAGCATACTTAGCATGTATATAAATACGATTTTGTATACATTAGAAAATTTGATCATTTCTGATGATTAACCCTTAATTTGTATCCTAATAATTATCTCTAATAGCTTATAGCTTAAGTACAACTTATCCTTAACAGTTTACAGTTTAGGTCAGTCAATCAATCAACAAGTTTTATTTTTTAATTAGCTTTAATTAAAGTAAACTTATTCTTAACAATTTGTAAGTTAGTTGTCATTATAAACTTAGAACTTGGGTTTTATACCTGTCAACTTTAGCCTTAAAAATATTAAGGTATTTTAATATAGAAACAAGAACTATTATTTAAAATATAGTATATAAGGAGAGTAACAATTTAATAAATCCTTTAAGGTGTATCATGAAATGAGATAAGCACAGAAAAACAAAGGAGGATTTTTTTTGTAGCAGCTGCACCCAGTCTGTATCAAGTCAGATTGCCACCAGAAATGGCAAGGTGAGGAGAAGGGTGGAGAGGACTCAAAGGCAGAAGTGAGCTGAGATGCAGATAGCAGATAGTTAGGTTCAGAGGGAAGAAGGCAGATGCTTAGGATTCCAACCCCCAAGCATCTTCGTGTTCTGATGAATCCATACAGGTCATAGCAGGGCAGCCCCTAAGCAGGACCTGTTTTTGCCATGAGTTAACTGAAGTTCTTGTACTTGGCCAAGATTTTTGTAAATTACCAAGAACTTAAAAGTCAACCCAAAAAGAAGAAAGAGAGAGAAAAAGACACTTTTTAGGAGAGCTGGGAGTTGTCATTAGTTTTTAAACCTGCTCTGGCTGGGGCGCTTGCATTGTTATTTAAATGATGGCTGCTGGACTGAGCTCCTAGTTAGCAATTTAGAAGTTTAGGTTCAACTTGATCCTTAGATCCATTTAGTTTTAGCACAAAAAACCCTGTTTGTAGCAGGACAGTGCTGCTATGGAGAACATAGTGAACTTCATTAACTCTAGTTTACACTCTCAGGAGGGGGGCTGGAGAGATGGCTCAGAGGTTAAGAGCACTGCTTGTTCTTCCAAAGGTCCTGAGTTCAATTCCCAGTAACCACATGGTGGCTCACAACCATCGGTAATGAGATCTGGAGCCCTCTTCTGGCCTGCAGGGATACACGCAAACAGAATACTGTATACATAATAAACAAATAAATCTTTGCCGGGTAGTGGTGGCGCACGCCTTTAATCCCAGCACTCGGGAGGCAGAGCCAGGCGGATCTCTGTGAGTTCGAGGCCAGCCTGGACTACCAAGTGAGTTCCAGGAAAGGCACAAAGCTACACAGAGAAACCCTGTCTCGAAAAACCAAAAAAAAAAAAAAAAAAAAAAAAAACATACACTCTCAGGAGGTCTGGTAGTGTGATAATATTGTGTTACCTCCTTGTAAGACTCTGAATGAAGTAATGGCAGTTTTCTCCCTAAAAGAGAGTTTGGCAGCTTTTAGGGGTGTCCTAAATCTTTTTTTTTTTAATAAACCTTTAGGAAATCCTTAACATCAATCATCCCTTCTTGGGGAAACCAGGAACAACAGTCCTCTAAGTGACTAAAGAATTTGTTGAGGTCTTTTATTTTTTTATGAACCCTTATCCCTCATGTCTTGAGGGCCGCTTTAAAGCCCTTAAGGAAAAGGTAATGGGAAGAGCTTCCCCATCCCATGGTTAAGCCTAAATTTAGACTCACCTCATCCTTCCCACTCTCATCCAGATCGTCAATAAAGGGCTTCAAGTAGGGCGGTCTCAACGGACCATCACCAAAAATATCTCCACCAGATGTCTGGGATTTCCTGGAGAAGGATGATCAACTCCTGACAAGGCAAGGGTCAAGCCACCACATTGGGCGCCAGTTGCCCCGGGGTTCGGGGTGTCAACAGGCGTGACCCACCTGTGGGAGAGATTGAGAGGAATGGGAGACACGAGAGAAGACAGCAAGACAGTGTGTTCTGATCAAGCTGCAAATTTTATTCTCCTCAGCAAGGCTTATATAGCATGGGAGGGGGCAGGAAGGAGGGAAGAGGTTCACGACGTGCCATACATGCAGGTTAAAGGGGACATGCAGGTGAAGGGCTATGTGCAAGTCATGAGGCTGCTAGGTGGTAAGGTCACTGGTCAGGGCCCATTGTTCTGTTGCTATGCTACCTGACCTGCCTGTCCTGTTCTTTATCTTTGGGGGCATTTGGTTTAGGGCAGGGGCTTGTTCTCTGGCCTAGCTAATACTTTTCCATGGTCCATGTTTGGTCTCTGACACTTTATGGCACAGAAGACCTTAAGGTTGGCTGAGACCCTATAATGTCTCAATAAGCAGCTTGTTAGAATCTCATTCTTTGATATAGCTTGGGCCTAGTTGTTGGTTGTAAATCAGCAGTGGTTCCTTTGTAATGTTTTGAAGACAAATTGTTATGCCCAGATTGTGACCCCAAAGATACCACCAAAGACCTTAGGTACAGATGCAAAAGCAAGGTTTATTTCTGTTTACAAGCCCCAGGCAGGGAAGCTCGATCCAAAGCACTCACTCGTAGTAACCGTGAGGCCAGGAGGAACTTGCTTTTTCTTTGTGTGGCTAGCTTTTTAAAGGCAAAATCCACAAGCCCTTCAGGGCGGTTGAGGGAGTTTTGCACGGGTGCAACTCGGATTGGTTTATTTTTATCTCTGTTTTCTTTTAATTGGGTGAGGGTATGTAACCTTTGAATTTACTGGTTGGTGGTTACAATTTATCACTTTGGGGGCAGTCCAGCACAAGTCCCAGGCTTTGTCCTTGAGCCACCATGGGGGCTGGCTGGCCTAGCACGTACTGCATATAACTCTAAGTTGGTGAGAGGCACCAGAGAGTAAACATCTGACTGAACTTTGAGCAGTCAGAGTACGTGCAGAAAGGGAGCTACTGCAAGGACTATGTCTTTTGTTCATGGCCCTCCCAGAAACTGCTTGCTTAAGTCTCAGGAAACTGAAATTGAGGCCTGATCTCTGAGAGAAGACTGAGCAGCCTGTTATGGCATCTGCTTGGTCTTTTCATTTCCCCCCTTGAGTTGTATATCATCTACAATCATGGAGATGTTGCTTTTGGTAAGACTTTATCACCAGGATAGTAGATCATATCAAAGACTAATGGACCAGAAGAGAGTTTTCCCATTATCAATGGCAAAGTGAGCTTTCCCTTATTCAGTTTTTGCCATCTTCAAGTGTGTCATGGGTTCAGAGGTGGATATTGGAATTCTAGCATCCTCAGTTTAGTGGTACCCAGACAGGAATCTTCATTTAGTTAAGACACCAGTTAAGAGCCAACAGAAGCAGAAGCACAAGGGCCAAAAGCCTTGTGATAGCTGACAGAGTTCCTTATCCTCAAGGAACTTGGAACTTTATCTCAGGTTCCCTATGACAAGAAATTCCCTTTTGATCTAGCATTCGGGGGGGGGGGGGGGGGACAAGGGCAAAGTTTTCTCTTCTGTAATTACTTTCTGTTGACATTGGGACATTGTTGTCAGGGCTCTGGAAAGCCAGAATGTTAGTCAAAGATAAGAGGGAATGTTTTATTGACCAGCTGAAGAGATGGTATTCGTATCGGCTGAATTGGTCCATATCAGCTTTCAGCAAGTTCAGGGCTCACAGTCATTTTTGCAGTAGGTTGTCACCAGCAAATGATGCTTGGATGTATCTGTCAGTCAAGTGGAAACCTGTTGAGACAGATAAAAACTAGGGACAGAAGTTAAAACTTAAGAACTTATTTGGAACTTTTAGACCCATAGTCTTAGTAATTGTAGTATTATCAATTTGCCCTGAAATCCATAGTGTCTTTTCTATCTAGAAAGCCAAGTATAGATTGGACTGAAATTTCTTTGGCCCAATGAAAAGCATCTGTAAGTCTATATTTAGAACCTGTTTATCTTTTTTAAAGAGACTTATTAGCTCTTATTAATTAATCCATTGATCAATCAATCACTAAGCTGACAAAGGTATAGGTAGCCCAGTCATCAATGTTATCAAAGATCTGAGACGGATAACCTCACCTGAGTGCAGACTTTTAAATCTATTTAAAAAACAACAGAGACTACCCATTACCCAGACTGCCATCATCCCAGGGTCCTATAGTCATAATGTTGGCAGGACAGGTGTCAGGACAGCATCAGTCTTGGCTGCTGGGCCCATAATGTGAAATTCTCCCTGTGGAGGAACAACTTGGTAAAGACTGATCTTATCTTGTCAGTGTCTCATTTGTCCATTCTTCTATGCCGGATCCCTGGCAGCAGGTATTAAGTTAGAGCATCTTGCCCAGTGGTCAGTATTGTCTGCAATTCAGGTGGCATCTTCTTGTTGTTGTTCCATATCTTCTTTGGAGACCTTGGGAGTCATTGCTAGGAGCTGGGGAGCTTGGAGTCTCTGCTTGCTATAGTAAACTTTTTATCAAATAATGTAAATGCCATATTCATCAGATCTTTGACAGGTTTGAGGACCATTATCTATTAAATGTATCTGAGCCAAACAAATCTAGGCCTAATCTTGAAAATATCTCTAAGTTTGGTAACAATAACCAGGCCAATTTGTTCTCCTATAGATATATTAGTCAAATATACCTCTCAGTTTTTTTTTATTTAAATAGAACAGTTTATGGTTTAAACTAGTATCTGAATAGCCAGATGACTTGTATTAACTTGTATTCCTTAGCACAAAGGACATGCAAACTCAGACATTCAAAACCAAACATACATGTGGCCACATTTTTCATTCATACCTGTAGAGTAGACAGACATTTTTACAACTATGACCCTTTGGAGTCTCAATGTAACAGCAGAATAGCAAGACAAAGAAATCTGAAACATGTTTCATTTTTTTTATATATCTCAAGTCATTTTTTTTAAATCATTATTTAAGCCTTTTTATCCTCTGACCTTTATACCTTGCTTTTATGTATTCTAGTAACTTGCATTTTACATAATTTTTTAAAACATTTTTTTATTTTTATATCTAAAACCTTTATATCTTATACCCTATATAAACTTTATTTAAATCTCATAATTTATTTAAACTTTAAAGTTAAACTTTAAAGTTCTATATTTTTATATCTCAAACTATTTATTTAGACCCAAAATATCATATATTTAAACCCTCATGACATGCTTAAGCCTTTAAATTTTATATCTTAAACTGCTTTCTCAAACCAAAAAAATCATTTATTTAAACTTTTATCCTCATATCCCAAGTCTTCGTATTTTTATAAAAACATTATATTTTAAAACTTTATTTTATCTTAACCAACAATAATTTGAAATCAATTCTCTTAAATGATGGCAAGTATTTGTAAGCCATTGAACTCAAATGACCAAAACCCATGTAAATTTTTATTTTTCCTGTGGAAACAAAAGCATAATTTTCCCAGTATCTTGAACTGGTAATTTAACATTTCTTTTCAAGCAATACCAGGACAGAGAAGGGTTAACAAGAGAAGCTGCTGGCAGGCAGAAGAGACCTTGAAGTTATCACAGTAAAGGAAGGGAGGGGGAGCAGTGTGCATAGAGTGTGTCCTTTGCTGCCAGTGTTCCTGAAAAAAAAAGTTTTTGTTAACTCCTCTGACTAAAGTCAGATTCTCTGCTCAGTGTTCACACAGTTTTTGTCAATTGCAGGCAGTCCCCATTGCCCTATCCAGAGCTCCTGTCTTTGCCCGCCTGTACAGAGAGCATGCACCCCCACCGTTGTGAGAGCAGCCAGCTGGCTACAGTCCTGATAGCAAGAGAGCTACCGGAGGGAGGGAGGTGGCCTTTGCTATGCCTCTCTCTCCTCCTCTTCCTCTAGGAAAATAAGGGAAGATAGTAGACAGAAACAAATAACATTTACACAGACAATCCAAGTACCAGTACATCAGCACTGAGAGGGCCTCATTCACAGCTAGTGAGCCCCTCTTGCAGTATGCAAGCCCCACCTGGCAGGAGCTACCTGTTTATCTCAGTTCAGTCGGGCAGTGGGGGTGGGGGACCCAGTTCCCTCTATTGTGGCTCACACATCCTTCCAGTGGGCTAGGCAAAGGTATAGAGGAGAAGAAGGGAACTGTCCCATAGTGTCCGTCCGTCACAGTCAAGTCAACAATGAGAACAATTAACACATTACACCCAAGACCAAGGGCACATGAAAAAACTTTGCCCCAACAAGACAACCAACAAAGCTCCAAGAACAATGACAGCCTGATGTGCTCTGGGGGAAGTGACCCTCCAGGCTCAATCACACCAAAAACAATCTAGACTCGAGGTTCTCTGTTCTTGCTCAAACAGACATCAGGGGCTTCCACATCCCTGTCAGTCAGACATGCACCTTTTTTTCTTGGAAGAGAAGGAGAGAGTAAGTAACAATGATCACAACAAAACATACAAAAAACCCACAAAATGGTCTGACAAATTCCCGGGACAAATACAAAGTGGCACTTCCTCCCACCATGGGGAAAGATACCCAAAGATGCTCCTGTAAGGTTTTGGTCCTTATTTACGTCCTTTAATTCCGTCATCAGCCTTCACCGGCTTCCCAGCCTAAAAAAGCGGTTGGGCCCTCTGTGGGCTCTCTCTGTCCCCTCTCCTTTGCGCTCTTTTCCCCCCGTCGGTCCCCCTCTCTCCCTCCCCCCCTTGTCTCTCCCTTTCTCTCTCTCTCTCTCTCTCTGTCTTTCTTTGTCTCCCCCCCCCCCCCCCCCCCCCGCAATAAAGCTCTAAAAAGGTAACCATGGCTAAGATTCTTTCAATCAGCATGCTCCTCCGCGGGCATGCTCCTCTGCTCCTCTGCGGGCATGGCCACCGCGGGCGGTGACCAGCCATGAGGGGCAGCTCGGCGGCATAACCAACAGCTCCTAAACCCAATGGTCACCTCTGAGGTGGCCCCAAATGGCTCGGGACCAGGGGGTCACTTGCCCAAATCAGGGAATGAGACATCTCTCTTTCCCTCCCAGGATCACTGTCCGGACACATCTGTCCCAGTTGGAGCCTGCAAAGTACAAATCAAGCCTGCAAAGTACAAATCGATCGACTGGTACAAAACAAAAGTAACATGACAGACACAGACAGGACAGTGAACGCTCTTACC
The DNA here is from genome assembly GCF_007827085.1 of Peromyscus californicus insignis. Taxonomy (NCBI): domain Eukaryota; kingdom Metazoa; phylum Chordata; class Mammalia; order Rodentia; family Cricetidae; genus Peromyscus; species Peromyscus californicus. Next base: position 262,700 of record NW_026294552.1, read on the forward strand.
AGTAGATGTCAATAAACCTCTGGACCCTTGAGGGTCCTGGTGGGGTCTCTGGGCAACGCACAAAATGTTAGGCCCAGATTGTGACCCCAAAGATACCACCAAAGACCTTAGGTACAGATGCAAAAGCAAGGTTTATTTCTGTTTAAAAGCCCTGGGCAGGGAAGCTCGATCCAAAGCACTCACTTGTAGTAACCGTGAGGCCAGGAGGAACTTACTTTTTCTTTGTGCATCTAGCTTTTTCAAGGCAAAACCCACAAGCCCTTCAGGGGGTTGGGGGGAGTTTTGCATAGGTGCAACTCGGATTGGTTTATTTTTATCTCTGTTCTCTTTTAATTGGGTAAGGGTATGTAACCTTTGAATTTACTGGTTGGTGGTTACAATTTATCACTTTGGGGGCAGTCCAGCACAAGTCCCAGGCTTTGTCCTTGAGCCACCATGGGGGCTCGCTGGCCTAGCACGTACTGCACATAGCTCTAAGTTGGTGAGGGGCCCCAGAGAGTAAACATCTGACTGAACTTTGAGCAGTCAGAGTACGTGCAGAAAGGGAACTACTGCAAGGACTATGTCTTTTGTTCATGGCCCTCCCAGAAACTGCTTGCTTAAATCTCAGGAAACTGTAATTGAGGCCTGATCTCTGAGAGAAAACTGAGCAGCCTGTTATGGCATCTGCTTGGTCTTTTCAAAATGTCTGGACAATTCTGGTGAACAAAAGTGTATCCTACTGTCCTAATCTCTAGGAGGTCTGGCAAAAATATACTTATCTTTGGGTTTTTTTTTTAGACAGTCCTCCCTCCACTAAATTCTATTTTATGAGACTTACTATCTCCTAAGCATTAATAAATCCTCTAAATCACAAATTCTACTCATCTACATCATACGTTAGTAGGAGAGTGCTACCCAATACATGAGATGCCTTTTAAAACCACCCACAAAATTAAGTATAAACTGATATTACACATAAAAATTAAATGCAAAATACTGGTCCTCTTTACGGTACTAGTTGGTACTCTCCAAGTTTGGTAACCTGCTTTCCATGGGTGTACCAAAAGCATGTTGACGTTCAAAGATGGTTTTAAGCACAGTTCCATACTTCCAATTCTGTGAGCAGATTCAGCCCACAGAGCAGGTAGTTTCAAGTACCACATGGAACCTCAGACGATGGGTATTCTGCAAGCAGGTTCCCATCCAGATCCAGGGAGGACCCACCACACTGGATCCTCCACCTCACCATGTGCAACACCCCATCTGGAGACAGCAGCCCCTCACTCACCATGTCATGGTTTCCCAGCTCAGCCATTCTGTCTGCTCAGCTCCCTGCAGCAGCACTCACAGCACACCACACCAGACAAAACTGCTGGTGCCAGCTCCTCTTCAAAGCCAAGTCTGAAGCTGGTAGTGGCAGGAAGAACCCTGCACCACTTTTGACTGGAGGCCACCTGGAGGACCTGATTGGCTAATGAGACCTGAGTGATAAGAGCACCTCCCATAGTGTTACAATGTGCTTAAAAACACAGCACAATGGTTCCTGTCCCTCTCTTCCACCACAGACACTTTTTCTAGATCAGCAGAAATATGCATATCAATAGCACTTGGCCCTGGCTGCAAAAGCAAACCCTGCTTTCTTCCTGCTCTCCTTAGGTACTTCCCCTTCTTCCTCCTGGACACAATGTGGTTAGCTAGCTTGTACATACTAAAAAACCAAACCACCGCCATTTCTAGCAAGGTCCTCACCATAGCTTCAAACAGGCCTGCATGTCAAAGTTCTCAGAGCTGCTGACATAGGTCCCAGGACAAATTCAGGATGTTTGAAGAGCTAGCTGGTAACAACTGATTAACCATAGAATGCCCCAATGCCAGAGATGGTCAAAAGTTCAAAGTCAAGATGTTTGAAGGAATATCTGGTAGCAACTGATTAGCCACAGAATGCCCCAATGCTGAAGGTAGTCTATAAAGTTTGACAAACAACTGGTTAAAACTACAAAGTAAGTGTGAAACCTCAGTAAAAACCGCTTACTCTATCCCCTACTGACAAAGAGAAGCTTAAACCAGAATTCTTAAGTGTAGGTAAGAACTTAGACCCCTTTAAAGTTCCCGGGTGGTGATATCAGCTACAGGGACTTAAAAACACAGAGTCAGGATATTCAACCATCTGGTAGGGGCTAATTGGTCATAAAACATCCCAAACTTCCCAAACCCTGGAGACAGCTCTTTAAACTCCTAAACACGGTTGCTGAACAAATGAGAGATAAAGATAACATGAAAGACTGAAAAAAAGGGAACTGATACTAATGAAGGAGAGAGAGGCAGGTTGTGGGAAATGAATTATGTGGTCTGTGCCTTTAAGAACTAGCCTCATGAAGAAAGGGCAAGATCCTCCCAGCCTCACTGCCACAAGTGAGTGCTTTGGACTGAGCTTCCCTGCCCGAAGTTTGTAAACTTAAACAGAATAAACCTTGCTTTTGCATTCTGTACCTATAGTCTCCAGTGCCCTCTTTGGGGACTCGATCTGGGCATAACATTAAGATAACACATTAATTCTGAAAAGACCCTCAAATTTGAGCCAATCAAATTTGCAAATGATGTAACCTCTGGTTTGCCTTTAAAACCTGACCTTGCAGAGTGGTGGCTACCTCCTCAAGCCTCTACTGTGTTGGATGTCTTGATAAGGTCCCTAGATCAGAAACAAGATATTAGGCATTTCTCCCATCAGAAAGCTGGATGATGGCTCCATTGCTTAAGGAGTTTTATTCCTGAAATGTAGAGCAAACTTTTGGAAATTAAAAAAAAAATAAAGAGTACCCTTCATGGAAAGTTGAATACTTAGAGAATAATGGAGCTAGGAAGAATGCATTTATGAGCAACATTGTCAGCCAGCACATCTTCCTCCCTGGGCAAGTGAAAAAAAAAGAAAACTGTATTTTTCAAGCTTTTCCATATGATCAGGACTGGTAGAATGAATCTCTCCATGTATGTAGAAAATTGATTTCATAGAATGTCTTACAAGCATGCAGGATGAGAAGGAGATCATTTTAACTAGCCCTGCCTGTTGTCTGTCTCAGGGCTGGGATATCATTACTGAGAATTCAATTTTTAAGCTTAATTTTATTTTATGTATATGGGTGTTTGCCTCCAGGAGTCTGTGCAGAGTTCTTGTAGGGCCAGAAGAGAGTTACAGGAGATGGTTAGATAAAATGGAACCTGTGTCCTATGTAACAACACCTGGTGCTGCTTTTAACTGTTAAGTTATCTCCCTAGGCCACTTTTTTATTTAAAATTTATTTTTATATATTTTAATTGATATGTATTAAATCAATTTCCCCTTCCTTGTCCTCTCTCCATCCCTTCCCAAATTTTGCCCTTCTAATTTCTTCCTTGTTATGCATGAGAGACTATGTATGCACAAATATATGAATAAACCCTGCTGAGTCCATTTCTGTTGGTTGTGTTTATAGAGATTCAAGGATGAACACATTGTATTGGATATGCAGTTGGGGATCTCATCCTTGCCTGAGGGTAATTCTTCCACCTAAAGGAGAATTCCACTATTTAATGACCAACAAGAGTCTTATCCCCAAGTAATCTAGGTGCCTTGGACAGAAAACATTATAAATAATAGAAAATATTATCCAAAATAGTAAACTTGAGGTGGTAAATGCCTCAGCTAACAATTGCTGATGCCATGACCCTGAAGTTTTGGAGCTGAAGTGAAGACTATGCACACCATCCGAGGCCAATTACAGTCTCCATTCGTTCTGTGGTCCTCCCAACAGACCCATTGACCATTCTCATTTTGGATGACTTTGAACACTTGAAATTCCTACCTCCAGATTCTAAGTACCATGATTACAGGCCTGAGTCACCATGTCTGGCTTAGGTTCCTTAAAATGCATTTAGTGAGGCATTAGAATGATGGGATGAGTTACACGATCATTTATACTTAACTATATTCAAAACGTACTTATCTCTGTGAGCCTGGCTTACATCATCTGCAGAATAAGGACAGAACTCTTCCCAGGTCATTGTTCTGTTATAACAGACTCAATAATAAAGAAAAAAATTCTCATAGTTGGAAGACAGTGGATATTAAGGCAGGAAAGCTACCGTTGTTGGGAAACTTCTTCTGTTACTGGAGATAGGATAAGAACCTGTGTCCTGGCTTCTCTAACTAGACAGGCTCAGCCATTCATCCTCAGTGAGCCAATTAAATGAACCACATTATCCAGTGAGTGACATGCCCACCTATAATGCAAGCACTCTGGCAGCAAGGTGAACAGATTTCTCTGATATCCTAGCACAGCCTAGTCTACAGTGTGAGTTCCAGACCAGCCAAAGAATCATAGCAATACTATTCTCTACAAAAAAAGAAAACAGAAATAGAAAAGAGAATAAATCAAATAATTAATGAATATTTAAAATAGAATATTTATTCAAATTGACTAATTTGCAAAAATAAGGAAAATACAAGATAACTAACCTATCCTTGGGTTCTTAAGAGGTTTAGACAGAAGCCAAAAGATATGCAAAACTAAGCAATCTAATACAGCCATATAATGATTTTTCCCATCTGTAAAACCCTCCCATATTCTCATCTGGAGGATTCAAGTCTTTTCCCACAATTACATGCTCAGTGAAATTAAAATTTCATGTGGTTCACTGTTTCACTTGCTGTTAGACAAAGGGAGAGATATAAGTGTCTCTTTAGAACATCCTTATTCCAACCAGGAGTGTAGGTTACAGGGATTGGGAGAGTGGGGACTGAGAAGCTTTAAGGCCCAAGTGTGAATCACAAAGTATGGGCATGCAGGAACTTGTCACTGACAGCTATATGTAGTTGTCAAAAAGAGGGAAGAGTGGAAGCCCTGGACTGCACTGATTCATTGAAAACTTAGGGTAGAAAATACCTTACCAGTTAAGAAAACTGAAGATTCTTTCAGAGCATTCAGCTTCCATTCCTAGTACATCCAGAAGCTCAATACTATCTGTAACTCCAGGATCAGGAGTCTGTAGCTCCAGATCTGGGGGATCTGACACCTTCACACAGATATCTGTCAATCTTGATCTAATATATTCATATGTAATAGTTGGAATGTTTGGAATGTCAGATACTTTCCCTTAAATGCTGGCCCATCCTTGGGTGAATCCCTGGGTGGTGTCAGCATAAGGATCCAGATGTTGCCTATCAGTAAGCCTATTATGACAGATGTACCTGGACCCCTAAGCCTGTCATGGCAGCTGTGTGGTCAAGCTGTTTTGGGCTCTTACACATTTCACCAAAATCTTTCAGGCTTGTGCCCAAATAAGATTGAAATGCTGCAGCTGTCTACTTCTGGGTGGTGCCTGCATGATGTACAGGACAATCAACTGACTCTAGACTTCTCTTACTTCAGCCAGCCATAGGGAATACCCCATGAGACTCTAGGTGCGTGCTTGGCAGCAGAAGGCCTTGTAACAGGAGTAGAATCCTGTAACTGGAGTTTTCTCTGGTCCCACAGCTGCTCAGAACCAAATAAACACACAGAGGCTTATATTAATTAGAACTGTATGGACTAATGGCTCAGGTTTCTTGCTACCTAGATCTTACATCTTAAATTAACTCATTTCTTTAAAAATCTGTACCTTGACACGTGACTCATAGCTTATCGGTATCTTTACATCTTGCTTTTCATGGCGACAGCTCATGGCACCTCCTGACTCAACCTTCCTGTTCCCAGAATTCTTATCTCTTTTTGTCCTGTATATGCTTCCTGCCTGGCTACTAGACAATCAGCACTTTATTTATTAACCAATCAAAGCAACATAGTCACAATATACAGAGCAATATCCTCACAGAAACCATCACCATTTTGACAACTTCTTCATGGAGCTTGCTTGTTCCTTCGGGACCTGCTTGGGCCCAATCACTCATATACCACTTCTATTTGGTAAGAGATTGCTGCAGTGTGTCTTACTTCATGACTTGCTTGGTCTGATAACACCCAGCTCATCAGGGGCAGTTCAGGTAACATGGTTATGGTGGTGGCCTACCCAGAAGTATTCAGTGTCTCTCTGTGGCTGGGATTGATGGCCTGTGATTGTATATGTGGTCATAATTATTTTTAAAATGGTTCTATGGACACCAGTGGCAGACACTTGAATTGATTTTAATAGTCATTGCATTGTTCTAATTTTCCAATTATCCTGTTCTTGGTTTTTTTTTTTAAGTTTTGTTCTTTTACTGTGTATATGTGTGTGAGTGTGTGTGTGCCATGTGTGCATTTGTAGACTATGTAGTACAGACTGTGAACCTCAGAGTGATCTTTCTGCCTCTGTGTCCAGATAACTGGTACAAAAATAATGCACTACCACACACGGCTTGAAAAATAGTTTTAATGGTCTAAGTCTCCTCTTCTTATGGTGGCCAGCAAGACCATGAGATGGTGTCAGAGCCCCTGATGCTGGAGTTGCAGATGGTAGCAAGCTTCTATATGTACTGAGAATGGAAGCTGGGTGCTATGAAAAAAACTTTGGTGCTCTTAAATGATAAGGCATTTTCTACCATAAGTTTTATATTTGTCTTTATATTTCTGGTCCAAGGCAGCCTAGTCAGGTTTAAATACCTGATGTGGATTACAACGTAGAAGTATCCTGTATTTGTGAGAATAGGCCACGGATGAGATCCCTAATTATTTGGCCTATACAACATGGTCAGCCAAACATCCATATATGTACAACTAACAAAAATGGATGTATTCATGTATTTCAGCATACTTGTTCACTCACACTTAAAAAGGAACTATTTAGAAGGGATTTTGGAAGGGAGTGAATGAAAAGACAAAAGGGAAAAGGAATGTAATGTCATTTAATTAACAATTTTCTTCTTTTTTATTACTAAGAAAGTTTCTATTCATTTTACATACCAGGTACAGACCCTCCTTCTTCCTGCCCCCTACCATTCCTCCCCAACATACCCTGTATTCCCACCTACTCCAAGTCAATATCTCCCATGGGGAGTCAGTAGATGTCCCACTCAGATGAAGCAGGTCCAAGGCCCTCCCCACTGTACCAAGACTGCACAAGGTGTCACACCCTAGGCACTACGCTCCAAAAAGCCCACCCATGTACCAGGGATGGATTGCAATTCCCCTGCCTGTGGGCCCCTTAAATGGTTTAAGCTAAACAGCTGTCTCACATATCCAGAGAGTCTATTCCAGTCCTATGGGGGCTCCACAGTTATTGGTACTAAGTTCATGGGTCTCCAATAGTGTCGTTGGTCATCTCTATGTGTTTTCTCATCATGATCTTAATGTCCCCTGCCCACAGTATCCTTCCTCTCTCTCATCAATTGGATTCCCAGAGATCAGCCTGGCACCCTGCCATGGATCTCTGTATCTGCTTCCATCACTCACTTGATGAGGGCTCTATGGTTACACTTTGGGTACTGACTCATCTGATCACTGGAATAGGCCAGTTCAGGCACTCTCTTCATTACTGCTAGTAGTCTAAGTTGGGGTCATCCTTGTGGGTACCTGAGAACTTTCCTAGCACCCTGTTTTTTCTTATTCCCATGATGTCTTTATTTATCATGGTATCTCTTTCCTTGCTCTCCCACTCTGTCCCTTTCCAGCTCAAACCTCCTCTTCCCCTATATGCTCATCTCCCATTCTTTGCCCTCCACCCCCCATGCCTTACTCCCAGTTTGCTTGTGTAGAGCTCATCTATTTTTCCTTTGTTGGGCTATCTATGTGTCCCTCTTAGGGTCCTCCTTGTTAGCTAGCCTCCCTGGAACTATGGGTTGCACTCTGGTTATCCTTTGCTTTACATCTAGTATCCACTTATGAGTAAGTACATACCACGTTTGTCCTTCTGAGTCTGGGAGGAAAGAGAGATTTGTTTGGCTCAGATACATTTAATAGATAATGGTCCTCAAACCTGTCAAAGATCTGATGAATATGGCATTTACATTATTTGATAAAAAGCTTACTATAGCAAACAGAGACTCCGAGCTCCCCAGCTCCTAGCAATGACTCCCAAGGTCTCCAAAGAAGATATGGAACAACAACAAGAAGATGCCACCTGAATTGCGGACAACACCGACCACTGGGCAAGACGCTCTGACTCAACACCTGCTGCCAGGGATTTGGCCTATGAGACACTGACAAGATAAGGTCAGTTTTTATCAAGTTGCTCCTCAACAGGGAGAATTTCACATTATGGGCCCAGCAGCCAAGACTGATGCTGTCCTGACACCTGTCCTGCCAACACTATGAAGACTATAGGAGCCTGGGATGATGGCACTCTGGGTAATGGATAGTCTCTGTTGTTTTTTAAATAGATTTAAAAGTCTGCACTCAGTTAAAGTTTATCCTTCTCAGATCTTTGATGACATTGATGACTGGACTAGCTATAGCTTTCTCAGCTTAGGAATTGATTGATCAATGGATTAATTAATTAAAGCTAATAAGTCTTTTTTAAAAAAGATAAACAGGTTCTAAATATAGACTTACAGATGCTTTTCATTGGGCCAAGGAAATTTCAGTTCAATCTATACTTGGCTCACTAGATAGAAAAGACACTATGGATTTCAGGGCAAATTGATAATACTACAATTACTAAGACTATGGGTCTAAAAGTTCCAAATAAGTTCATAAGTTTCAACTCATGTTCCTAGTTTATATCTATCTCAACAGGTTTCCACTTGGCTGACAGATACATCCTAACCTCATTTGCTGGTGACAACCTACTGCAAATGACTGTGAGCCCTGAACTTGCTGAAAGCTGATATGGACCAATTCAGCCGATATGCATACCATCTCTTCAGCTGGTCAATAAAACGTTCCCTCTTGTCTTTGACTAACATTCTGGCTTTCCAGGGCCTTGACAACAATGTCCCAATGTCAGCAGGAAGTAATTACAGAAGAGAAAACATCGCCCTTATTTCCTGCCCCCCTGGAATGTTAGATCAAAAGGGAATTTCTTGTTATAGGGAACCTGAGAAGTTCCAAGTTCCTTGAGGATAAGGAACTCTGTCAGCCATCATAAGGTTTTTGGCCCTTGTGCTTCTGCTAATTACTGTTGGCTCTTATATCACTGATGTCTTAACTAAATGATAATTCATGTCTGGGTACCACTAAACTGAGGATGCTAGAATTCCAATATCCACCTCTGAACCCATGACACACTTGCAGTTGGCAAAAACTGAATAAGGGGAAGCTCGCTTTGCCATTGATAATGGGAAAACTCTTATGTTCTGGTCCAATTAGTCTCCGATATGGAATTCTTTGAGCAGAGAGGCAGATACACTCGAGAACCTGTGTCTATGACTATTGCCCTCTTGTTAGATATTGGGAACATCACTGCAGAAATTGGTACAGGAACTACTGCCCTCGTGCAGAGCAACCACCTTATGCAGTTACAAATGGCTATGACTACTGACCTAGAGGCCATAAAAAGATCCATTTCTGCTCTGGAGAAATCTTTAACCTCACTCTCTGAGGTTGTGTTACAAAACATAAGAGGTCTGGACTTACTATTTTTAAAGGAGGGGGGATTATGTGCAGCGTTGAAGGAAGAATGCTGCTTTTATGCCGACCATACTGGTATTGTCAGGGAATTGATGGAAAAATTAAGGGAAAGGCTAGCCCAAAGAAAAAGGGAGTTTACCTTTAGTCCCTGGGCCTTTCAGCAGTTGACTTGGTTTATCAAAAATCAGATAAATTCAGACTTACCACGACACGTCTCGATTCATTATCACAGAGTAGATTCTGAGGAGGCCGGCCAGGAGCCCCATCAAGGACTCAGATTCAGTGACCTAAGGCCCTAACATCCCCACGGTCTTGCTAGAGGGTACCTAATGACGGGAATAATACAGGGCTCACTCCAGAGACAACAGCGTACAGAGGTCGTCGAGACCGGCTCAACATGGCATGCTGCCGAGCGTGGGAAGGCCCCTGTGTAGCCTAAGACAGGGACTCTCTCGGACCCTAGCCACCCCCGATCACATGGACTTGGTCCATTTTTGAGAAAAGAGGGGGAATGGTTGGAGACCGACTCCGGACAGTTGTGTCTTGAATTTTGTGTGACCTTCCTTACTTTATCAAACCTTGCAAAAACAGGTTCCTGGCCTAACCGCGGGCTGTACAACTTCCTGGAGTACGTGCTAATCAGCCAGCTACAGGGGCCTGGGACCAAAGCGACCTCACCCTTCCTTAGGAATTTTCCATTCTTCTCTCCATTTGCTTCCCCTGCAACCCCTCCCTGCCTGAAGCCCTGCTTATAAGCCTCAATACCCAGTCAATAAACGAGACCTTGATGCGACTCAGACTGACTCTGTCTTCCCTTATGCGCCTGGTCTCCTTTCTCTCTCGCCCCCATTGATCTTTCAGGAGGTGCCTCCTCGGGTCTCCCCAATAACCTGGCCCACGGGACGGGTCATTTGTGTTCTCTATATTTTCTATTGGTGAGAATAGCATTGGTACAGTTATCTTTTAGATTGAACATCAAGATTCACAGGTTGCATAAGCTTCAAAGTAATATTTATTTTACCATGTGATTTATTGATTTTCAGCATGCCAGAGACAATTTTTTCCAATCATTTTTATAATTTACATACATTTCTGCATGACATGGGAGTAAGAATACCCCTAAATGTCTCTGCTTTTACATTGTTATCATGTTCAGAAATGGATTTGTTTACTTGCCTGCTTAGGAATAGGGAGAATTCTACATGAATATGTCCAGCTTTCCTAAGTAAAATCCACATGCTTCCTTTGTTTAGGAAAAGCATGTTTTCCCTGCCTCCTGCAGGTAATAACTTTTCTCATTTCTTCTTTCTTGGCTGTTGTGAGGGCTATTCTTTGTAGTCACACCTATTCCTTGTAGAATTAACTAAAACCCTAAGAGTTGGGTATACCTGTGATGGATTTTTTTGAATGTTTTGAAAAAAGATCCATCTTTCATCTGGATCATTTGAGGTGAAATCCACGTTCAGGTGCTTGGTATCTATGTACTCTTTAACCAAAAGCATTCAGGAGGTAGAAACAGTTGGATTTACCCAAGTTTGAGGCTGGCATGGCCTACAGAAGGAGTTCCCAGGATACACAGATAAACCCAGTCTCAAAAACACCAAAAAAGGAAAAATCAAATGAAGTTTAAGATCCACCTTTAATCTGGATTACATCTCTGGTGGCTGCCTGCATATATGAAGCATCTTGAAGGAGGAAGCTCTCTCTCTTTGCCTCTTTGCCCTAGCAGTGGCTACCAAGTAAATCACTTTCCCAGCATTAGATCCTTCTTCCTTGGCATTTTGGTGTATACTGAAGACCAGCTGAGACATGCAGCCTCATGGAATGAACAACTACTGGCTTCTTCAAATTTCCATTGGTAGGCAGCCATTGTTGGACTACCTGGATCACAGCTTGTAAGACATTCTAAGAAATCAACTTTCTACATACGTGGAGAGATCCAATAATACAGTTTTTTTTTCATCTCCCCACTGAGGAAGATGTGCTGGCTAACAATGGTGGACATAAAGGCATTCTTCCTAGCTCCATTATTCTCTAAGTATTCAACTTTGCATGAAGACTACTCTTTATTATTATATAGTTTGCCAACACTTTGCCCTGAATTTCAGGAATAAAACTTCTTAAGCAATAGAGCCATGATCCAGCTCTCTGATGGTGAAAGACCTACTTATCCTGTTAGTGATCTACTCCCTGTTTTTTTTCCTGGTTGTCTGAAGTCCCTGTGACAAGCAGGTAAAAAGTACATTGTATTCACCTGACCTCAGTGTGCAGCCACCTAAGGAACATCTTTTGTGTGCTTAAATTTCTCTTTAGTTGTTAATATTCTGGGTATTCTTCCTGTAAGGATTTGGTTCTTATTTACGTCCTTAATTACATCATCAGCCTTCGCTGGCTTCCCAGCCTAAAAAGCGGGCAGCGACCAGCCACGAGGGGCAGCACCGCGGCATAACCAACACTTCCACCTGTGTGACAGAATCTCCACCCCACAATGTATACTGGGTTGTACAAGCTAGTTAGCCACATTGTGTCCAGGAGGAAGAAGGGGAGTGCATACGGAGAGCAGGAAGATCACATTGTCTGCTACTAGAGGCAGGGGCAAGTACTATTGAATTGCAAATCTTTGCTGGTTCAGAAAAGGTCCGGTGTCTGGGGTGGAAGGCAGGATCAGGAATCATTGTGCTGTGTCTTTAAGTCCAGTGTAACCCTACAGGAGCTTCTCCTGTCACTCAGGCCACATTAGCCAATCAGGCACTCCAGGCGACCTGCCAGGAGGAAGTTCTACAGGGTCTTTCTGGCCTCCTGCTTCAGAATTGGCTAAGAAGAGAATCTGTCCCTGTTGTTTTGAGTGCTATGCTGTGAGAGTTGCTGTGAGCTGTGCATAGAGCATGGGGAGCTGGAAAACTACAATATGGTGAGCGAGGGGCTGCTGTCCCCAGACTGGGAGGAGTGCTCAGTTGAGTCATGGGAGTCAGTGTGTCGGGTTCTCCCCTTGCTGGGTGGGAGGAAGTGGTCAGATGCTGAGTTCTACTTGTTCTTTCCTTGTCCTGTTTTGTCAAGCATGGTCCTGCTCATCCTGCTTGCTCCAGTATGTGGTCCTGCATAATCTTAGCAACTGTTGAGGCTGGCTCGCAGCCTCCAAATAACTTCACTCTGTTAGCTGCACCTGGGTAGACATTGGGAGCATGACTGTGCTTTGAAATGTCCTTGTTGACATCACTGTGAAATGCCAGCACCATGTGTGTGTTGTTTCTATGGAACACAGATTTCCAAACTGAAAGAGGCCTGGTCCCTCCCTTATCTTCCAGAAGTTCTACACTTTCAACATTTAACATTAAGATTTAAAATCTAACTGGAAATAATTTAGTAGCTTGTAAACAGTGTTTCCTGTGTAAAGTTGCACTCCAAAGCTCAACTGTGATTTGTAAGAGTAGAATTGATGGTAGTGAGATTCATGCATATACCCTAGAGCTGCTCTTTTTTTTTTTTTTGGTTTTTTGAGACAGGGATTTTCTGTGTAGCTTTGCGCCTTTCCTGGAACTCACTTTGTAGCCCAGGCTGGCCTTGAGCTCACAAAGATCCACCTGTCTCTGCCTCCTGAGTGCTGGGATTAAAGGCGTGCGCCACCACCTCCTGGATGAGCTGCTCTTCTTACTTAGCCTCTATGCATCTGTGGATTGTACTGTGATTAACTATGTTTATTGTGAGTGTACTTTACTTAACAGCTAATTTTCATGTATGAGTGAGTACAACATGTTTGTCTATGTGCTTCTGGGTTTTCTCACAAAAGATAATGAAGAACTCTAGAAACTAAACAACAAACTAAATAATGCAATTATAATGGGTTATACCTCTAAATAGAATTCTCAGTAGAAGAATCTAAAGTGCCTGAGAAACACTTGAAAAAATGTTCAACATTCTTAGCCATCAGGCAAATGCATATTGAAACTACGTTGAGCTTTCGTCTTACACTTGTAAGAATGGTTAAGATCAATAACACAAGTGACAGCTAATGTTGGAAAGGATGTGGAGCAAGGGAATTCATTGCTGTCACAGGTTCAAATTTATACAGGCACTGTGGAAGTCAATATGATATCCTCAGATAATTGGGAGTCAATCTACCTCAAGATCCAGTTATACCTCCTTTGTGCATATACCCAATGTTACTCTTCCATCTTCCCACAAGGACAATTGCTCATCTAGGTTCAATCTGACTTGGACCTGATTACACACTTGTCTATCTTATTTCTCCTTTGTAGTTAGTTCATACAATTTCTCTCATGTGTACTCTGCACTGATGTTTTGTTTACTTGTCTATGTATGTTTGTTAATTGTCATTTTTCTTGCAAGGTGATTCCCCTTTTAAAGGGTACAGAATTGAAAGAGGTGAAAGCTCTCTTCAGTTTTCTTCTAAAGTGACTTGGTGATTACATTATAACAACTATGTAATGGAATAAGATAGTGAGCACCAGAATTGTATGAATATACTATCAACGAATTATACATTTACAATGTTGTCAGTATCATGCTTTCTGTTGTTCACATGTATGGATTGTTTTAGAATGCAGTGACCTATGATGATGTGCATGTCAACTTCACTTGGGAAGAATGGACTTTGCTGGATCCTTCCCAGAAGAATCTCTACAAAGAGGTGATGATTGAGACCTACAGGAACCTCACTATTATAGGTAAGACAGTGTATTTTCCTTCACATTTTAAAATAAGGGAACAACTATTTCTTGGTTTTGGATGTTCCTGTGTATTTTGATTGAGAAAGAGGAGGGAAGTGAATAAATCAGGCATGTTTCTAAGATTCACTGAAGATAGTAACATAAATTTTACAATGTTTTCAATAATATAAATTTTCTGGTACTCTATTTTAGGATACAGTTGGGAAAATCATAATATTGAAGAACATTTTCAAAATTCTAGAAGACATGTATGGTAATTTTCTTGTGCAAGCTGATAGAAATATGCCTGTGAAGAAATTATATTGTGTCCTGGAAATTTTAAACAAAAGCAACAGTGTAAATAAGTACCACTTAAAGTTCATTGATGATTATTAAATTCTCACAAAAACATAAATCTCAATTTCATGTTGGTGAATTGCATTTGCAGGGCATTCTTTTAAGAACAATGTCAAAGAAACAATTCCCCAAAAGATATCACCATTAAAATCATAACACCATGAGAGCTATGCTATAGAACTGTCAGTCTTTTATTTCATAACATTCATATTACAAAAGTTACACACAGTGAAGAGGTGATGAGTATATTGTCAAAGCTTTCTATTAAGCAAATAATCCGTAGTAAAGCTAGTGTAACTCATATACTTGTTGTGACTGTGCTGTTTAGTGAGTGGGGCACTTAGAGTCAAAAGTCAAGGGATGTTGTCAAGGACAAACCTTAATCCCTAGTCCACAAGTCTATGAGTACAAAAAGTCAAACAGAATTCAATGGGGAAATCTATTATCTGCTATTCTTCCTTTACTAGCTATATCACATGTCCTTATGGAAACAAGTCATGTGAGCATTGGAATAAGGAAGACATAAGATACCTCATTCTTATAAAATCAGAAGATATGTAGCAGTCTCCACATTGAGTATACTTGTTGAATTTGATTAAAGTATACAATAATTGATTTTCTATCTTCATTGTTAATATATTAACAAAATCACACTACAGAGAAGCCCTATGAGTACTAGGACTGCTTAAATAAAACATGGGTATAAAAACAATGATGAAATCTTAAGAACTGATTCCTCTTTACAATTAGACCAAATTTAAATTTAATTCATGTAGATATGAAGAGACAACAGTGTAATGATTATGGTAAAGATTTTACATGTGCTTGCAGGCATGAAAGAAGTCAAACTGGAGAGAAGAAACCTTTCATATATACTGAATGTGGTAAAACTGTTGTATATGAGAGTCATCTTCAAAGGCATGAAAGTGCACCTATGGGAAAGAAACGATTTCAATGTAATCGGTGTGTTAAAGCCTTTGCACATCACAATAATCTTCAAAGGCATAAAAGAACACATACTGGAGAGAAACCCTATGAATGTAATCAATGTGGTAAAGCCTTTGAACGACATGATGATCTTCAAAATCATAAAAGAACACATACAGGAGAGAAACCCTATGAATGTAATCAGTGTGGTAAAACCTTTGCACATCGCCAATCTCTTCAAATACTGGAGAGAAACCATATGAATGTAATCAATGTGGTAAAGTCTATGCTCATCACACTACTCTTCAAATACATACAAGAAGACATACTGGAGCAAAAGCCTATAACCATAATTAACGTAGTAAAGCTTTTCGTCATCATAGTCATCTTCAAATGCATGAAAGATCACATACTTGAGAGAAACCCCATGAATTTAATCAATGTGGTGAGGACTTTCTTCACACATAGTACTCTTCAAATGCATGAGACAACACCTACTGGAGAGAAACCCTATGAATGTAATCTATGTGATAAAGCCTTTGTATGTATCAGTAGTCTTTGAAATCATTAGAAAAAGTCATACTGCAGAGAAACCTTAAAAATATAGTCAGTGTCATAAAGTTTTCTCTTTATACATGAATAAACCTTTTTCTGTGCCATCAATCTCTTAAAGTCTTTCATATTACAATAGTCTTTGAGTACCTGCAAAAGGTAGTGAGGGCTTTTTTTATAAAGTATTTGGCAAGATCCTTATGCAAAACACTTGCATGTAGCTAGAGTTTTCCTGCCTGGCCCATAGTCAGGACAAATCTCTCTCACCTGCCAGTCCCACAGCCACTCAGACCTGACCAAGTAAACACAGAGACTTATATTGGTTACAAACTGTATGGCCATGGCAGGCTTCTTGATAACTCTCTTACAGCTTAAATTAATCCATTTCTATAAATCTATACCTTGCCACATGGCTTGTGGCTTACCAGCGTCTTCACGTGCTGTTTGTCATCATGGCGGCTGGCAGTGTCTCTCTCTCTCAGCCTTCCACTTCCCAGTTTTTTCTCCTCCTTGTCCCGCCTATACTTGCTGCCTGGCCACTGACCAATCAGTGATTTATTTATTGACCAATCAGCAACATATTTGACATATAGACCATCCCACAGCACTTCCCCTTTTCTTTTCTTAAAAAGGAAGGTTTTAACCTTTACACATCTCTAAAGTCAGCTTGGTATATTGGGGAATTTGGGCGTAGCTTCTCTTACTACTTCCTGCTAGAGGGGCACTGTATCTTATGGGGACACAATGAAAATTTTAGAATTATGGAATAGTCCATGAGGGTGTATCGTCTGAGCCAGTTGCCTTCAAATCATTCTGGATGTTGGATCATCTGGGCCATGGTGTCATCGGAGACCTTTCAGGGGGTCTTGGCTGGTCAAACCCGATGTATCTTAATCTGGAACAAATCCATAGCCTTTGGCTTTCTGTGGGAACAAAAGCAGAGACTCTTTTTCAAAGCAACATATTCTTACATCCAAATTTTGAAGTCAAGGTACCTTTAAAATATACATTTTGGCATAACTCAACAGGTTTTACAATCAAATGTTTTTCTGCAGTTAAAAATCCCAAAGACACCACAATCCAGATTTTCTGTGTAATATTCATCTTCACGTGGCTTATTTTTTATATTAATTTTACTGTCTCTTTAAAGACTTTATTTTTTAAAACTATGTATTTGTTTCTATAACTGTACATGTCACCTTTTTGTCTCTTTCAAGCCTACGTATATTTTACACACATTTTAAACTATTACATCTGAATCTGTCTTATTGTGAATCTATTGCTTTAAGCTGCAGCAGCTGTGGCTGCTGGCTCTGCCCACCTCAGCTTCCCAACATGGCATGGTACTTTACCACCAGCTCTGGGAGCTATCGTGGGTCTATGCTTTTATCCAAGCAGCGTGTAGCCCAGAAACCTCTTTTTGTTTTGTACTAGCAAAATCTAAATCCACCATGCAGCTTAATGTGTGAGTTGCAGAGGCCTCATTCCCACCATACTGCAGATTGAGCGTGCATGCTAGAAACCCACAAGTAGCTCAAACCGGCAGCTGCTGCTCATTTGAGAGAGACAATTAGGAAGCTGTTTTTAGCTCCGTTTTTGAATCTTTTTTCTCAGGTTTTAGGTGGAAACTCTTGCCACCACGTTGGGTGCCATTTGTAGCTAGAGTTTTCCTGCCTGGCCCACAGTCAGGATAAATCTCTGCCACCTGCCAGTCCCACAACCTCTATAAATCACTGATTGGTCAGTGGCCAGGCAGGAAGTATAGGCAGGACAAGGAGGAGAAAAAACTGGGAAGTGGAAGGCTGAGTCAGAGAGACACAGCCAGCCACCATGATGAGAAAAAGCATGTGAAGATGCCAATAAGCCACAAGCCATTTGGCAAGGTATGGATTAATAGAAATGGATTAATTTAAGCTGTAAGAACAGTTAGCAAGAAGCCTGCCATGGCCATACAGTTTGAAAGCAATATAAGTCTCTGTGTTTACTTGGTCGGGTCTGAGCGGTTGTGGGACTGGCGGGTGGCAGAGATTTATCCTGAATATGGGCCAGGCAGGGAAACTCTAGCTACACTTGCATTCAGTTACACAATGGAGTTCTTTCCATAAAGAACAATTTGACAGTGTCAGCAATCTTTTCATATATCATGCTGTCCATTTACACAATTTTTGCACCTGTAAAACCATGGAATAAATGAATTTATTAGTTTATAGAGTCCTCTGTATAGGGTAAAAGGTCAGCCAAAGAAACACACCTGGAAATTAAAACCAGAGCCAGTGAAAAACATTCAATTTGGTACTGAAACCAGATCCAAAGAAATATACTCTACCTCTGACCACCTGAGCACAAAGCCATCCAATCCATGAGTAGAAAAACCAACCAATCCCTGAGCACAAAACCAATCACTGCACATAAAAGCCTCCCAATCTCTGAGGTTGAGCCTGAAATCCAACCAATACCTATCCCCCAACTCTTTTCCCTAGAAATCTCCACCACTATGAAGCCCCATAAAAGTCATGTGTCTGTTCAGCTGGCAGCTTGCCCTGTTTCACACTGACACAGGCAGCCACTATTCTGGATTCCTCTCTCCTATATAAATCTCTTGAGTTAGATTTGGGTGAAGATCTTTTGCCAGAGCAAAGCAGAATCTCTGATGGGAAACTCGCTAGTGGAGTTGAGCAGAGAAGCAATTGACATCTCTGCTTGGAAACTCGCTAGTGGAGTGGAACAGAGAAGCAATGGACACTTCTGCTGTAAAATTCTCTTCAGGGAGTGGAGCTGAGTGGCAAAGGACATCTCTGCTGGAAATCTCTCTTAGCTGAGTGCAGCACAGCTAAGCTGTAATGGCTCTTTTTTGGAGAGGAGCAGGTTTGCCACATCCTTCAGGTAAACCATCCCACACTGGGACAAACGTTCAGGACTAGTCTAACTTTCTAACAGCCAGTATACCTATCTCCTCACAGCTTTAGTATCTAGTTTCCTTTCACTGCTTTTCTTTTTCTGAGAGCTGTAGGTATCCTGGAAACCTTTCCTGCACAGCTTCAGGTAGAGCCTAACACCAACAGCCAGGATATCTTTCTCCTCTCAATTGTGTATATCCAGGATACCTTCCACTCACAACTATAGTCATAGCCTAACTTTTGATACTCAGGGAACTTTTCCTTCCAGAGCTAAACACTACCACTATGAATTTAAATAATAATGTAGTATTTTTAGATTTTAAACTCTTTAATTACATGAAATAACTAATTCAGGTGTAAAACTTTATGAATTTGTATTAGTTCCTTTTCTGTTCTTGTTATGTAATGTCTATGCTAACTTAATGAGTTTTATTTGGCCCCAGGATCAACATGTAAGTGGCATGGCATCAAGTGTCAGACATGGCAGCTAAATTGAGAGCTCACATACTTAGCCTGCAGTATAAAGCAGTGAGTGGACGTGAAAATGATGTGTGGATGTAATTGATCAAAGCATACCCCCAGTGACATATTTCCTCAGCAGAACAGCATTTCCTAAACCTTCACAAACTGAAAACATTTCACAACTGAAAGGGATTTCTCTGACTTCAAGCACACATGCTTGCTTTCTGTTACATGAACCAATTCACAATGAAGAAAATCTCTGTAAACCTTTAAATGTCTCAATACCTGTGTAATAGGAATGCATGCTTACAAATGAAAAAGTTTCATCAGTGAAAAATTGTTTTTTAAAGAGTTTTTTTACATTTTAATAATGTGATGTCAGAACATGTTTTGAGGGTATGTGAATTTGCATGGTAGTTTATGAAAATGTTAGGCTCTTGAATCTTGTAGCAAGGACTAAAAGAAGTTGTCAAAATCAAGTCTTATTCCTAGGAATGAACTTTTCTTAACTGCTCAACCATGTCTCTAGCGATGAAAATATTTTAAAGCCTATTTATATCATGTTAAATTAGGAAGTAGGGATAAACTCATGCACAAGAAAAATTTTATTCATGTAAACAATTTGGTACAGATTTTAGACATCACAGTTGTCTTCATTTTAAAGAAAAAGATCTTACTTCATTTTCTTTTCATCATAGCCTGGAAGGAAGTAAATTAGTTGCTATGTTTCATCAAGACTGATGGGGGAGATCAATTCATTTTTGTTTCTATTTTGAAACATTTGAGGAAGATACCAAAGTGTGCTATATGTGTGGCAAATTCATTTTAGTTAAATTTACTTTTGTGGTCTTTATATTAGTTCTGTGGCTTTTGTTCATTTTCCATTGTGTTTTTAACTTAGTGATATGTATTTTTCTACTATAATACATAAAATGGAAAATCCATCATCTTACTAGTCTATTGTTTATTTAAATATCAGGCAGTGTCTGATCATACTTTCCAAGTAAGATGTTCTGTGAAAAGGGTAGTGGTTTTGGTTTTGATTTCATGTTTTCACAAGTTCCCTTGAGATAGTGTTGTTTATATTAAGCCTGGCATAGATTTCAGTAATGATTGAAGGATACATTTGAACTCATGATCCTCATGTGTCTACCTCCAGTATACAAGTCCAAGAGTAGATAATCTACTCCCAATGTGTGCTGTTTTGTCAACACAATAATGTTAATTTTAAAATGCTTAATAGAAAAGAATATAAGAAACATTAAATACTTTATGTGTGTATTCAAAGTGATATTTTCATATGTCTGGTAGAAATGTAATTAAGTAGCATAATCAGCAATCAGTTGTTTATCTTATATCATAGCTTCATTATATATATATATGTATATATATATATACATATATATGTATATGTATATATAATTTGAAGTTCTGTGCATCTTCCTTTCCCCATCAGTTATTCATTTGTCACATCATATTGAAGTATTGCCCTGTAAGGGAATTTTCCAGAGATACCAGATAATGTAATGGCACTAAGACTTTTTTTGTTGAGAAAATTTCTATTCATTTTACATACCAACCACAGATTTCCCTGTCCTCCCTTCTGCCACCTCCCAGCCTTCAACCCAACCCATCCCCATTCCTACCTCCTCCAAGGCAAGGTCTCCTATGGGGAGTCAGCAGAGCCTGGTACATTCAGTTGAAGTAGGTCCAAGCCCCTCCTCCCTGCACCAAGGGTTCTCAAAGTGTATCACCATAGGAACTAGGTTCCAAAAAGCTGGCTAATGCAATAGGGACAGGTCCCGATCCTACTGCCTGGGTTCCCCCTAAACAATTCAAACTAAACAACTGTCTCACCTTTCAAGAGTGCCTAGTCCAGTACCATGGTGTCTCCTCAGCTATTGGTCCATAGTACATGCATTTCCACTACATTGGCTAGTTGTCTCTGTGCTTTTTTCCATCATGGTCATAGAATTCCTTGTCTCTCTCATCAATTGGACACCTGGAAATTGGCATGGCACCTGGCTGTGGATCTGTTCATCTGCTTCCATGAGTCACTGGATGAAGGTTCTTTGATTGTTAGAGTATTTAACCATCCAATCACTGAGTAGGCCAGCTCAGGCACCCTCTTGACTATTGCCAGTACTCTAAGGTGAGATCAACCTTGTGGGTTCCTGTGAACTTTCCTAGCACCCTGTTTCTCCATATTCCCATGATGTCTTCATTTATCATAGTATCTTTTTCCTTTCTCTCCAATTCTGTTTCTGTTTCAGCTTGACCATCCCATTCCCCTGTGTTCTCATTTCCCATTCCTTGCCCTCCATTACCCCCATTAATACCAGTTTGCTCATGTAGATCTCATCAATTTCTTCTTTGCAGGACTATCAATGTGTCTCTCTTAGGGTCCTTCTTCTTAGCTAGCTTCTCTGGAGCTGTGGGTTGTAGTCTGGTTATCCTTTGCTTTACATCATGACTGGAGACATGACATCC
This sequence comes from Peromyscus californicus insignis, assembly GCF_007827085.1. Classification (NCBI taxonomy): domain Eukaryota; kingdom Metazoa; phylum Chordata; class Mammalia; order Rodentia; family Cricetidae; genus Peromyscus; species Peromyscus californicus. Next base: position 284,552 of record NW_026294552.1, read on the forward strand.
TCCCTCTTTACTAAACTAGGTCTCGAATCCCTTTTGTTGCTGACAAATCTTCTTTATTCATGAGGGCAAGCTGTAAGGTATAAAAAGTAGCTTGTTACATAATTCAAATCTCTGAGAATCTAATTTTAACCTTTTGAGCCAACAGTCTTACCTCTTCTCTCAAAAGAATAAATAATTACCCTGAGAAAGGTAGGTATGTCTCTTTTCTCATCACTGGACTATAACCTGCTATAACTTCAGCTACTCTTGAAACTTGTGGTTTTATGTGGCTTTCACCAAAAACCCCAATTTTGTTCATATTTTAAACTTGGATAATGCTAACAGTAGATATGGTATCCTATACCTACTACATATAAGAATCACTCTGTGATGTCTTCTGAATCTTTTGAAGATTGGCTTCATTTCTATATTATATATAATGTTATCTTCTTTGCCAATTCATGGTCTCCCTGAGTTCAAACCAATCTTAGATTATAAGTAGGCCTTATGCTCCTCATTATTGCACCTGTGATCATACATTATCTTAAATAGACAGTATCTCTATGTAGGGAAGCGCATGGATGGAAGACTTTTTAAATTTTGACCCTGAAAAACCCATATGGGATTTTTAGCATGTTGGTGTATAATGCCATCAAAGTTAAAAAGAATCAATCATTTCAAGGTACATCTTTGCTGGTAAGTCACAAAGCCAAGGAAAAGTGGACAAAGGAAGCTATTATTATTTCACTGGTTTGAAACAACATTCTATTATAGAATAGACATCTCCTAATAATGTTCACCCAGAGAAAAGACACTGCCTTCTGCTCATTGATACCACAAATCCACTAGCAAAACCAGATGCCTGCAAGCAAAGCTAGCTACAATTTTTTCACCATCTCCAATTCATAATGTGTATGAGGTTCACTTGTAGTAATTTTTTCTGACATGAGGTTAGTCTGTGAATTAAATCTTCAGCTCTTGTAAAGAAGGACATTTCATAGAAGAAAAATGAAAGAAAGGAAGAAAAGAGGGAAGGAAGAATGAAAGAATAAAGGAAGGAAGGAGGAAATAGAGTAAAAAGACAGAAAAGTGTATAGGGAAAATAAATTGAATATGAGTATAGTGAGTAATAATAAAAGATAAAGGATGAAAAGTTGATGAGGGAAAGTAGGTAGGAAAGAAGAATCAAGGAAGGAGAAAGGAAAAGCAGCTAGAACAGATAACTGGGAAGATAATATTTATGATATTAGAAATATGTGTGCTTATAAATGATTTAGCTTTTATAAAAAAATTACTGATAGAAGAAGCCCTAAACAAAGGAATATATGTGATATTGTTCACACATGGAAAGAGGATTTTAATATAGTATAATGCAATCTAAAAAAAGAACTCTATCAGGTAACATATTGTCCTATTCCATTGGAAAGACAATTTCTCCCATGCTCAACATTCCTGAGTTTCTGCTAGATTGTTATGTAGGATTGCAGCCTCCTGGGTTTTTTATCATGCAAATTGGCACAGCAATTGTTGGATTATTTAGCTCCTGTTTGGGTATTCATATTGTTAAAATTTTATCAAATGGATAGAACAGAAAACATAAATGGGATGTTTGTGAGTCCACAAATAAAGGGGAAATAACATAATCATATTATAATCCCAATGCCAAAAAAAAAACAAACACTAGGAGAAATACCAGTATTCTTTCAACTTAATGGGAAGAGAGAAGAACAACCTGGATATGTTGGGTTCTCTGGAAAGGTGGAATGGTTTAGTTTAAAGAACCAAAGAACAGCTAGGGACACTGACTGTGGCTCTGTAGAATTTGTATCTCCTTTTTCTATCAAGTATGAAGAAAGAAAGCCCAGGCAACTTCTCTTCTTACCTAAGCTCCATTTGTAGACTCCTCATGTGATAATTTTTGTTTTCCTGCTAAATACAACAACTATTGTAACTGTAAGACAATTTTTCTCTTTCTGTTTGGTCAAGAATTCAAAAGCCCTGCATGCTTTGGGAATGGACAGTGTCTACCAGATCCACAGATCTTAAATCACCTTGGATGTCCTGGAGAATTACCTCCATTTCTTGCAATCTCTCATATGAAACCAAAGAAAAAACTGAGAGTATCACTAAGATAATTCAGTTTCAGCATAAAATTTCCATAGAATTAACATAGGTTTACTCACTTGATTCTAAGACCAGAGTCACTCTTCTTGGGTCAATGGCACCTCCACAATTTACAGTAACTATAAATATTGAAAAATTAATGTAACCCCATTATTAGCAGTAAGAAGGTCCAGAAGCATCAGAGTAAATATTATCAACATTGGCCTAGAGCCAGGGACTGAGACTTCTCAATAAGTAACAATAACATCCTAGCTTGAACAGTGTGGCAGGAACCTCACCTGTCTTTAGACCCCAAGTGCAAAAGTGACACACAATGCCCTCCATTTTCATAGATGGTACTGTTCCCATTCATCTAGGGTTTTAGCGTGCATCATATAGGTTAAGTTGGGCACCTGTCTCAGAGAAAAGCAACTCCCACTTCAACCTCAATCTAGTATAAGAAATGGCTTAAAACCTTGCAGAAAGAAGGTAACAACAGAATAACTGTTACCCTGGAAGATAACTCTGAGGCTTTTATTTCCTATTCCATAGTTTACTTCTTAGTTAATGGGACATCCACCCAGAAAAGGCTCTGAACATCTTTTGCTCAGGCAGTATTCAGTGGGATTAGGTACCCTTTATTAAGTAATAGTGCCAGGTGCAAGGGTAATGTCCAAGGCTCTTCCATGGCCTGATTGGAATCACCTCCCACTTTGTGCACAATAAAGGTTATATGGTACACGTATTTTGGATAATAAAGTGTCCTAAGAAAACCCTGCATCTCAGCTGCTCCCTGCTTGTTGGTCCCATGACATGGGCAGAGAGAATCCCACTTGGGTTGCCAGGCAACAATATTGATCTCACAATCTGTCACAATAGCCCCATGGCAAATCACCCCACCCAATCATGACCTCACTTTATATCCTCATTTTTCTACTCCTGAAAACACAAGTCTCTCTGTGAGTTGTAAGTATTTTTCCTTCTACCTTTAATAAAGTAAGCAAAGCATTATTGAAGGCATCATTTTTTATCCCAGGAGATTGTTGAACATTAAGACATGGTCCATATAATCTACTTCTCATATCAGGAGAATGGAAACAACCCACTCTTGTGCCCATTATATACCCAGGCCCTTGTTACTTTACCCCTTTTAAATGTTAATATTTTCCACCCGAGGCTGTATATCTATTATGAATAAATTAGTTTTTTAAAAATCACTGAGAATGCCAATAATTTGTCATATTAGGTTACTGGTGATTAAAAGAGAAACTTTTAGGGTAAGTTTTACTATTACATCAGTCATTCAAATACTATCAATAGTTTGGGTAACTTATAATGTCATTGTGCCACAAATAAATTATGTAGTACTATCAAAAGGCTTTGTAGAATATGGACACAACTAGAATTTTAAAAGCTTGGATAAAGCAGCTTAATTATCTAACACCAAGCCGGGCGGTGGTGGCGCATGCCTTTAATCCCAGCACTCGGGAGGCAGAGCCAGGCGGATCTCTGTGAGTTCGAGGCCAGCCTGGTCTCCAAAGCGAGTTCCAGGAAAGGTGCAAAGCTACACAGAGAAACCCTGTCTCGAAACACCAAAAAAAAAAAAATTATCTAACACCCTTTGCTTTTGCCTATCATAGCCTACAATCATGTCATTTTCTCTTTGGGTGAAATTGAGTAGTGTTATCTTGAAAACTCTATTTATTAAAAAATTGTTGTATTGAATAATATAAAAGAAAATTTACATTCAGAATGTATTCATCCTTGGTGCATTTAAGGTAGCTAAAGACAAAGATTGCAATGAATCCTATAAATGTATCCTATAAAAACAGACAAAAATAATAAGTTAGATGAAAGCATTCCCAAAACCAAAGCAAGAAGAAGAGAACTGGGAAGATTGAGTATAAATGTATGTGAGAGAGTCCAAATGCATCATTAGACTAAAAATATTTAAGTAAAAACTATCTTTAAAAATTAAAACATATAGTAAAGGACATATAAGAAAATGACAGTAATAATTTTACAACTTGAGATAATTCTGACTTTTAAGTGTCTCACTTTCCAATTAGAAGAAATAGTCTGATAGTATAGACAACATAAAGAAACAGAGCTGTTTTTGGAGGTTATTGCTCCTTTGACGGCCATCCATTCAGCTCCCAAGTAAATCATACACAGAGGCTGATTCTTACTTATGAGTGCCCAGTCCTTAGTTTGGCTTAATTTCCAACCAGCTTTTCTTAAATTAACCCTTTATCTTTTGCCTCTGGCTTTTCTTATTCTCAAAATTCTGTAAATCTTTGTCTTACTCTGTGGCTTGCTGTGTAGCATGGTGGCTGGCTCCTGGAGCCCTTCTCCTTCTCTGACTCTTTGATTTTAGAGCTTTCCACCCATTTTTCTCCTTCTATATATACTCTAAGCCTGCCGGCTCCACCTATCATTTCTCCTTGTTGCTATTGTCCTGTTCTTTATTAAATCATCAGGTGTTTTACACAGGCACAGTAACATAGCTTCACAGAGTTAAAAAATTCAACATAAACAAAAGCAGTACACCTTAAAGTAATATTCTACTACATAGAGCTATTTGGTACCTGCAACCAATGAACTTCAGTGCCAAAGTAATAGGCAGAAAATCACATGTGGAAACAAACAAGTATAACCATACTGATAGTGCACAATGTACACTTTAAAGTTAAATTAGTGAATGAGAAAATGAAGGTCACTACATATTGATAAAGTGAGAAATTCAACAAGAGTCCATAAACATATGTTCTTGTGACACTGATGTTCCCAATTTTATAAAGCACACACTACTAAATATGAGATAACAGATAGAACTCAACAATATTTTGGGTGAATTTAATACATGATCATATCAGTTATCAAAACAAAAGCAAACCTGTGAACAACCTATATACAAATAAATGGACTGATTTAACATTTACAGAACTTTCCATGGAACAGTAGCAGAATGTATTTTTTAATAGCAGCCTAAGCAATTACTTTTCAAAATGGATTTATGCAAAGCAAAATGGGTTTATGCAAAATAAATATTCTCAAAAAAATGGTAATTGAAATAACTTTTATTTTTATAAGATCACAGTATAAAAATATACAAAATAGAACAAAAATAAACTATAGAAAATATACAAACACATGGAAACTAGAAAATAAAACACCAAACAATCAGTGAGATGCTAAAGAAATTGAGAGTGGATTCCAAAGTTCTTACACAAAAATGGTGGTAGGAATAGAGCATAACATTCTTGAAATGTGCAAAAATAACAGAACATTGGAATCTACAAAAAAAAGGTGTTGCAAGAGGGAAGTCAAAGTCTATTGGTATAAAGGTATACATTTAAGAAGTTAGGGACCAGTAGATGGTTCAGCAAGTAAAGGTACATGCCAACATGTCTGAAAAATGGGAAACATCAGCAAGTAGAGGAAAAATCCCCTCTGAGTGAGGGTAGGAGACACTAGTGGTGTAGCAGTCCTATGGCAATAGACCCCAGCCCAAGACCATGCAACATACCTATCTCGTGTTGCAAATGGGACTTCTAAATGTCATGACTCATTTAGTGATGGAATTACTCTTTCACAGAGGAGGCATCTCAGATACTCTGCATAACAGATATTTACATTATGATTGATAACAGTAGTGTTTCAAATTATGAAGTAGCAAGAAAAATAATTTTAAGGTGGAATGTCACAACATGAGGAATTGTACTTCAATGGTCATGGCATTAGGAAGGTTAAAAATAGTCGTTCTGGAGCTATAAAGTATGACAATATGGGGTTGTTTTTAGCTAATAGTCTCTTTCACTATTGGCAAAGCTGAGAATGAGATGCATAAGACAAAGCACTGCTTGCTAAAGAGTCTTGCTAAGAGGCAGAAGGGCAGGAACCAGAGCTTCAGACTCTGCAGTACAGCAACAAGGAAAGCCAGAAAATGCCATTGCACAATGTTATAGTTCCCTGAACAACAGGCACTTAACAATAGAAGACTGACTCCTCGGCCAGACCATTTAATTTCTCTGAGGCCTTGGTGTACTCAATCTTTAAGCTCTGCATGTGTGACATGACCTGCTTATGTTCCATCTTGAGCTTTTCATAGAAAGGATTTGGCTGATGGTAGGTCCTGGACCTAGAGGTAAAGAATTCCATAAACATAGGCCTCAAGTATCACAGAAATTCTGGGTATATTCTAGACTACTGGACATCAGGGGTGCCACATCCTGTCTCCTAAGTACTGGGAACTTCTGACATTTATTAAACTTGCTATGTTAGGTACAAGGGGCTGGCTAAAGAAATCCATCCAGAACCTGGAGGCCAGAACTAGGGAACAAAGACTCAGATCAGGGCAGAAACAAACACAGTTTGCCTCAGTCAGGTCAGAGCCATCTGTGCCCCTGGCCAACTGACTTGTGAAACCAACCAATCACAGAGTAGAACAGTAGAATCCTGGGCCTGAAGTCAACCCCTGGTTGACTTCACCCCCAAAACATCTTGTGTAATCTGCCTGCCTGGTTAGTTAGAATAAAAGTCTGTTTTCTCCACCCTGGTAGAGGCAGCTACTCTCCTGGATTCCTCCTTCTCAAATAAATCTCTTTCTCAAAAGAGTTTTGCCTGTGAACCCTTCATTCACTGGCATAGAGAAGATCCTTGTTGAGACATCCCTCCATGGACAAATCAAGAGAGCTGAAAGAGCAGAACAAGGAGGAGCTGGACAGAAGACCTTTGCTGAGACATCACTCAGTGGACAGAGCAATAAAAAGCTAAAAAGTAACACTATTTTCCAGAGCTGGAGGACATAGCTACATTTCTGCAGGCATTTTCCCTTTTGCAGAGTGAAACAAAGGAACCAGCATCTTAGGCCAGAGAAGCAGAGCTCTGCTAGGAAGCCACCTTAAGAGGGGCCTGAGCAAAACTCAGCTGTAGCAGCTCTTCAGGAGAAGAGCAGGATTGTTGTATCCTCCAGGGAGATCATCCCCCATCATTTCCAGGCCTGAATTTCCCAAGAAGTCAGAAAATTGTGCCTTCCAGGGTCGAGCTGCATCTTTGCAGTTCTAGCCGTCAGAGATGTGCACAACAGCTCCAGGTCTCTGGGACACCTTCAGGGCAGAGCTGTTGTGAGCAGCTTGAGGTGTCCAGGATAACTCACCCTCCAGGGCTGAACTGTCTCCTTGAAGTTCCAGCCATCAGAGCTGTGCTAAACAACTCCAGGTGTCCAGGACACCTTCAGGGCACAGCTGCTGTTCTGGTCAGGTCAAGGTGAGTGGGATATCTTGCCCTCCAGGGCTAAACTGTCTTCTTGCAGCTCCAGCCATCAGAGCTGTCCTAAGCAGCTCAAGGTGTTGCCTGACTCGCCAGATAGTCAGAACACTTTTCCCCAGAGTTGTTGCAATAAATTTACTTATGTTGTTTGTGCCAAAACACGGGACCAAACCCACAGACTTGCATACAATTTATTTACAGCTATTCTGACCCTAGACCAGCAAAGGCAGGCTGTTTAGATGATAGGAGGTGGAGGTACATGAACTCTGTCAGGAGGATTGCTGAAATAGCTAAGAATTTACTTAGTGTCTACTTCACAGGTGTGTACCCTCCAGAAACTGTGAAGATGTTTCTCCTGTATTCAAAAACAAATTCTCTATAATTGTTCCTGTGACAATGGAGACGAAAATAACATCATGAACAGTTTTGAGGATGGGACTAAACATCATGATAGATTTATAAACTCCCTAAAGGTATATCTATGTGTCATTAAAATAAGTACACTGGCAGAACTATAATGCTCAAAGTGGTGCTCCCAATTTTCACCAATGTATCACCTGGGAACTGTGAGATAGGGAACTGCTCATGCCCAACCAAAGATCCCTGATTGCAGGAAATATTGGGATATACATGAACAAACACATCAAAAAATACATAACACTTATACAAGTGTGTGAGACACAAAGAGACAGACAAAGAGATACTTAGAGAGACAGAGAAAGAGAGACTGAGTGAGAGTGGGAGAACTCTATCAATTGGATGCTGAACAAATGCATGCAGGTGTGTCCTCTCAGAGAGGAACAAAAGGAGCAGGGATCAGTCTCAGTTCCTGTATTCACACATTTAGAAGTGTGACCAGGCCTCTCCAACTGCTGCTTGGAGAATCAAACAAGGCCTTTCCAAGCAAGTAACAAAACAATCAACTCAAACTCACAGCAACTAACATCTCACACTAGCCAGCACTTGATAGAAGCTCTTCAAATACATGCTGGGAACTCAATTACTACTGCCTCAGTCCATGAATACTATGACTCATGACACAGACACTGTTTTTGTGTCTTTTTAGAGGAAGCAGAAGAGTCTTTGTCCTCATGTCATTTCTGTCCACATTTGCAGTTCTGCCTTTAGGAGGAGTTCAGAGACATGATTTTGGCATACCCTGAAGGCATACCCTGAACATGCAGCCTACCAGAAACACAAACCTTATATAAAATGAATTAATGATGACAGAGTGGACCTATGGTTGAAACCACAGGGTTTAAAAGAATGAATACCTATTCTTCATGATCTCTTCTGTGATAAAGATCATGCGATCTCACTGCTAATTTCTTTCAATGGTCATTTGCTGTAGCTGACAGGTCAGACTCTGCACCTTCTGCTTCACCTGCATCTTGGTGAGAAAGGTTTGGTGGGACGGTGGCTCCCTGGTGCTCCTTGTGGGTAAATGAACACAAATTAGCTTGCAGTATGACAAGGCAAAGAGGATGGATAGACCACCCTGAGTCCTAATCAAATGTTTGAGAAAGCTTGTTTACCAATGACTAGTTGACACCCCAAATTATTTTGTCCCATGCTTCTGATTTGCTCCTATTTGAAGGGAAGTGCTTATCTCATTTCTCTGGTTCACTCTGCCCTCATAGCACATGCTCCAAGTAACCAAGTAGATAGCCTCTTCAGGCTTATTCACAGCTTCAGACTCAGAATTTATCTAGGCTGCAGAGTTTGCAAGCATGTTGGTTTACAAGTCAGCAAAAATTGCCATAGTTCATAATCACCCCAGTAATTTAGAGTTTCCCCAAATATCTTGAAAGGTCACTCACCATATAACTATTGATGGAGAAGACATATAAGGGCAGAACATGGTCACCAGACTCAAAAGTCAACTCACTGACAATTCAGGACACACAGAGCAGCTGAGAAGTACCTAAAGTTAGACACTGTGGGGCTGGAGAGATGGCTCAGAGGTTAAGAGCACTGACTGCTCTTCCAGAGGTCCTGAGTTCAATTCCCAGCAACCACATGGTGGCTCACAACCATCTGTAATGAGATCTGGTGCCCTCTTCTGGCCTGCAGACATATGTGCAGGCAGAATACTGTATACATAATAAATAAATAAAACTTAAAAAAAGTTAGACAGTGTGGTTGAAGTACAGTGATGTCCTGCCTTGAAATGGGCACACCTCATTAATCCCTCCCTCTTTAATGTTGGTCTCATGTTCACTCACCAATGCCTATCCTCCAAAAGGAATGAAAGCCATGAGTTCCCAGCATAAAGCTTTGGCCTTACCAGTTCCTGACCTCTGAGCCAGAACACTTAATATCCTGGAATGCTTGAATTTCAAGAGCCATGACAAGCAGGGAAGTTCTGTTGGTTCCCAGAGACTCCAGCTTTCTGTTCCCCAATACTGGAAGATTCAGCTCAAGCCCACTTCCTCCAGGAAGCTTCCCTTTTCCTGCACAGAACTCATTACATCATTCTCTTGACCACTTCTTCCTTGATGTTTTACACTGAGGCTGAAGGTCATTTTTCTTCTGTCCTCTCTGGTCTCTCTACCCTCTTCATTCTCCTTTTGAATTAGACTCCAGTATGCCATCATGTTCATCAGTAAATGGTGAAGACATTGAATAAACTTCCCAAGGGCAGTTGGTATTGCCACAACATAGGTGACATCACAGAGGATGCCATGACTTTCCAGGATACAATAGAATGTCCAGGGAAGAGTTACAGATGTCATGGGAACTGTATTGTTTCCCTGCTAATGAGCTTTCATCACAATACACTAGAAGTCAAGCTGACCTTTGCAGGAGCCTCTGCTGGGATACAAGGGAAGCCTTTCAGCATCCCCTTCATCCAAAGACAGAGATCTCTCCCGGATTGATTGGACATCTTTTAGTTCTTACCATGTGTGGAACTGAATGTTTATCTCCTACTGAAATTTTATGTACACAAGGGAATAATATCATAGAAATTTATATATGCTATATTTCATAATAAGTACCTGCATCTCCTTATCTTCTTAGCCACAAGACATTGTAGACTTAATGCTGACTGAGAAGGACACTTGTTAAACAATTTCCTGGTAAAGAGTCTGTAGGAAACATCTAGGCAGAGCTATGTTAGAGGAGAGGCTGACACAGGCTAGCAACATGTACCCATAGGAGTGTGATATGGTCATGGAGCTCAGTGTGCCTAAAATCAGTGTCATAAGCATGTGTAGTGGGTGTTGTACTCTCTGTTGAGTAGCTCAAAGTGTTCCGCTATTACTGCATAGTAAAGGTGGCCAGACAGCTGGAGTATTCCACACAGAACAGTAGTTTCCTATAGAGCAAAGGATATTCAGGAAAATCCTTTGCAAACCCCTTCATGTTTAGAAACATAGACACTATGGTTCCACTGGACACTCTAGATCAATGGTTCTTAATTTTTCCAATTCTCTGACCCTTTAAATATCACTAACAGTAGTTCCTCATGTCATGGTGAATCTTAAACATAATTGTTTCATTATTTTTTAATCTTAATTTTGCCACTGTTATGAATCATAATTCAAATATTTGATTGCAGGATATCTGATATGCACCCCCCAATGCGGTGGTGACTCACAGTTTGACAACCACAGCTCTGAATGCAGGCAGAAATCTCCTCAAATCCTGGCAGTGAATCTGGGGCAGTGTGATTCTAAGTTTTTATTATCAGACTGAATCAAACTAGTCACTTGGGAAGAGGGACTCTCAATGAGGAATTATATAGATCAGATTTACTTTGAACATGTCTCTGTGGGATTTTATTAATTGTTAATTGATATGAGTCCCTAAAATGGCAGAATCATTTCATTGTCTGCAACCTGTACTGTATACTCATGAAGAAGCTAGAGCATAAGGATAAGCAAACAGGCAGCATGGGCACATTTGTTTATCTCTGCTCTTGGCTGTGGATGTGATATGATTAGCTGAGTTCCTACATTGATTTCCCAAAAATGGAACTATTACCTGGAATTATGGGCTATGATCAATTTTTCCCATTCTAAGTTGCTGTGCCTGATAACTCAGTATAATAAGATGTTAAGAAACCAGTCTATGACAGAGGGGTTTTCACAAGTCAGTGAGATGTGCATTTCAAGAAATGCTCAACAGCACCATATCTATCTCAGAAGAAGAGATCCTACTTCCTCCTGAACCCAACCTGTGTTTCCCTGTCACAGTTTTACAAAGACACAGAGACACCCATAGACTCACAAACCACTTCACCCTGTCAATAAATGTCCCCTGATATTGTCTTGCCATATCTACTACCATGCTAAATTCTTCCAAAGTTTTATATACAACAAGCTTCATTTCAATGAATGTATTTTTCTTTGAATTTCCTGACCATTAAAATTTTCAGATATGGGGAATTGGGTCTGAATTCACTGCCTTGTCTATAAATTTCAATCTTATGCTATGTCCCTCCTTGGAGGTCAGAAGAGGCTCCTTAGAGCTGAGAGCAAAGTAGCCCCTTAAATTCCAGGTATTCGGGGGTATAAGTAATGACTGGCAATGTGTCCATTAGTTTCCTTAGATTGGAGATTAACTCAAGGGCTGATGTACACAGATCCCGGTGAAAACTTCTCGGTATCCCTCTAACTCTGTGCCTCTTCATCAAGGTTTCTGTAAACAGATCTTTGAGAAATTTCCTCCTTCAAAAGTAAGTAGACCTTATCAGATGTGAAAAGTCACTTTGATTTTTGTCCTTCTCCTCCTAGGACATGGAACAGGCCCTTTTGAGCTACATCAAAGGCTATCCCATGAGAATAAGTTCTGAAATAACCACAGGTAAAGCTTTAGAATGCAGGTCTGAGGAACAGTGCAAAACAAGGGCAGGACAGCAGCACACCCAAGAAATTCTTTGTTATGTCTTTGGCAGTTTAGACTCTCTGCATGTCAGTTTCTTCTACCTGGTGAAAGATGGGTTGGGATGCACCATGGAGATGGGTGCTGTCACAAGGCATGACTTATAAAATCACTTCTTTCATAAGTGGGACTTTTTTTGGTTTGTTTGTTTGTTTGTTTGTTTGCATGGGTTTTTTTTGGTGGTGATGATGAGCTAGCTTTTATATGAGCTAAGCTACACATATCTTTCTGGGAACAGAGGAATCAGATCCTAAACTTACAAAAAGTGCTGAAAATGATGCTTTAGAGCTGAGAATCACTTCCCTTGGTTGAAAAACAATTAACACTTCATGACTGTTATCAAATATTGTGCGTGGCTCCTTTCCTTTGCTGTTTGGAAAGACTCAGCAGCTAGCTACTCTTTATCGATTAGCCACTTTCCGATGCTAAAAGCAAAGAAGATGGAGAGGGAAGGTAGAAATCAACATGTTTGATCCTAAATATAGAGTTGTGTTTGCCTGTTCCAATCTCAGAATTCTAATTCTTATCTGCCTAATATAACAACAAATAAATGCCACCTGTGCCCAGTGATGTATTTTAATAGAAACACATGAACTGTTTTGGTGACTTACTAGAACTCAAGTAGTATATATTGAGTCCAGCTATTAATATTTTCTTCTCTGACTTGCTATTCTTATTTGGAAGGTTTGCTTGGTTGAGTGGAAGTGAATCATCCCAATTAAAATGGGGGAAATTTTTTTAAAATAGACTACTGTAACAGAATATGTTCGAGAGTTGTAAAAGTTTTTCCATTGAAAAAAATCATAATTTAGGAGGATCCTGTTACATGCTGCGGGCAGATATCAGAGTCAGCAAAGCTTGCAAAGCAGATTTTTTTCTTTTAGCACTTTGATGGGAGAAGCACTACTTTTCTTAAAATTTTATAATTAATTTAATTTTACATATCAGCCATATATTCCCCTGTCTTCCCTCCTCCAGTTCCCCCTTCTCCCCCCAATCCACACCCATTCTCATCTTCTCAAGGTCAAGGACTACCCTGGGGATTCATCTCAGCCTGGTAGATTCAGTTGAGGCAGATCCAGTCCCCTCCTCCCTACACCAAGGCTGAGCAAAGTGTCCCAGCATAGGCCCTAGGTTCCAAAAACACCAGCTCATGCACTGAGGTCAGGTCCTGGTCCCACTGCCTGGGGGCCTCCTAAACAGTTCAAGCTAATCAACTGTCTCACTTACCCAGAGGGCCTGATCCAGTTCCATGGAGGCTCCTCAGCTATTGGTTCACAGTTCATGTGTTTCCACTAGTTTGGCTATTTGTCCCTGTGCTTTTTCCAATCTTCGTTTCAATATCTCTCCTCAGATAATCCCTCCTCTTTCTCGCTGATTGGACTCCCAGAGTTCCACCTGGGGCTAGGCCGTGGATCTCAAGTTCTGATGGAAGATGTATATTTTTGATATTAGACCTTTATCAGATGAGAATTTTTGTTTTCTTTAATTTCTTGTGTTCAATATGTATATTTTGAGTATTAGACATTTATCACATAAAAATTTTCGTTTTATTTAATTTCTTGTGTTCAATAAACACATTTTTCATATTACACCTTTATAGATGAGAATTTTTGGTTTGTTTTTCTGATTTCTTGTGTTCTATATGTATATTTTTGATATTAGACCTTTACCGGTGAGCTTTTTTGTTTTATCTAATTTCTCGTGTTCCATATGTATATTTTTGATATTAGAACTTTATCAGATGAGAATTTTTGTTTAATTCATCTATTTATATTCAATATGTATATTTTGGATATTAGATCCTAATCAGAAGAGAATTTTTGTTTTATTTGTTTTCTTGGGTTCAACGTGTATATTTGGGATATTAGATCTTTATGAGATGAGAAATTTTGTTTTATTTATCTGATTTGTTGTGTTCAATATGTATATTTTTGGTATTAGAACTTTATTAGATGAGAATTTTGGTTTTTTTATCTCATTCCTGTTTTCAGTGTGTATATTTTGGATATTAATCTGTTAACAGAATCAAATTTTTGTTTTATTTAATTTCTTTTGTTCCATAAGTACATTTTTGATACTAGACCATTATCACATGAGAAATTTGTTTTGTTTTTCTTATTTCTTGAGTTAAATACCTATATTTTGGATATTAGAACTTTATCTGATGAGACTTTTTGTTTTCTTTAATTTCTTGTGTTCAGTAAGTATATTTTTGAATTTGGTCTTTTTCCATGAGAATTTTGTATTGGTTTTCTGATTTCCAGTGTTCAAGATGTATATTTTTGATAATAGACTTTCATTAGATGAGAATGTTTGTTTTCTTATTTTCTTGTGTTTAATAATAATATGTTTGATATTTGACCTTTATCACATCAGAATTTTTTGTTTTTCTGATTTCTTGTTTTCAATATGTATATTTTGGATATTAGTCTTTTATCAGATGAGAATTTTTGTTTTATTTATCTGGTTTCTTTTATTGAATAATATATATTTTGGATATTAGACTCTTACCAGTGAGAATGTTTATTTTGTTTATCTAATTTCCTGTGTTCAATAAATATATTTTTGATATTAGACCTTTATCAGATGAAAATTTTTGTTTTATTTAAATTCTTGTGGTCAATAATTATATTTTTGGTATTAGATATTTATCACAAGAGAATTTTTGTTTCGTTTTTCAGATTTCTTGTGTTCAATATGTATATTTTGGATATTAGACTTTTATCATATAAAAATTTTTGTTTTTAGCCGGGCGGTGGTGGCGCACGCTTTTAATCCCAGCACTCGGGAGGCAGAGCCAGGCGGATCTCTGTGAGTTCGAGGCCAGCCTGGACTCCCAAGTGAGTCCCAGGAAAGGTGCAAAGCTACACAGAGAAACCCTGTCTCGAAAAACCAAAAAAAAAAATTTGTTTTTATTAAGTTCTTGTGTTCAGTAAGTACATTTTTCATATTAGAACTTTATGAGATGAAATTTTTGTTTTCTTTTTTGGATTTATTGTGTTCAATATGTATATTTTTGATATTAGACCTTATATTATGTGAGAATTTTTGTTTTATTTATCTGATTTCTTGAGTTTAATATGTATGTTTTGTATATTAGACCTTTATCAAGTGAGAATTTTTGTTTTATTTGTGTAATTATGTTCAATATGTATATTTAGGATATAAGATGTTTATCAGATCAAAATTTTGTTTTATTCAACTGTTTTCTTGTGTTCAATATGTACATATTTGGTGTGAGACCTATATCAGATGAGAAATTTCTATTATTTATTTGATTTTGAGTGTTCAATATGTATCTTTTGGATATACTTTTATCAGGTGAGAATTTTTGTTTTATTTAATTTCTTGTGTTCAACAAGTATGTTTTTGATATTTGATCTTTATCACATAAGAAATTTGCTTTCATTTTCTGATTTCTTTTGTTCTTTATGTATATTTTGCATATTAGACCTTTTTCAGATGATGTTTTTTTTATTTACATGATTTCTTGTGTTTAATGTGTATATTTGGGATATTCAACCTTTATCAGATGAGAATTTTTGTTTATTTATCTGATTTCTTGTGTTTAATATGTATATTTTGGATATTAGACTTTTATCTGATGAAATATTTTGTTTTTTTAATTTATTGTGTTCAATAAGTATGTTTTTGATATTAGATCTTTATCACATGAGAATTTTTCTTTTGTTTTTCAGATTTCTAGTGTTCAATATGCATATGTTGATATTAGACAATTACCTGCTAAGAATTTTTGATTTATTTATCTGATTTCTTGTGTTCAATATGTATATTTTGGATCATAGTCCTTTATCAGATGAGAATTTTGGTTTTATTTATTTAATTATGTTCAAATTGTATAATTTGGATATTAGACCTTTATCAGGTGAGAATTTTTGTTTCATCTAATTTCATATGTTCAATAAGAATATATTTGATATTTCATCTTTATCATATGAGAATTTTTTGTTTTTTTTGATTGCTTGTGTTCAGTTTGGATATTTTTGGATATTAGGTTTTTATCAGATGAGAATTGTATTATTTAACTGATTTCTAGTGTTCAATATGTACATTTTGTATATAGACCTTTTTCAGGTGACAATTTTTGTTTTATTTAATGTGCTGTGTTCAATAAGAATGTTTTTGATATTTGATGATTATCACATGAACATTTTTTTCTTTTCCTGATTTCTTTTGTTCCATATGTATATTTTGGATATTAAACATTTATCAAATCAGAATTTTTGTTTTATTTAATTTCTTGAGTTCAATAAGTATATTTTGAATAAAACCCTTATCAGATGAGAATTTATGTTTTATGTGGGTGATATCTTGGGTTCAGTGTGTATTTTTGGGATACTAGCCCTTTATCTGATGATAATTTCTGTTTTATTTGTCTGATAATTTCTGCTTTATTTATCTGATTTCTTGTGTCCAGTATGTATATTTTGGATATTATACTTTTATCAGATGAAAAGTTTTATTTTATTTATTGGATTTCTTGTGTTCAATGTGTATATGAGGAATATTAGACTTTTATCAGATGAGAAAATTTGTTTTATTTATCTTATTGTGTTCAATATGTATATTTTGGATATTAGACCTTTATCATATGATAATTTTTGTTTCATATATTTGATTTCTTGTGTTCAGTATGCATATTTGGGATATTAGTTCATTATTATGTGATATTTTGTTTTATTTAATTTCTTGTGTTCAATATGTATATTTTGAATATCAGATTTCAGATCTTTATCTGATGAAAATATTTGTTTTTATGATCATATTTCTTACGTTCAATAGGTAATTTTGATATTAGACCTTTATAACATGAGAAATTTTATTTTATTTAATTTCTTGTGTTGAATACATATATTTTGGATATTAGACATTTATCAGATGAGATTTTTTTGTGTTAGTTGTCTAATTATGTCCAATAGGTATATTTTTGATATTAGACCTTTATCAGATGACACTTTTCCTTTATTTATCAGAGCTCTTGAACTCAATATGTCTACTTTGGATTTCAGACTTTTATCAGATTAGAATTTGTTTTTTTAATTTCTTGTGTTCAATAATTATATTTTTGGTATTAGATATATATCAGATGATAATTATTGTTTTATTTGTCGAATTATGTTCAACATGTATATTGTTGATATTAGACTTTCATAAGGTGAGAATTTTTGTTTTATTTAATTTCTTGTGTTGAATACGTATATTTTGGATATTATACCTTTATCAGATGAGATTTTTTGTGTTATTTATCTAATTATGCTCAATATGTATATTTTGGATATTGCACCATTATCAGATGAGAATTTTTGATTTATTTATCTGATTTCTTGTGTTCAATATGTATATTTTTTTTTTGTTGTTTTTTTCGAGACAGGGTTTCTCTGTGTAGCTTTGCGCCTGTCCTGGAACTCACTTGGTAGCCCAGGCTGGCCTCGAACTCACAGAGATCCGCCTGGCTCTGCCTCCCGAGTGCTGGGATTAAAGGCGTGCGCCACCACCGCCCGGCCAATATGTATATTTTTATATTAGAACTTTATCAGATAGAAATATTTTTTATTTAATTACTTTTGTTAAATATGTATGTTTTGGATATTAGACTTTTATCAGATGTCAATTTTTGTTTTACTTATCTAATTATGTTCAATATCATATTTGGGATATTAGATATTTATCAGATGAGAATTTTTGTTTTATTTAATTTCTCATGTTTAATAAGTATATTTTTGATATTAGAACTTTATCAGATAAAAATGTTTGTTTTCTTTAACTTCTTGTGTTCAATATGTATGTTTTGGATATTACACATTTATCAGATGAGAATTTTTGTTTCATTTATCTAAGTATGTTCCATAAGCATACTTTTGATATTAGACCTTTATCAGATGAGAAATTTTGTTTTATTTATCTAATTTCTTGTGTTCCATATGTATATTTTGGATATTAGATCTATTTAGGATGAGAACTTTTTATTATTTATCTGATTTCCTGGGTTCAATATGGATATTTTTGGACATAGACCTTCATCAGGTGAGAACTATTATTTTATTTAATTTCTTGTGTTGAATATGTATATTTTGAATATTAGACCTTTATCAGATGAGATTTTTTTGTCAGTTATCTAATTATGGTCAATATGTAAACTTTGGATATTAGAGCTTTATTGGATGAGAATTTTCCTCTATCTGAGCTCTTGAGTTCAATATGTCTACTTTGGATTTCAGACTTTTATCAGATGAGAAATTTTATTTTATTTAATTTCTTCTGTTCAATATGTATATTTGTTAACACTACAACTTTATCACGTTAAAATATTTTTTATTTCATTTCTTGTGTTCAATATGTATGTTTTGGATATTAGATCTTTATCAGATGAGAATTTTTGTTTTTTTTTATCTAATTATGTTCAATATGTATATTTTGGAAATTAGACATTTATCATATGAGAATTTTTATTTTACTTAACTAGTTATCTTCAGTTTGTATATTTCAGATATTAGACATTTATCAGATGAGAATTTTTGTTTTGTTTTGTGATTTGTTGTGTTCAGTACGTATATTTTTGATATTAGAACTTTATCAGATGAAACTTTGTTTTATTTAATTTCTTGTGTTCAATAAGTACATTTTAGATATATGAATTTTATCAGTTCAAATTTTTGTTTTCCTTTATGATTATGTACAATATGTATTTTTTGAATATTAGACATTCATCAGATCAGAATTTTTGTTTGGTTTTCTGATTTCTTGTGTCCAATATGTATATTTTGAATATTAGACCTTTATCAGGTGAGAATTTTAGTTTTATTTATTTGATTTCTCATATTCAATGTTGATATTTTTGATTTTAGAACTTTACTGGTGAGAATTTTTGTTTTCTCTAATTTCTTCTGTTCTTTATGTGTATTTTGGATATTAGAATTTTATTCGTTGAGATTTTTTTTCTAATATTCAAAATGTTTATTTTGGATGTTAGACCTTTATCAGATGAGAATTCATATTTTATTTATATGATATCTTGGGTTCAATGTGTATATTTGGAATATTAAACATTTATCAGATTAGAATTTTTGCTTTATATTTATAATTTTTGTGTTCATTATGTTTATTTTTGGTATTAGACCTTCATCAGATGATAGTTTTTGTTTTGTTTATATGGTATCTTGGGTTCAATGTGTATATTTGGAATACTAGACCTTTATCAGGTGAGAATTTTAGTTTTATTTATCTGATTTCTCATGTTCAATATTTATATTTTCAATTTCAGAACTTGAAAGGGTGGGAAATTTTATTTAATCTAATTTCTTCTGTTCCATATATATGTTTGAACATTAGACATTTATCATGTGAGAAGTTTTGTTTTATTTATCTAATTATATTCAATATGTATATTTTGGATATTAGACCTTTATCAGATGAGAATTTTCATTTTATTTATATGATATCTTGGGTTCAATGTATATATTTGGAATATTAAATGTTTATCAGATTAGAATTTTTGTTTTATTTATATAATTTTTGTGTTCATTATGTTTATTTTTGGTATTAGACCTTTATCTGATGATAATTTTTATTTTATTTAACTGATTTCTTGTGTTCAATAAGTATATTTTTGATATTTAACCCTTATCACATGAGAATTTTTGTTTTGTTTTTTTGTTTTGTTTTGTTTGATATGTTTATTCTTGGTATTAAACCTTTATCAAATGAGGTATAAGTTGTATTTTTGACATTTATCAAATGGTACATTTTGTTTTATTTATCTGATTTCTTGTTTCCAATATGTATATTTTAGATATTAGACCTTTATCAGATGGAATTTTCTTTTTATTTACTTAGTATATTGTGTTCAATATCTATATTTTGTATATTAGACCATTTTCAGATGTGAATTTTTGTTGTATTTATCTTAATTTTTTTGTTCTATATGTCTATTTTGGATATTAGTCCCTTATTAATGAGAATTTTTGTTTTAATTAATTTCATGTGTTCAATATGTATATATTTGTATTAGACATTTATCAGATGATTTTTGTTTTATTTACCTAATTATGCTACATATGTATATTTTTGATATTAGACCTTTCACAGATAAGATTTTTTTATTTTATCTGATTTCTTGTGTTCAATAGGTATATTTTTTATATTAGACATTTATCAGAACAGAATTTTTGTTTTATTTTATTTCTTGTGTTCAATAAGTATATTTTTCACATTAGACCTTTATCACGTGAGAATTTTGTTTTGTTTTTCTGATTTATTGTGTTGTATATGTATGTTTTTAATATTAAACCTTTATCAGGTGAGAATTTTTGTTTTATTTATCTCATTATGTTCCGTGTAAATGTTTTTGATATCAGATTTTTATCAGATTAGGATATTTCTTTTATTTAATTTTTGGTGTACAGTATGTGTATCTTGTATATTAGACTTTTATCAGGTGAGAATTTTTGTTTAATTTAATTTCTTGTGTTCAGTATGTATATTTTCCATATTAGCCCTATAACAGATAAAATTTTTGTTTATTTATCTAATTATGTTCAATATGTATATTTTGGATATTAGACCCTATCAGATGAGAATTTTTGTTTTATTTTTATGATTTCTTGTGTTCAAAATGTATATTTTGGATATTAGACCTTTACCAGATGAGAAGTTTTATTTTATATATTTGATGTCTTGTGTTCAGTATGCATATTTTAGATATTAGGTCTTTATCAAGTTAAAATTTTTGGTTCATTTAATTTTGTGTGCTCAGTATGTATATTTGATATTAGACCTCCAACAGATGAGAATTTTCAATTTTTTTTTTTTTGGTTTTTTCAAGATAGGGTTTCTCTGTGTAGCTTTGCGCCTTTCCTGTAACTCACTTGTTAGCCCAGGCTGGCCTCGAACTCACAGAGATCCGCCTGGCTCTGCCTCCCGAGTGCTGGGATTAAAGGCAAGCGCCACCACCGCCCGGCGAGAATTTTCATTTTATTTATCTAATTTCTTGTGTTTAATATGTGTATTTTGGATAATAGGCCTATATCCGATGAGATTTTTCCTTTTATTTGTCTGATTTCTGGTGTTCAATATGTATATTCTGGTTATTAGATTTTTATCAAATGAGAATTTTTGGTTTATATATCTAATTATTTTCCATATGCATATTTTTGATATTAGAACTTTTTTGGATGTGAATTTTTCTTTGAATTATTTACTTGTGTTCAGTATGTGTATTTTGGATATTAGACCTTAATCAGGTGAGAATTTTTGTTTTATCTTCCTAATTGTATGCCATATATATTTTGGATATTAGACCTTTATCAGATGGGAGTATTTATTTAAATATATGATATCTTGTGTTCAATGTGTATATTTCAAATAGTAGATCTTTATCAAATTAGCGTTTTGTTTTCTTTATATAATTTCTTTTGGTCAATATGTTTATTTTTGGTATAAAATCTTCATCAGATGAGAATTATTGTTTTGTTTATCCGATCGTTTGTGTTCAATAAGTATATTTTTGATATTTGACCTTTATCACGTTAGAATTACAGTTTATTTTTCTTTTGTTCAATATGTCTATTTTAGATATTAGAAATTTATCAGATGAGAGTTTTTGTGTTAGTTATCTAATTATGTTCAATCTGCATATTTTGAATATTAGACCTTTAAAAGATGAGAATTTTTGTTTTATTTTATTTCTTGTATTCCATAGGTATATTTTTTATATTAGACCTTTATCAGAGCACAATTTTTATTTTATTTTATTTCTTGTGTTCAAAAAGCATAATTCTCACATTAGACCTTTATCATGTGATAATTTTGTTTGGTTTTTCTGATTTCTTGTGTTCTATATGTATATTTTGAATATTAGACCTTTATCAGGTGAGAATTTTTGTTTTATTTATCTGATTTCTTGTGTTCAATGTGTATATTTTTGTTATTAGACCTTTATCAAATGAGTATTTTTGTTTTATTTAATTTCTTGTGTTCAATATATATATTTTGGATCTTAGACCTTTATCAGATGACAATTTTTGTTTTATTTATCTAATATGGTTCAATTTGTATATTTTGGATATTAGACCTTTATCAGATGAGAATTTGTGATTTATTTTTGTGATTTCTTTTGTTCACTATGTGTATTTTGGATAATAGACCCTTATCAAATGAGGATTTTTGTTTTATTTATCTAATTATATTCAATATGTCTATTTTGGATATTAGACCTTTATCAGATGAGGCTCTTTGTTTTATTTATCTAATTTTGTGTGTTTGATGTGTATATTTTGGATATTATACCAACCGGTAAGGATTTTGTATTTCTAATTTCTTGTGTTCAATATGTATATTTTGGATATTAGAAATTTGTCAGGTGCCAAGTTTTGTTTTATTTAATTTCTTGTGTTCAAGGAACCTATTTTTGATATTTGACCTTTATCACATGTGACTTTTGTTTTGGTTTTCTGATTTCTTGTGTTCAATACATATATATTGAATATTAGACCTTTATCAGGTGAGAATTTTTGTTTTATATAATTTCTTGAGTTCAGTATGTATATTTTGGATATTAGATGTATATCAGATAAGAATTTTTGTTTTATTTGTTTTATTTCTTGTGTTCAATGTGTATATTTTGTATATTAGACTTTTATTCAATGAGAATTGTTGTTTTATTTATCTAATTATGTTCAATATGTGTATTTTGATTATTAGATCTTGATTAGATGAGAATATTTGTTTATTTATCTGATTTCTCTTTTCAATATGTATATTTTGGATATTAGACCTTTATCAGATGAGCATTTTTGTTTTATTTATCTAATTATGCTCAATATATATATATTGGATATTAGACTTTATCAGGTATAATTTTCTATGTTCTTTAATTTCTTGGGTTCAATAAGTACATATTTGATATTAGACCTTTATCAGATGACAATTCTTGTTTTATTTTTCTAATTATATTCAATAGATATATTTTGGATAGGAGACCATAATCTGATTAGAATTTTTGTTTTATTTTGTTTATTTTATTTTACTTTTGTGTCTGGTTTCTTGGGTACATGTATATTTTGGACATTAGACCTATATCAGATGAGAATTCTTTTTTTGACTCTTGGGCAGCTTATTTTTTTCATTAAAAGTTTTCTTTTCTTTATTTATTTAATTAAATTAAAATTCAAATATCAGCCACGGATTTCCCCATCATCTCTCCTCCCATCCCCCAGACTTTTCCCTCAATCCACCCCTTCATTCCCACCTCCTCTAAGGCAAGGTCTCCCCTGGGGAGTCAACCCAGCATGGTAGACTCAGCCTCTAAAGATCCAGTCCCCTCCTCCCTACACCCAGGCTAAACAAAGTGTCCCTGCAAAGGCCCCAGGCTTCAAAAAGCCAGCCCATGCACCAAGGACATGTCCTGGCTCCACTGCCTAGGGGCATCCCAAACAGATCAAGCTCATCAACTGTCTCACTTATCCATAGGGCCTGGTCCAGATCCATGAGGGCTCCTCAGCCATTGGTTCGTAGTTCATGTGTTTCTACTGGTTTGGTTATTTGTCCCTGTGCTTTTCCAATCATGGTCTCAATATCTTGTGGAAAAAGTAGTCCTGAGAAGTTAGAGAATGGAACTTTGGGAATTGAAGTTCTGATGACATAGTGAAGGGAACTGTGGGAAATGTAGTTTTTATGACATGGAGAAAAGCACAGAGGGAAATATAGTTCTGAAGAAATGAAGAAAAGCACTGTGGGAAATGAAGTTCTGATGATATAGAGAAAGCACTGTGGGAAATGTAGTTCTGATGATACAGAGAATAGAACTGCGGTAGATGTAGTTCTGAAGACACGGTGAAAAGCACTGTGGGAATTAAGTTTTGATGAGGTAGGGAAAGGAACTTGGGAAATGTTGTTCTGATTACTTAGAGAAAGACACCCTGGGAAATGTAGTCATGACAATGTAGAGAATGGAACTTTGAGAAATAGAGTTTTGATGACATAGTGAATGGAACTGTGGGAAATATAGTTCTGATGACGTAGGCAAAGACACCCTGGAAAATGTAGTCATGACAATGTAGAGAATGGAACTGTGAGCAATGTAGTTATGATGACATAGAGAATTGAACTGTGGGAAATGAAGTGCTGATGAAAGAGAGAAAGGACATGTGGGAAGTGTAGTTCTGATTACACTGGAAAAGGCACTGTGGGAAATGCAGTCCTGACAAGGTAGAGAATGGAACTGTGGGAAATGTAGTTGTGATGACATAGTGAATGGAACTGTTGGAAATGTAGTTCTGATGGCATATAGAATGGAACTGTCAAAAATTGTAGTTCTGATAATGTAAAGAAAGGCACTGAGGGAAATGTATTTCTTTGACACAGAGCGAAAAGCACTGTGGGTAATGTAGTTCTGAGGAGGTAGAGAAATGCACTGTGGGAAATGTAGTTCTAATGACACAGAGAATGTAACTCTGGGAAATTTAGTTCTGATAAAAAAGAAAAAGGCGCCGGGCGGTGGTGGCACACGCCTTTAATCCCAGCACTTGGGAGGCAGAGCCAGGCGGATCTCTGTGAGTTCGAGGCCAGCCTGGGCTACCAAGTGAGTTCCAGGAAAGGCGCAAAGCTACACAGAGAAACCCTGTCTCAAAAAACCAAAAAAAAAAAAAAAAAAAAAGAAAAGAAAAAGGCACTGTGCGAACTCTAGTTCTGATGACATAAGGAATGGACCTGTGGGAAATGTAGTTCTGAAGACATAGAGAATGAAACTGTGAGAAATGTAGTTCTGAAGTTGTAGAGAAGGGCACTGAAGGACGTGTAGTTTTGATGAGAAAGAGAAAGGCACTGTGAGAAATGCAGTTTTGATGACATAGGGAAAAGAACTTTGCAAATTGTAGTTCTTAGGAAACAGAAATGCACTATGGGAAATGTAGTTCTGAGAAGGTAGAGAATGGAACTGCTGGAAATGGAATTTTGATGACATAGTGAATGGAACTGTGGAAAATGTAGTCTTGATATTATAGAACATAGACTGTGGGAAATGTAGTTCTGTTGATGTAGAGAAAGGCACTGAGTGAAATGTAGTTCTGATGACACAGAGAAAGACACTTTTGGAAATATAGTTCATAAGATGTAGAGAAAGTCCTGGGGGAAGTGTAATTCTGATGATGTAGAGAAAGGCTGTTTGGGAAATGTAGTTCTGATGACACAGAGAAAGGCACTGTGGGAAGTTCATATATGATGACACACAGAAAGGCACTGTGGGAAATGAAGTTCTGATGATGTAGAGAAAGATATTGTGGGAAATGTAGTTCTGAGGATGTACAGAATGGCACTGAGGGAAATGCTGGTATGATGATGTAGACAAAGTCTCTCTGGGTAATTTAGTTCTGATGACACACACAAAGGCACTGTGGGAAATGATATCCTCAGGAGGCAGAGAATGGAACTTTGGGAAATGTATTTCTGAAGACATAGTGCATGGAACTATGGGAAATGTAGTTCTGAAGACAGAGAATGGAACTGTGGGAAATATAATTCTGATGATATAGAGAATGGAACTTTGGGAAAATGAATTTATATTGATGTAGAGTAATGGCTCTGTGGAAAATGTAGGTCTGATGACTTTGAGAATGGAACTGTGGGAATTGAAGGCTTGACAATGTAGAGAATTGACTGTGGGAAATGTAGTTCTGATGAACCAGAGAAAGGTACTGGGGGAAATATAATCTTGATAATGTAGAGAATGGCACTTTGGGAAATGTAGTTCTGATGAACCAGAGAAAGGTACTGGGGGAAATGTAGTTCTGATGAGCCAGAGAAAGACACTGTGGAAAATATAGTTCTGATGACACAGAGACTGGAACTGTAAGAAAATGTAATTCTGATGATGTACAGAAAGGCACTGTGGGAAGTGTAGATCTGATGACTATAGTGAATGGCACTGTGGGAAATGTAGTTCTGATGACATAGAGATTGTAACTGTGGGAAATGTCATCTTGACAATGTAGAGAATGGAACTGTGGGAATTGTTGTTCTGATGACATATAGAATGGAACTGTGAAAAAATATAGTTCTGATGACGTACAGAAAGGCACTGAGGGAATAGTAGTTCTGATGATACAGAGAAAGGCACTGTGGGAAATGTATTTCTGATGACTTAGAGAAAGACACAATGTGAAAAGTAGTCCTGACATTGTAGAGAATTGAACTGTAGGAAATATAGTTCTGATGTCATAGAGAATGGAACTTTGGAAAATGTAGTTCTGAAGAAATAGAGAAAGAAACATTATAATGTAGTTCTGATGACATAGAGAGTGGAACTGTGGGAAATGTAGAGTGACAATGTAGAGAATGGAACAGTTGGAAATGTAGTTTTGTTGACATATAGAATCAAACTGTGAAAAGATGTCATATTGATGAAATAGAGAAAGGCACTGAGGGAAATGTAGTTCTGATGACACTGTGTAATGCACTATGGGAAATGTAGTCCTGAGGAGGTTGAGAAAGGAACTTTAGGAAATGTACTTCTGATGATGTAGAGAAAGGCACTATGGAAAATGTTGTTATGATGA
Source organism: Peromyscus californicus insignis (assembly GCF_007827085.1). Lineage (NCBI taxonomy): Eukaryota > Metazoa > Chordata > Mammalia > Rodentia > Cricetidae > Peromyscus > Peromyscus californicus. Next base: position 311,365 of record NW_026294552.1, read on the forward strand.
CAGTGAATGGAACTGTGGGAAATGTAGTTCTGATGACTTAGAGAATGTCATTCTGGGAAATGCAGTCCTAACATTTTAGAGAATGGAACTGTGGGAAATGTAGTTCTGATGACTTAGAGAATGTCACTCTGGGAAATGCAGTCCTAATATTTTAGAGAATGAAACTGTAGGAAATGTAGTTCTGATGTTTTAGAGGAAGGCACTGAGGGAAAAGTCATTCTGATAATGTAGAGAAAAGCCACTTGAGAAATGTAGTTCTGATGACACAGAGAAAGGCACTGTGAGAATGGAACTGTGGGGAATGCAGTTCTGACGAAAGCGAGAAAGGAACTGTGGTAAATGTAGTTCTGATGATGTACAGCAAGGCACTTTGAGAAATGAAGTTCTGATGACATATAGAATGTAACTGTGAAAAAATATCATGTTGATGAAGTAGAGAAAAGCACTGTAGGAAATGTAGTTCTGATGATGTAGAGAAAGGCACTGTGAGAAATTCACGTCTGATTACACAGACAAAGGCACGGTGGGAAATGTACTTCTGAAGACACAGAGAAAGGCACATTGGAAAATGTAGTTTTGATGATGTAGTGAAAGAAACTTTGGAAATTGTAGTTTTGATGACACAGAGAAAGGCACTGTTGGAAATGAAGTTCTGATGACACAGAGAATGGAACTGTGGGAAAATGTATTTCTGAAGACATAGTGAATGGAACTGTGGGAAATGTAGTTCTGATGACATAGAGAAAGCCACAGAGGAAAATGTGTCTGAAGACACAAAGAAAGGAACTGTGTGAAATAAAGTTCTGATGATGGAGAGAATGCACTGTGGAAAATGTAGTTCTCATGACACAGAGAATGGCACTATGGTAAATGTAGTTCTGAAGACACAGAGAAAAGCACAGTAGGAAACAAAGCTTTGATGATGTAGGGAAAGGAATTTTGGGAAATGTAGTTCTTATGAGCCAGAGAAAGGTACTGTGGGAAATGTAGTCCTGAGAAGGAAGGGAATTGATCTGTGGGAAATGTAGTTTTGATGACATAGTGAATGGAATTTTGGGAAATGTAGCTGTGATGACTTAGAGAATGACAGCCTAGGAAATGTATTCCTGACATTGTAGAGAAAGGAACTGTTGGAAATATAGTTCTGATGACATTGAGAAAGGACCACTTGGAAATATAGTTCTGATGGTCCGAAATGTAGTTTTGATGAGGTAGGTAAAGAAACTTTGGGAGATGTAGTTCTGATGACCCAGAGAAAAACACTGTGGGAAATATAGTCCTGAAGAGGGAGAGAAAGGACTTTGGGAAATGTAGTTCTGATGACATAGTGAATGGAACTGTGGGAAATATTCTTCTGATTACATAGAGAATGGAGCTGTGGGAAATGGACTTTTAACAATGTAGAGAGTGGGACTGTGGGAAAGGTATTTTCAATGAACCAGAAAGGCACTGTGGGAAATGTAGTTCTGATATATAGAAAGGTACTTTGGCAAATATAGTTCTGATGTCACAGAGAAAGGCTCTGTGGAAAATGTTGTTCTGATGATGTAGAGAAAGGCACTGAAGGAAATGTCATTTTGTTGATGTAGAGAAAGGTTCTGTGGGTAATGCAGAACTGATGACACAGAGAAAGGCACTGTTGGAAATGTAGTCCTGAGGAGGTAGAGAATGGAACTTTGGTAAATGTTGTTCTGATGACGTAGTGAATGGAACTTTGGTAAATGTAGTTCTGATGGCCTAGAGAATGGAACTGTAGAAAATATAGTCCTGATAATGTAGAAAATGAAAATGAAGGAAATGTAGTTCTGATGACATAGTGAATTGAACTGAGGGAAATATAGTTTTCATGACATAGTGAATGGAATTGTGGGAAATGTAGTTCTGATGACCCAGACACAGACACTCAGGAAATTCAGTCATGGCAATGTAGTGAACGGAACACTTTGAAATGGAATTCTGATGACATAGAGAATGGAACTCTGGGAAATGTAGTTCTGATGAAAGAAAGACACTGTGGAAAATGAAATTCTGATGATGCAGAACAAGGCTCTGTGGAAATTGTAGTTCTGATGACATAGTGAATGGAACTGTTGGATATGTAGTTCTGATGACATAGAGAATGGAACTGTGGGAAATGTCATTCTGACAATGTAGCGAAAGGTCATTTGGGAAATGTAGTTCTGATGACACAGGAAAGGCACTTTGAGAAAATGGAAATGAAGGAAATGTAGTTCTGATGACATAGTGAATTGAACTGAGGGAAATATAGTTCTGATGACATAGTGAATGGAACTGTGGGAAATGTAGTTCTGATGAAAGAGAGAAAGACACTGTGGAAAATGAAATTCTGATGATGTAGAGCAAGGTTCTGTGGAATAAATAATTCTGATGACATAGTGACTTTAACTGTGGGAAATGTAATTTTGATGACATAAAAATGGAACTCTGTAAAATGTTGTTATGATGACAAAGGGAAAGTCACTGTGGGAAATGTAGTGCTGATAGCATAGAGAATGGAACTGGGAGAAATGAAGTTTGATGACATAGTTATTGGAACTCTGGGGAATGGAGTTCTGGTGAATTCGAAATGGAGCTGTAAGAAATGTAGTCTTGAAAATGTAGAGAATGGAACTGTGGGAAACATAGTTCTGATGACATATAGAATAGAACTGTGGAAAAACATAGTTATGATGACTTAGAGAAAGACACACTGGAAAATGTAGTGCTGACATAGTAGAGAATGGAACTGTGGGAAAAGTAGTTCTGATGACATAGACTATGGTACTCTGGGAAATGCAGTTCTGATGAAGGAGAGAAAGATACTGTGGAAAAAGAAATTCTGATGATGTAGAACAGGGCTCTGTGGGAATTGTAGTTCTGATGACATAGTGAATGGAACTGTTGGAAATGTAGTTCTGATGACATACAGAATGGAACTGTGGGAAATGTCATTCTGACAATGTAGCGAAAGGTCATTTGGGAAATGTAGTTCTGATGACACAGGAAAGGCACTTTGAGAAATTTATTTCTGATGACATAGAGAAAGGAACAGTGGGAAATGTAGTTCTGAGAATTTAGAGAGTGGACTTTGGAAAATGTACTTCTAGTGACATAGTGAATGCAACTGTGGGAAATGTAGTCTTGACAAAGTAGAGAATGGAAATGTGGGAAATGTAGTTCTGATCACATATATAATGAAACTGAAAAAATGTAGTTCTGATGACATAGAACATGGAACTGTGGGAAAATGCAATTCTGGTGACTTAGAGAAAGGCACTGTGGGAAATGTAGTCCTGAGCAGGTAGGGGATGGAACTTTGGGAAATGTAGTTGTGATGACACAGTGAATGGATTTGTGGGAAATGTAGTTCTGATGACCTAGAAAAAGACACTCAAGGAAATGTAGTCATGACAATATAGTGAATGGAAATCTTTGAAATGTAGTTCTGATGACATAGAGAATGGAACAGTGGGAAATGTAGTTCTGATGACATAGAGATTGGAACTGTTGGAAATGTCATCTTAACAATGTAGAGAATGGAACTGTGGTAAATGTAGTTCTGATGTTGTAGAGCAAGGCACTGAGGGAAATGTTGTTCTGAAGACACAGAGAAAGGCACTGTGGGAAATGTCGTTCTAAAGGCACAGTGGGAAATTTGTATCTGATGACACACAGAAAGGCATTGTGGGAAATGTAGTTCTGATATATACAAAGGTACTTTGGCAAATATAGTTCTGATGTCACAGAGAAAGTCACTGTGGGAAATTTTGTTCTGATATGCAGAGAAAGACACTGAGGGAAATTCCATTATGATGCTGTAGAGAAAGGCTCTGTGGGTAATGTAGTCCTGAGGAGGTAGAGAATGGAACTTGGGTAAATGTAGTTCTGATGACCTAGAAAATGGTACTGTGGGAAATGTAGTACTGATAATGTAGAAAATGGAAATGAGGGAAATGTAGGTCTGATGACATAGTGAATTGAACTGAGGGAAATGTAGTTCTGATGACCTAGAGAAAGACACTCTGGGAAATGTAGTCATGACAATATAGTTTATGGAACTCTTTGTATTGTCTTTAGAACCACATCTACCATACAGCAATGCTCTCTGTCATCAGAACTACTTTTCCCACAGTGTCTTTCTCTACATCATCAGAACTACATTTCCCACTGTGCCTTTCTACATTTCCTATGTCATCATAACAACCTTTCCCACAGTTCCATTCTCTCCCTTCTCAGGACTACATTTCCCAAAATGACTTTTTCTGTTACATCAGATCTACATTTCCCACAGTTTCTTTCTATCCGTTATCAGAACTACATTTCCCAGAGTTTCATTTATTATGTCATCAAAACTAAGTTTCCCACACTTCCATTTTCTTTCTTCTCAGGACTACATTTCTCACAGTGCCTTTCTCTGCATCATCATTACTACAATTCCCAAAATTCCTTTCCCTACGTCACCAAAACTACATTTCCCACCACCCCTTTCTCTGTGACTTCAGGACTACTTTTCCCACACTGCCTTTGTCTCTGTAATCGGGGCTTCATTTCCCACAGTGCCTCTCTCTATGAAACGAGAACTACATTTCCCACAATGCCATTCTCTACACAGAGAATGTATTTCTGATGACAAAGAGAAACCAACTGTTGGAAATGTAGTTCTGATGACACAGAGAAAGGCACAGTGGGAAATGTAGTTCTGATGATGTAGAAAAAGGTATTAGATGAAATATAGTTCTGATGTCACAGAGAATGGCACTGTGGGAAATTTATTTCTGATGACACACCGAAAAGCAATGTGGTAAATGTAGTTCTAATGACATAGAGAATGGATTTCTGGTAAATGTAGTTCTGAAGGCAGAGGAAAGCATGGTGGAAAATGTAGTTGTGAAATGTAGAGAATGGAACTTTTTGAAATATAGTTCTGTGATATAGTGAATGGACCTGTTGGAAATGAAGTTCTGATGACATCGGGAATGAAATTTGGGAAACATATTTCTGTTGGCTTAGAGAATGGAACTTTGGGAAATGTAGTTCTGATGCTGTAGAAGGAGGCATTATGAGAAATGTAGTCTGGAGGAGGTAGAAAATGAACCTGTGGGAGATGAAATATTGATGACAGAGTGAAGGGCACTGTGGGAAATGAAGTTGTGATGACAAAAAGTAAGACACTCGGGGAAAAGCAGTTCTGATGATGGAGAGCAAAACTCTTTGGAAATGTAGTTCTGTTGATATAGTGAATGGAACTCTGGGAAATTTAGTTCTGTTCACATAGAAAATGGAACAGTGGGTAATATAGTCTTGACAATGTAGAGAATGGAACTGTGAGAAATGTAGTTCAAATGATATGTAGAATGGAACTGTGAAAAAATGTAGTTCTGATGACCTAGAGAAAGATCTTGGGGAAAGTATTTCTGATGACAAAGAGAAACCAACTGTTGGAAGTATAGTTCTGATGACACAGAGAAAGGCACACTGGGAAATGTTGTTCTGATGATGTAGAGAAAGGTATTAGAGGAAATATAGTTCTGATGTCACAGAGAAAGACACTGTGGGAAATGTAGTTCTGATGACAGAGCGATTGGATCTCTGATAAATGTAGTTCTGAAGAAATAGAGGGAAAGCACGGTGGGAAATTAAGTTCTTAAAGGTAGGGAAAGGAACTTTGGGAAATGTAGTTCTGATGCCATAGAGAATGGAACTATGGAAAATGTAGTTCTGATGAAAGAGAAAAAGGAACTGTGAGAAATGTAGTTCTGATTACACAGGGAAAGGCACTATGGGAAATGTAGTTCTGATGATGGAACTTTGGAAAGTGTAGATTTGTTGGTATAGTGAATAGAACTCTGGGAAATGTAGTTCTGATGACCTAGGGAAAGACAACCTGGGAAATGTAGTCATGACCATGGAGAATGGAACTGTGGGAAATGTAGTTCTGATAACATAGAGTAAGGCAATTTGGAAAATGTACTTCTTATGAAACAGAGAAAGGAACTGTGGAAAATGTAGTTCTGATGATGTGGAGAAAGGTACTATGGGAAATGTAGTTCTGTTGTCACAGAGAAGTGCATTGTGGGATATTGATTTCTGATAAAATAGAGAAAGGTGATGTGTGAAATGTAGTTCTGATGACATAGAGAATGGATCTGTGAGAAATGTAGTCCTGAGAATGTAGAGAATGGAACTTTGGGAAAGGTAGTTCTGATGACTTAGTGAATCGAACTGTGGGAAATGTAGTTCTGATGACACAGAGAAAGGCACTGTGGGAAATGTTCTGATAACACACAGAGAGGCACTGAGGGAAATGTAGTTCTGATAACACAGAGAAAGGCACTATGGGAAATGTAGTTCAGATGATGTAGAGAAAGACACTGAGGAAATGTCGTTATGATGAGGTAGAGAAAGGCTGTTTGGGAAATGTAGTCCTGAAGTCACAGAGATAGGCACTGTGGGAAATGGGCTCCTCAGAAAGTAGGGAATGGAACTTTGGGAAATGTGTAAAGTACCGGTAAGCCACAAGCCATGTGGCAAGGTATAGATTAATAGAAATAGACTAATTTAAGCTGTAAGAACAGTTAGCAAGAAGCCTGCCATGGCCATACAGTTTGTAACCAATATAAGTCTCTGTGTTTACTTGATCGGGTTTGAGCGGCTTGGGACTGGCGGGTGAGAGAGATTTGTCCTGACTGTGGGCCAGGCAGGAAAACTCTAGCAACAAATGGCGTCCAACGTGGTGGCAAGAGATTCCACCTAAAACCTGAGAAAAAAAAAGATTCTAAAACGGAGCTAAAAACAGTTCCTAATTGTCTCTCTCAAATGAGCGGCAGCTGCCGGTTTGAGCTACTGGTGGGTTCCTAGTGTGCACGCTCGACCTGCAGTATGGCGGGAATGAGGCCTCTGCAAATGGCACATTAAGCTGCATTGTGGATTTAGCCTTTGCTAGTACAAAACAAAAAAAGAGGTTTCTGGGCTACACACTGCTTGGATAAAAGCATAGACCTACGATAGCTCCCAGAGCTGGCGGTAAAGTACCACGCCATGTTGGGAAGCTGAGGTGGGCAGAGCCAGCAGCCACAGCTGCTGCAGCTTAAAGCAATAGATTCACAATAAGACAGATTCAGATGTAATAGTTTACAATGTGTGTAAAAGATACGTAGGCTTGAAAGAGACAAAAAAAGGGTGATATATACAGTATAGAAACAAATACATAGTTTTAAAAAATAAAGTCTTTAAGAGACAGTAAAATTAATATAAAAAATAAGCCACGTGAAGATGAATATTACACAGAAAATCTGGATTGTGTTGTCTTTGGGATTTTTAACTGCAGAAAAACATTTGATTGTAAAAGCTGTTGAGTTATGTCAAAATGTATATTTTAAAGGTAACTTGACTTCAAAATTTGGATATAAGGATATGTTACTTTGGAAAGGAGACTCTGCTTTTGTTTCCACAGAAAGCCAGAGGCTATGGATTTGTTCCAGATTAAGACACATCAGGTTTGACCAGCCAAGACCCCCTGAAAGGTCTCCGATGACACCATGGCCCAGATGATCCAACATCCAGAACAGTTTCAAGGCAACTGGCTCAGGTGATACAGCCTCACGGACTCCTCCATGATCCTAAAATTTTCTTTGTTTCCCCAGAAGATACAGCGCCCCCCTCCAGCAGGAAGTAGTAAGAAAAGCTACGCCCAAATTCCAAAATATACCAAGCTGACTTTAGAGATGTGTAAAGGTTAAAACCTTCCTTTTTAAGAAAAGAAAAGGGGAAGTGCTGTGGGATGGTTTGTATGTCAAATGTGTTGCTGATTGGTCAATGAATAAATCGCTGATTGGCAGTGGCCAGGCAGGAAGTATAGGCTGGACTAACAGAGAGGAGAATTGAGAGAACAGGAAGCTGCATGGGGGAGACACTACCAGCCGCCATCAGGATAAGGAAGATGTAAAGTATCAGTAAGCCACAAGCCACGTGGCAAGGTATAGATTAATAGAAATGGATTAATTTAAGCTGTAAGAACAGTTAGCAAGAAGCCTGCCATGGCCATACAGTTTGTAACCAATATAAGTCTCTGTGTTTACTTGATCGGGTTTGAGCGGCTTGGGACTGGCGGGTGAGAGAGATTTGTCCTGACTGTGGGCCAGGCAGGAAAACTCTAGCAACAGAAATGTAGCTCTGATGCCATAGGTAAGGGAACTTTGGGAAAGGTAGTTCTGATGACATGGAGAAAGACACTCTGGGAAATGTAGTCATAATACTGTAGGGAATGGAACTGCTTGAAATGAACTTCTGGTGACATAGAGAATGGAACTGTAGGAAACTTAGTTCTGATCACATAGAGAATGGAACTGTAGGAAACTTAGTTCTGATCACGTAGAGAATGAACTGTGGGAAAATGTAGTTCTGATGATGAAAAGAAAGGTACAGTGGGAAACGTATTTCTGTTGACAGAGTGAATGGAATTGTGGGAAATGTAGTTGTGATGACTTAGAGAAAGACACTCTGGGAAATGTAGTAATGCATTGTAGAGAATCGCACTGTGGGAAATGTAGTTCTGATGAAAGAGAGAAAGGCACTGCTGGAAATGTAGTTCTGATGATGTACAACAAGGCACTGTGGGAAATGAAGATCTGATGACGTAGTGAATGGAACTGTTGGAAATGTAGCCTTGACAATGTAGAGAATGGGACTATGAGAAATGTAGTTCTGATGACATGTAGAATGGAACTGTGAAAAAATGTATTTCTGATGGCGTAGAGAAAGGCACTGAGGGAAATATCATTTTGATGATGTAGAGAAAGGCTGTTTGGAAAATGTAGTTCTCATGACACAAAGAAAGGCATTGTGGGAAATTTATTTCCAAAGACACAAATAAAGGCACTGTAGGAAATATAGTTCTTTTTATGTAGAGAACAACTGTGGGAAATTTAGTTCAGATGATGCAGTGAAAGGTGTGGTGGAAAATGTAGTCCTGAGAAGGTAGAGAATGGAACTGTGGGAAATGTAGTTCTGGTGACTTAGGGATAGAGAGTCTGGGAAATTTTGACCTGACATTGTTGAGAATGGAACTCTGGGAAATGCTGTTTTGATGACATAGAGAATGGAACTATGGGAATTATAGTTCTTATGAAATAGAGAAAGGAACTTTGGGAAATGTAGTTCTGATGATGCAGATCAAGGCTTCTTGGGAAATGTAGTTTTGATGACACAAGGAAAGGCACAGAGGGAAATAGAGTTCTGAAGACATGAAGAGCAGCACTGTTGGAATTGTAGTTCAGATGATATAGAGAAAGATCTGTGGGAAATACAGTTCTGATTACATAGAGAAAGGCACTATGGAAGAAGTAGATCTGATGGCTTAGAGGAAGGCACTGTGGGTAACGTAGTTTTGATGATACAGGGAAAGGCACGGGGGGGGGGATATGTAGTTCTGATGACATCAAGAGAGGCTATGTGGGAAATGTAGTTCTGATGACATAGAGAACGGCACTGTGGTAAATGAATTTCAGATGATGTATAGAAAGGCACAGTGGAATATGTAGTTCTGATGACATAGAGAACGGAACTCTTGGAAATGTAGTTCTGATGAAAGAGGGAAAGGTACTGTGGAAAATGAAATTCTAAACATGTAGAACAAGCCTCTGTGGGAAATGTAGTTCTGATGACATAGTGACTGTAACTGTGGGAAATGTGGTTCTGATGACATAGTGACTGTAACTGTGGGAAATGTAGTTCTGATATGTAGAGAAAGGTAATTTGGGAAATGTAGTTCTGATGACTTAGAGAGAGACACCCTGGGAAATATAGCCCTGACATTCATGAGAATGGAACTGTGGAAACATAGTTCTGATGACATAGAGAATGGAACTCTGGGAAATGTAGTTGTGAAGAAGAGAGAAAAGAACTCTGGCAAATGTTGTTCTGATGACATAGTGAATGGAACTCTGGGAAATGGAGTTCTGATGACAACCAGAATTGAACTGTAGGAAATGTTGTCTTGACAATGTAGAGAATAGGACTGTGGTAAATGTAGTTCTGATGACATATAGAATGGAACTGTGAAAAAAAGTAGTTCTGATAACCTAGAGAATTGCACTGAAGAACATGTATTTCTGCTTTCACAGAGAAAGGCATTGAAGGAAATGTCATTTTGAAGACACAGAGAAAGGCACTGTAGGAAAATTGTATCTGTTGAAACACGGAAAGGCACTCTGGTAGATGTAGTTCTGATGACACAGAGAAAGTCACTGTGGGAAATGTCGTTTGAATGATGTAGAGAAAGTTACTTTGGCAAATATAGTTCTGATGTTACTGAGAAAGGCACTGTGAGAAATGTTGTTCTGATAATGTGGAGAAAGTCACTGAGGGAAATTGTCTTTTTGATGATGTAGAGGAAGGCTCGTGGCTAATGTAGTCCTAATGACACAGACAAGGGCACTATGGTAAATGTAGTGTTTACATTGTAGAGAATCGAACTGTGGGAAATGTATTCCTGATGACATAGTTAAGGGAACTTTGGTAAATGTAGTTCTGAAGACCTAGAGAATGGAACTGTGGGAAATGTAGTCCTGATAATGTATAGAATGGAACTGTGGGAAATGTAGTTCTGATGACATATATAATGGAACTGTGATAAAATGTAGTTCTCATGATGTACAGAAAGACACTGGGGGAAATGTGGTTCTTATGACAGTGAATGGAACTGTGGGAAATGTAGTTTTGATGACATAGAGAATGGAACCTTGGGAAATGTAGTTCTGATGATATAGAGAATGGAACTGTGGGAAAATGTAGTTTTGGTGACATAGAGAAAGGCACTGTGGGATATGTAGTTCTGGTGACATAGAGAAAGGCACTGTGGGAAATGTAGTACTGATGACAGTGAATGGAACTGTGGGAAATGTAGTTCTGATGACTTAGAGAAAGACACTCTGAGAAATGTCATCCTGATATTGTAGAGAATGGAACTGTGGGAAATTTCATTCTTATGACATCATGAATGGAACTGTGGGAAAATTTAGTTCTGATGACAGAGAGAATGTCACTGATGTAAATGTAGTTGTGAAGACACATAGAGAAGCACAGTTTAAAATGGAGTTTTGATGAGGTAGGAAAAGGAACTTTGGAAATTGTAGTTCTGATGACACTGAGGAAGACGCTGGGGAAAATGTAGTCCTGACAAGTTAGAAAATGGAACTTTGATAAAAGTAGTTCTGATGACATGGAGAATGGAACTATGTGAAATGTAGCCTTGACAATGTAGAGAATGGAACTGTTGGAAACGTAGTACTGATGACATATAGAAGGGAACTGTGGGAAATGAATTTCTGATAACCTAGAGAAAAACTCTCAGGGAAATGTCGTCATGACATTTAGTGAATGAAAGTGTTTGAAATGTAGTTCTGATGACATAGAGAATGGAACTGTGGGAAATGTCATCTTGACACTGTAGAGAATGTAACTGTGGGAAATGTAGTTCTGAGGTTATACAGCAAGGAACTGAGGGAAATGTCATTCTCATACTGTAGGAAAGGTCATTTGGGAATTGTATTTCTAATGACACATTAGAAATTGTATTTCTAATGAAAAGCACTGTGAGACATTTATTTCTGATGACATAGAGAAAGGCCCTGTGGGAAATGTAGTTCTGAGAAGTTAAAGAATGGAACTTTGGGAAATGTAGTTCTAATGACATATTGAATGGAACTGTGGGCAGTGAAGTTCCGATGACATGAGGAAAGGCACTATTGGAAATGAAGTTATGATATAGGGAAAGCACTGTGGGTACTGTAGTTCTAATGACACAGAGAATTTCACTGAGTTAAATGTAGTTCTGAAGTCACAGAGAAAAGTACGGTGGGAAACGGAGTTTTGATAGGGTAGGGAATGGAACTTTGGAAAATGTATTTCTGATGACATAGAGAAATGCACTGAGGGAAATGTAGTTCAGATGACATAGAGAAAGGCACTGTGGGAAGGGTAGTTCTGATGAGACAGAGAAAGTCCCTGTGGGAAATGTAGTTCTGATGACATAGAGAAAGGCACAGTGGGAAATGTAGTTCTGATGACATAGTTAATTGAATTGTGGTAAATGTAGTTCTGAAGACTTAGAGAAAGACACTCTTGGAAATGTACTCCTGACATTGCAGGAAATGGAACTGTGTAAAATGTAGTTCTGAAGACAATGAGAATGGAACTCTGGGAAATCTAGTTCGGATGAAAGAGAGAAAGGTACTGTGGGAAATGTAATTTTGATGTTGTAGAGCAAGGCACTGTGGGAGTTGTAGTTCTGATGACATAGTGAATGGAACTTTGGGAAATATAGTTCTGATGACATAGAGAATGGAATTGTGGGAAATGTCTTGATAATGTAGAGAATGGAACTGTAGGAAATGAAGTTTTGAGATTGTATAGAAAGACACTGAGGGAAATATCATTCTGATAACGTAGAGAAAGTCCAATTGGAAAATGTCCTTCTGATAACACAGAGAAAGGCACTGTGAGAAATTTATTTCTAATGACACTCAGAAAGGCTTGTGGGAAATGAAGTTCTGATGATGTAGAGATATGCACTGAAGGAAATGTCATTGTGATAATGTAGAGAAAGACAGTTTGGGAAATGTGGTTCTGATGACACAGAGAAAGGCACTGTGGGAAATATAGTTCTGATATCGTAGAGAAACATACTGTGCGAAAATGTAGTTCTGGTGACACAGCGAATGGAACTTGGTTAAAGTAGTTCTGAAGTCACAGAGGAATGCATGGTGAGAAATACAGTTCTGATAGGTAGGGAAAGGAACTCTATGAAATGTAGTTCTGATGACGAAGAGACAGCCACTGTGGAAAATATAATCCTGAGGAGCTAGAAAATGTAACATAGGAAAATGTAGTTCTGATTTTATACTGAATGGAACTATGGGAAATGTAGTACTGATGACCTAGAGAAAGAACCTCTGGGAAATGTAGTCATGATAATGTAGTGAAAGAAACTGTGCGAAATGTAGTTCTGATGATGTAGAGAAAGTCACAGTAAGTAATGTAGTCTTGAGGAGGTAGAGAATGGAATTGTGGGAAATGTAGATTTGATGACAAAGAGAAATACACTCTGGGAAATATTGTAAAGACAATGTAGACAGTGGAATGGTGGGAAATGTAGTTCTGATGACATAGAGAATGCAACCCTGGGAAATGAAGTTCTGATGACAAAGAGAATGGAACTGTGGGAAATATAATTCTGATGACAAAGGGAATGGAAATCTGGGAAATGTAGTTCTAATGACAAAAAGCATGAAACTGTGGTAAATGTAGTTGTGATGACATAGAGAATGGTACTCTGGGAAGTGTTGTTCTGATCAAAGAGAAAAAAATTGTGGGAAAATGTAGTTCTAATGACGTAGAAAAAGGCACTGTGGGAAATGTATTTCTGATGACCCACAGAAAGCCACTTTGGGAAATGTAGTTCTGATGATGTAGAGAAAGGCACATAGGAAATGTCATTATGATGAGGTTGAGGAAGGCTATTTGGGTAATGTAGTTCTAGTGACACAGAGAAAGGCACTGTGGGAAATGTAGTCCTGAGGAGGCAGAGAATAGAACTTTGGAAAATGTATTTCTGATGACATAGTGAAATGTAATTCTGATGACCTAGAGAAAGATACTCTGGGAAATGCTGTCATGACAATGTAGAGAATGGTACTGTGGGAAATGTAGTTCTGATGACATAGAGAAAGAAACTTTGGGAAATCTATTTCTGATGATGTAGAGAATGGAACTATGTGCATTGTAGTTCTGAGTAGGAAGAGAATGGAACTGTGGAAAATGAAGTTTTGATGAGATAGTGAATGGAACTGTGTTAAACACAGTTAGTTGTGTTGACTTAGAGAAAGACACTCTGGGAACTATAGTCTTGACAATATAGAGGATGGAACTGTCAGAAATATAGTTCTGATGACACAGAGAAAGGAACTGTGGGAACGGTAGTTGTGATGACTTAGAGAAAGGCATGCTGGGAAATGTAATCCTGAAAACATAGAGAATGGAACTGTGGGAAATGTAGTTCTAATGACATTGGGAATGGAACTCTGGGAAATGAAGTTCTGATGGCAAATATAAAGGCACTGTGGAAAGTGTAGTTCGATGATGTAGAGAAAGGCTTTGGCAAATGTAGTTCTGATTACGTAGAGAAAGGTACTGTGGAAAATGTAGTTATGATGACACAGAGAAAGGCATTGTGGGAAATTTATTCCTGATGACACACAGAAAGGCACTCTGGGAAATGTAGTTCTGATGACATAGAGAATGGAACTGTGAGAAATGTAGTTCTGATGTTGTAGAGAAAGGCACTGAGGGAAATGTCATTCTGATAATGTACAGAAAGGCCATGTGGGAAACGTAGTTCCTATGAAACAGAGAAATGCACTGGGAGAAATTTATTTGTGATGACATAGAGAAAGGAACTGTGGGAAATGTAGTATTGAGAAGTTAGACTCTGAAACTTTGGGAAATGTATTTCTGATGACATATAGAATGGAACTGTGAAAAAATGTAGTTGTGATGACATACAGAAAGGCACTGAGGGAAATGTGGTTCTGATGAGACAGACAAAGGCACTCTGGGAAATGTAGTTCTCATGATGGAGAGAAAGGCATAATGGGATATTTATTTCTGATGATACAGGGAAAGGCACAGAGGGAAATATAGTTTTGATAATATCGAGAAAGCACGGTGGTAAATGTAGTCCTGATGACACAGAGAATGGTACTGTGGTAAATGTAGTTCTGAGACACAAAGAAAAGTATGGTAAGAAATGTGGTTTGGTGACATGTGGAAAGGAATTTTGGAAAATGTAGTTTTGGTGACCCATGGAAAGGCACTGTGGGAAATGTAGTCCTGAGAAGGTAGAGAATGGAACTTTGGGAAATGCAGTTGTGATGACATAGAGAATAGAACTGTGAGAACTGTAATCCTGACAATTTAGATAATGGAACTGTGGGAAATATAGCTCAGATGACACAGAGAATGGAACTCTGGAAAATGTAGTTCTGATGAGATAGAGTAAGAAACTGTGGAAAAAGGAAGTTCTAATGAAACAGAAAAGCACTGTGAGAAATTTATTTCTAATGACACACAGAAAGGCACTGTGAGAAATGTACTTCTGAAGATGTAGAGAAAGACACTGTGGGAAATGTGGTTTTGATGACATAGAGTAAGGAACTGTTTGAAATGTAGTTCTAATGAAACAGAGAAAGGAGCAGTGTGAAATATAGTTCTGATCATGTGGAGAAAGGAATTGTGGGAAATGTAGTTCTGATGACACAGAGAAAGGCACTGAGGAAAATGTAGTTCTTATGTCATAGTGAATGGAATTGTGGGAAAATGTAGTTCCAATGATGTAGAGAAAGGCACTGTGGGAATGTAGTTCAGATGACATAGAGAAAGGAACTGTTGGAAATGTAGTTCTAATGACAGAGTATGGCAATATGGGTAATGTAATTCTTATCACTCAGAGAAAAGCAGTTCACAATATGTAGTTCTGATGATATATAGAAAGATTCCTTGGGAAATGTACTTCTGATGATGTAGAGAAAAACACTGGGGAAATGTAGTTCTGACCAGGTAGAGTAGGGAATTTTGGGAAATGTAGTACTGATGATGTACAGAAAGACAATGTGGGAAATGTAGTTCTGATGATGTAGAGAATGAAACTGTAGGAAATTAGTTTCAGATGAGGTAGAGGTAGGCAATTTGGGAAATGTCATTCTGATTACTTAGAGAAAGGCTCTTTGGAAATGCAGTTTTGATGACGTAGGGAAAGGCACTTGGGAAGTGTAGTTCTGATGACACAGAGAATGGCACTTTGGGAAATGTTGTTCTGATGATGTGAAAAAAGGAATTGTGGGAAATATAGTTCTACTAACATAGAGAAAGGCACTGTGGAAAATGTAGTTCTGATGACATAGAGAAAGGCACTGTGGGAAAGGTTGGTCTGATGACATAGTGAAAGGAATTGTGGGAAATACAGTTCTGATGACATAGAGAAAGGCACTGTGGGAAATGTACTTATGATGACACAGGGAAAGGCACTGGGGGGAATGCAGTTCTGGTGACATAGAGAAAGGCCCTGTAGTGTAGCTGGAGTTTTCTTGCCTGGCCCACAGTCAGGACAAATCTCTCTCACCTGCCAGTCCCACAGCCACTCAGACCCGACCAAGTAAACACAGAGACTTATATTGGTTACAAACTGTATGGCCATGGCAGGCTTCTTGCTAACTGTTCTTACAGCTTAAATTAATCCATTTCCATTAATCTATACCTTGCCACATGGCTCGTGGCTTACCAGCATCTTCACATGCTGTTTCTCATCATGGCGGCTGGCAGTGTCTCTCTGACTCAGCCTTCCACTTCCCAGCTTTATTCTCCTCCTTGTCCTGCCTACACTTCCTGCCTAGCCAAGGGCCAATCAGTGTTTTATTTATTGACTAATTAGCAACACATTTGCCATACAGAACATCCCACAGCACTTTCCCCCTTTTTTTTCAAAAAGGAAGGTTTTAACCTTAACAAAGTAAAATTACATATAATTTGGGAATTTGGGCATAGCTTCTGTTACTACTTCCTGCTGGAGGGGGGCGCTGTATCTTATGGGGACACAAAGAAAATTTTAGGATTATGGAATAGTCCATGAGGCTATATTGTCTGAGCCAGTTGCCCTCAAACCATTCTGGATGTTGGATCATCGGCGTCATGCTGTCATCGGAGACCTTTCAGGGGGTCTTGGCTGGTCAAAACTGATGTTTCTTAATCTTGAACAAATCCATAGCCTCTGGCTTTCTGTGGAAACAAAAGAGACTCTTTTCCAAAGCAACATATCCTTATATCCAAATTTTGAAGTCAAGGTATCTTTAAAATATACATTTTGGCATAACTTAACAGCTTTTACAATCAAATGTTTTTCTGCAGTTAAAAATCCCAAGGACAACACAATCCAGAATCTCTGTGTAATACTCATCTTTACGTGGCTTATTTTTTATATTAATTTTACTGTCTCTTTAAAGACTTTATTTTTTAAAACTATGTATTTGTTTATTTAACTTTATATATCACCTTTTTTGTCTCTTTCAAGCCTATGTATATTTTACACATTGTAAACTATTACATCTGAATCTGTCTTATTGTGAATCTATTGACCTAAACTGCAGCAGCTGTGGCTGCTGGCTCCACCCACCTCAGCTTCCCAGCATGGCGGTGGTTTACCACGAGCTCTGGGAGCTATCATGGGTCTATGCTTTTATCCAAGCAGTGTGTAGTCCAGAAACCTCTTTTTTTGTTTTGTACCAGCAAAGGCTAAATCCACCATGCAGCTTAATGTGCCACTTGCAGAGGCCTCATTCCCGCCATACTGCAGGTCGAATGCACACGCTAGGAACCCACCAGTAGCTCAAACCGGCAGCTGCCACACATTTGAGAGAGACATTTAGGAAGCTGTTTTTAGCTCCATTTTAGAATCTTTTCTCAGGTTTTAGGTGGAAACTCTTGCCACCATGTTGGACACCATTTGTAGATGTATCCAACCTTCTTATTAAATAAGAAACACAGAACCAGTGCAAAGAAGAAAGCCAAGAGGTCAGAGCTAAGAGCTAAAACCTTACCCTTCCTCCTGCGGTGGTCCTACGTCTCCGAACCAGAGCTACCCCTGTGTTAAAGTCTTTATATAGAGTTCCTGTCCTGCCTTCTCATTGGTTGTAAACCCAACCACATGACCGCCTCCTCACGGCCTGTCTGTATAGGCCTCCAGGTTTTCCATGATTGGTATTAAGATTAAAGGCATGTGTATCCAATAATGGCTGTATCCCTGAACACACAGAGACTTACCCAGCTCTGCCTACCAAGTGCTGGAATCACAAGCATACGCCACCACTGCCCTGCTTTCTTATGGCTTGCTAATAGCTCTGACCCCTGGGCAACTTTATTTATTAACATACAAATAACATTTTAATACAAATAAAATATCACCATACTGTAGAAATGCAGTTGTTATGACACAGAGTTTGGCACTGTGGGAACGCTAGTAATTATAACAGAAAAAAAGGCACTATGGGAAATGTAGTTTTGATGACAGAGAGAAAGCCACTGTTGGAAATAAAGTTCTCATGATGTAGAGAAAGCCAATGGGGGAAATGTAGTTCTGATGATGTACAGAAAGAAACTTCAGAAAATGTAGTTTTGAGTAGATAGACAAAGGCACTGTGGGAAATGTTCTGATGACATAGAGAAAGGCACTGTGGGAAATGTAGTTCTGATGACATACACAGTGGGAAGGTAGTTCCCATGACTTAGAGAAATGCCCTTTGTGAAATATAGTTCTGTTGATGCAGAGAAAGGCACTTTGGGAAATGTTCTGATGAGGCAGACAAAAGCACTGTGGGAAATGTACTTGTGATGAAATAGAGAAAGGCACCGTGGGACATGTTGTACTGATTACACAGAGAAAGGCATTGTGGGAAATGTAGTTCTGATGAAACAGTGAGAGGCACTGTGGGTAATGTAGTTCTGATGACACAGAGAAAGACACTGTGGGAAATGAAGTTCAGATGTTGTAGAGAAAGGCACTCTGGGACATGTAGTTCTGATTACTTAGACAAAGGCCCTATGGGAACTGTAGTTCTGCTGATGTAGAGAAAGGTACTATGGGAAATGAAATTCTGAGGACATAGAGAAAGACACTGTGGAAATGTAGTTGTGATGTCACAGAGAAGCACATTGTGGGCAATGTGTTTCTGATAACAGAAAAAGGCACTATGGGAAATGTAATTCTGATGACATAGAGAAAGGCCCTGTGGGAAATATAGTTCTGAGGATGTAGAGAAAGGCAATGTGGGAAATGTAGTTATCATGATGCAGAGAAAGGCACCTGGAAAATATAATACTGAAAATGTAGAGAAATGCACTTTGGGAAACGTAGTTCTGATGACACTGAGAAAGGCACTGTGGAAAATGTGGTTCTTGTCAGGGACAAGGACAGAATCTCTAGTTAGTGGAAAAATACAGATGCCCATGAGACAGGGAAGTAAATCATCTTACAGTCAGGTTGCCTAGCAACAGGACATTGAGTCAGAGCCCTTGACCCTTTCACCCTGTAAACATCCTATACAAACATCCTGTTAGCTTGCCCCACCTTATGCAGATGACAGCTTCTTGCTCTCCCCACCCTGCAGGAACTATATAAACCTTCCTGGAGAAAAATAAAGTTGCACCTTGATCAGAATCTAGACTTGGTGTATATCCTTTGTATCTCCTGTCCCTATCATTCCGTCCTTAGGGTGGTTGAGAACCCATTGTAGCCCTGCAGGCTAGGCAACTGGATGCCTTGTACTAGGCACATGCATGTGCCATAGACCCAAACCTTCCTTGCTCAGTTGATTCTAACCTTCTGCTTATAATGATAGTCTTTTAAAAATCCTGTAACACTGATGGCAGAGGAAGCCCACTGATCCCATCATATGTAGTGCACCTGCAGATCACTGGGTAGGTCGCTATGTTGCTTCTCAGGGTACTTAGGTCCCTTCCACCTAGACTAACCTATTATTCCTCAGATCAATTCCTAGATCTCTAGGAAGAGAAGCTGTGCTGAGATGACTGCCTTGACAGGAGCCTGTTACTGCCATCACCTTTGCAGTCCTTTTGGGGGTTTGAGCGGCGGGAACAGGCACAGGAATTGCCTCTCTGGTCCTGTTCAACCAACATTACTCTGAGCTTCAACTCTCCATAGACGAGGACATTGCCCAATTTGAACAGGGAATTTCTGCCCTCGAGTCATCCCTTTCCTCCCTAGCTGAGGTAGTTTTACAGAACAGGAGAGGCCTGGATCTCCTCTTTCTACAACAGGGTGGCATTTGTATTGGGCTCAAAGAGGAATGTTGCTTCTTTACCACACTGGGGTAGTCAGGGACAGTATGGTAGGTTAGAAAAGGACTAAAAAAGAGAAAAAGAAAAGAACAAGAGCTTGGGTGGTTCCAGAATTGGTTTTCCGCCTCCCCTTAGCTAACAACCCTCCTTCCCTCCCTCCTAGGACCTATTGTAGGCCTTC
The DNA here is from genome assembly GCF_007827085.1 of Peromyscus californicus insignis. Classification (NCBI taxonomy): domain Eukaryota; kingdom Metazoa; phylum Chordata; class Mammalia; order Rodentia; family Cricetidae; genus Peromyscus; species Peromyscus californicus. The sequence goes on from NW_026294552.1 coordinate 331,448, forward strand.
TCCTGGTCCTTGCCTTTGGGTCATGGGCACTTTCCTGGCTCACTCGGTTCATCTGAAGCCAAATAACAGACCTGCGGGCCAGGCAGATCCAGGTTCATTACCACTGTGTTGATATGCAGGACTCCAGGATTGAAAATTCCCCTGATGAGAGATGCCCTCCACACACCCCTTCACTCAGGGGAGGCTGCATCTGTGTGTGGGAAAAAGATTCACTCAAGGCATGATTGGAGTGCAGATGGGACTGCACAGGCTGGGGACCATCGTACCCCCAAATCCCGAGAGCCTGGATTACATGCCCTGTTGCATAGCGGTTGTGCAGTAACAGCCTTGCGCTTACCCATTTCCACTCCCTCAAAAAACTGCATGGTCCATTGATTTCTGCACTATGAGGATGCCTGTGGTACTTGAGTCTGGAGAGACATTCCCTCTCAGACCCTTTTTTCACAACCTTTAGAGGGATAGGGCCTCTGTAATCCTCCATGCAAAGCCTCTTTCAGAGATCTCCTTTTAGACCATTTGAACCTGGTTTATGTTGGCCCTTAGATTTATTACTAAGAAGGGGGAGATGTCAGGGACAAGGATAGAATCTCTAGTTAGTGGAAAAATACAGACCCCCATAAGACAGGGAACTAGATCATCTTACAGTCAGGTTGCCTAGCAACAGGATGTTGAGTCAGAGCCCTTGACCCTGTAAACATCCTATACAAACATCCTGTTAGCTTGCCCCACCTTATGCAGATTACAGCTTCTGGCTCCCCCCACCCTGCAGGCACTATATAAATCCTCTTGGAGAAAAATAAAGTTGCACCTTGATCAGAATCTAGACTAGATGTATTTCCTTTGTATCTCCTGTCCCTATCATTCCGTCCTTAGGCTGGTAGAGAACCCATTGAAGCCCTGGAGGCAGGGCAGTTCTGATGATGTATTAAAAGGCACTGTGGGAAATGTTGTTGTTCTGATAATGTAGACAAAGGCTCTGTCGAAACATAGTTGTGATGACACAGAGAATGGCACTGTATTAAAGCTAGATCTTATGACAGACAAATCACTGTGGGAAATGTAGTTTTGATGACAGAGAGAAAGGCAATGTAGGAAATGTGTTTCTGATGACATACAGAAAGACACTGTGGGAAATATCATTTTGATGACTTAGAGAAAAGAACTGCAGGAAATGTAGTTTTGATGAGGTAGAGAAAGGCACTGTGGGAAATGTAATTCTGATGGCATAGAGAAAGGCAGTGTGGGAAATGTATTTCTTATGATGTAGAGAAAGTCACTGTGCCAAATGTAGTTCTGACCACACAGAGAAAGTCACTATGGGAAATGTAGTTCTCATGACATTGTGCTGGCTTTACATTTCTTCTAGATTCCTTCTTTTTCTGTGATAAAATATTCGAATCAAAATCAACTCAGGAGGATGGTGTTTATTTAATATTAATAGTAGTAGGGTTTATTAGACTTTAACGTCCAGGTCAGAGTCCATTATTGGGGAAAGTTAAGGCTGGAAATGGAAGTGAGGTTTGCTTGGTCTCCCAGGATGCTCTCTCCTCCCAGGGGAATCCGAGTTCAATGGAGAAGGCTCCTGGCTGTCCACGTCTCTGGTCACTCAGTCTCATCCTTAACTCGCATTCTTTTTTCAGTCTTTTAGCGTATTATTAATATATTTATTAATATAATATTATTAATGTATTATTAATGTCAACATGTCGGGTGGTGGAGCCCAGTCCCACGTGATCTGAGTATGTTGCTTTCTCTCGAAGTCCAGGCCCACCCACCTGGGCGATGGTACCATGTGCTATTAGCGAGGTCCTTGAACCCTCCTCACAATCAGGTCAGTTCTTGGGTTGTGTCACTAAATCACAGTCAGGGCTGTCCATCAGAAACATGACAATACACTGAGCTGATAAGAAAAATTAATGGATTTAGAGTTCTTTGAACTGAAATTAAATTTTTTTAATTTTTTTGAAGTTGAATGTTATGACATTGAATAATAATTCTGTAGATAGCGCATCTTTAAAGTGACCACGTGCATACCCCATCATTTTCAAAAAGATTTATTTATTTCATTTTATGAATGAATGCACATGTTACATGAACCCCTGGCACATTTTGGCTTCATCCACTGTTGCATAGTTTTCACTGGGATCCCTAATATGAATACTAAACAACAGGCTTCTAAAATTGAAAGAATCATTTTAAATCTTTGAAAGTTTCTTTATAACATTCAAATAAAGAAAATGCCGGGCGGTGGTGGTGCATGCCTTTAATCCCAGCACTCGGGAGGCAGAGCCAGGCGGATCTCTGTGAGTTCGAGGCCAGCCTGGACTACCAAGTGAGTTCCAGGAAAGGCGCAAAGCTACACAGAGAAACCCTGTCTTAAAAACCCCCCCCAAAAAAAGAAAATATGTGCAAATTTCCTTCAGCATTAGTGTTCTTGGTATGATCTTTCATAAATATAAGGATACAGATATCAGAGAATGTGGCCACGATTTGAACATCTGTAGTTCATAGGATTCCTTTAAACCTGGAAGGTCGATTCCCCAGCTAATTTTAAGCTGCACTTTACCCTCAGATTATGAGGTAAGGAAATATTCTAAGCACAAAACCACATGGCCTATCTGGGTGCCTGAAAACATCCTTAAAAATTAGAACCAGGTATGGAAAGATGGCTCAGTGGTTAGACTTCCTGTTGCCTCCAAGACACAGGAATCTCAGCTTCCTTTCAAGCATCATGATGGTCTGCAGGCTGATGTGCTCCCCACCATGATTAAAAAATGTAAATAAGCCATCCTATTTGAATATATTAATATATTTAGTATATTTCCATTGTATAAATGCAAAATTCATATTCCTTAATGTTAAACTCCACGATGATTTTGTGACCACAGAAAGGTCATAGAGCAGATGAGGGAATCAGTGATATGTGCTTCATCAAGGCATGTAAGTTCTCTGCTATGCATCTTTGGTAGCCTTAAAATGTGCATATTAAAATTGTCATCTTCATTGTTTACAAATTAACAAGCTCTAACTCAATTGGCTTCTTTAGACAATCTTATAAATCATGGTAGAATTTTCCCCCATGGCAATATTCAGTTCACCATTAGGTCCAATTAACAGAGTGAATATCATAGGTTATTGCTTATAACCTATGGATTTCTAATGATGCAAATAATAACATAAATTAGCAGTTTAAGAAGTGAAGTTTGAAACTCCTTCTCCTTTATATAGCAGAGGATACAAGAGTACAGTCTCATCATTGTTTTTCAAAGTTATATAATGTGTTTCCTCATGTATTTGACAATAAGTCACATCATGCCAGACTTCCTTGAATGAAAATGTCATTGACAAAATGTAACAGTGTCAACCTAAGTCCTGGACTGACTGCCAAACAGGACACTCTGACAAATAAACAAGTTTCCAAAATGAACCACACTTTATACTGCTTTTAACCCACTAAGGGAAACCGACGAAATGAGTTTTAGTTTATATACACTGCAACAACTGAAATACTGATCATTTCTCAAGAAGCTGGAAACCAAGAAATAGAAAAATGAAGATTTTCTGTTAACTGCTGTCATCGGCTTTGTTGACACAGAAGAGGTACTTAATATTGGATAAACTTTTTTTCCTAAATCAAAGCTGCTTACGATATAGTCATAGATAGTGTAACAATCCTTATCAGTTAGTCTAAAGCTGTAGTTGTTATATTCACAGTAATTCTATCAGAAAAAATGGATTTAATGTCTTCTAGTTTTAACAGTGCTTGATATTTGAAAAATTCAGCACAAATATATTGTTTGTGTATTTGTATGGTTATACTTGAAAGACATTAGATAGTATGCATTTTATAATTTATTAACATAGAGCTGAAAAACATGTATAGGATTATTCAAATAAATATGAGTTCAATTTCTCCTCCTCTCCAAAAATGACTTATATGTTCAAATGGACTTTTTAATTAGAGTAATAAAGCAGAATTCTGTTTGTAGTAAGACCTTATGTTGGATTTACTGAAATCACAATCATAAATTTAAAAACATAAAAACCTGTTATAAAAGAAATGCATTTTAATAAGGGGAGGTATAATGTGTAGGTTTCTCTGTAGGAATGACATTTTGTCTCAAAACTTACAGTACATAAAATTTATTTGTGGGGCAATGCTGGTAATAAGAAAGATGATTATTTGCTTTTGTGTCACTTGCTAGTACTGTGGGAACCCTTCTTTGCTGACTGGAAAATTTCAGAAAATCCCCCATGTTTATCTTCTAAAGTAATTTAATTTTCTCCTCCTTTCAAGCTAACATTGTTGACTGGAATACTTCAATTATAAAATAATCATTAGCTTCAGTGTCCTGTCTAAATGATTTTGATTATACAGTAAGTCTTTTATATTTCATTGGATGTATAGATATATTTCTTTGCTTTGACAACTAAACAATTATCTCTTCACATTTCTGGATATTTGACAATAGGTGGAATTTTTCTCAATACAATTGCTAGCTAGAACTTGGATGTTTGGACAGACCACATGGTTTAGGGTGGTGACAGAGGAGATGCCATAGATGGAGAATGGCATTAAAAGGGGACATGTGAAAAAAATCTGAAATAATTGTTTCATTTAAGTTTTCTGTTGAAAATCCATGTCATCTGACTTAACTCTCTATCCTTTTTTACACTGTAGGTCACAATGAGCATGGACTTTTCTGCCCCCGCTGCCTCCCCTCTCTACTATGTGCTCATTTGTATTTTACAATCCATCTTCTCTGAAGTCACCTTTCCCCTCATGGATGGTTGAAAGCTTCCTGGGTTCTAAATATATTCAAAATAAAACATATAAAAGATTAATGTAAAGCTAGTGTCTATATGATAAGGAAAGTGTGATATTGTTTTTCTGGCTGTATAACTTTTCACATTTCATTCATTTACCTACAACATTTATGATTTCATTCATCACCCAGATCTATTTTGAATCTATAGTGTGGTTTTCTTATGTATTCCATTTTCAATGAGCATCTAGGGTGATGTGAGTTTTAGCTCTTTGGAAATGAATATTAAATAACATGAATATAATATATCTAGTATCAAGACATAAAGTCTTTGGGTATATTCCTATGCTGGCAAATAAGGATTTTGTTCTAGGTTAAAGTCTGCTTTGAGCAACCTCCACAAACCCATTCAAAACTATCTTCTCTGGATTACATGCCTATTAGCAGTGGATGTATGTTCCATTTGGACTCAGCCCTCCTAACATTTTTCACCAGTCTTATCTCTGACCATGGCCTTCTAACTGGGAAAAGATCAAATATTAAAATTTTAATCAACCTTTCTCTTATGGTTATGGATATAAAGCTCTCTTTTTTGGAGGAATGTGTTTAATTTAGTCACCCCTTATAATTTTCCTTAATTATTTGCATTTAATGCATTTTTGTAATGAGATATGAATACATTTACCTCAAAAATTCCTCCCTCTTATCCCCCCTTATGAGGCCATATTAATCATATTTTTTATGTTTTTAATTCCTAAATTTTTTACTTTTTTTGTAAATTACAGAAACTAGTCTGTTGGATGAGTGTCCCTGAAAAAAATGTTTTTTTTTCCTTTGGTTTCTTTGACTCTCCACTCTATTGGCGATTTTCTTTAATTGACTTTGTTTGAGGAGATGCCATTTGTCAATACTTGAGCTTTCTTCAATTATTTTTGTGTTCCATTCGCAATATCCTTACCTGTGATTAGAAGATCAAGAATCATCTAAGAAATCATTTTTGTTTGTTTTTGTTTTTTGAGACATGGTTTCTCTGTGTAGTTTTGGTGCCTGTTCTGGATCTCACTCTGTAGGCCTCCTTAAACTCACAGAGATCCGCCGGGTTCTGCCTCCTGAGTGCTGGGATTAAAGGTGAGCACCACTGTCACCCAGCTAAGAAATCCTTTTTTTTTTGTTCCAGGACTTAAACGTTAAAAACCATGTCAGTTCAGTCTAAGTTTGGTAAGCAGTATATGTGTGCACACTTTTCTTTGCAACACAAATTTCTTCAATCTTTCCATAATACAATTCATGCACGGAAGCTCAACATTGTTTCATAATTTAGGATTGTAGCATTCAGAAACAAGAAATGTCATTGTTTACACACATATCTCTGATAAGTATATCACATATGAATACCTACTAAATATTTTAACTGACATTGAAACTGAAAGTACAATATTTATCTGAGTTTCAGAGTGCATATTCTTTTCAGCTTTTAGAAAATTATCGAACCCTCTACTTAGCAGCTGATGATTTAAAATTAATAGGGGAAAATGGACCACTAAAAATTCACATACATCATATTCTACAGCACAATAATTATGATGAAGTTTGCATCACATTTTATATCAGGTAAGTTAAATTCATTCAGATACAAGAAGCAAAATATTGAATATTAATTAGTAGTGCATGGCCACAATTTCCTTGATGACATGTGAAAATAAGTCATTGATGTCACATGGCTAATCATCACACATATATCATATCAAGATAAGTCATGTTGTGCTGATATGTTAGCCCAAAATGCAGTCAAATGCAATCCCTACTAGGGGTGTGTATCAACACAGGAATCAAGACATCTGTATTATCTAGGTGTTAGTGTTTGGGAAGTCTACATTGCAAATGAGTTGCTTAACCAGTAATCCTACAACGCAAACTATATATTACATATGTATATATGTGTGTATATATATATATATGTGTGTGTGTGTGTGTGTGTGTGTGTATTTAAATGTGTATGTATATATGTGTGTGTTTGTGTGTGTTCATAGGTGTGTATGTGTGTGCATATATGTATGTGTGTGTATTTGTGTGTGTATATATATATATGTGTGTGTGTGTGTTTGTGTGTGTATATATTTATGTGTATGTATATATATGTGTGTGTGTGTATATATATATGTGTGTGTGTATTTGTGTGTGTACTATAGGATAATATTATAAATTTTGTATTACCTAAACTGCACAAAATATATATAACAAATACTCTGTGTCTCAGTTCACAACTTGTAATTTGGTCACAGGAGGACGATCTGTGGAGCAGGCATGAACATTTTAATAGAATTATCCATTCTTCATAGTGGATAAAAAGTATTGCAAGTTATCTATCTGTTGAAGAAAAAGGATGTATATGCAATGTTGACTGATGAAAATGGAGTTATTGTTCTTTCACGCTTAGGTAAAAGGACGGATGCCAACCCTACACACTTCTTCTTCATCAATTTGTTACTTCCATCATAAGACCATTATGTGAGTATCTTATGCTGTCAGGTGACTAAATATATATGCAGTGCATTAAATTCATACTCCTAGTACTTAACATTGTGGTAGCTTTAACAAACTATTTTTAAAAGTAAACTGATTCAGAAGAGGTTGATATTTGCATCATTGTTTCAGATACATCGAGACCATTGCAGAGCCAAAGCCAGGGTGGAGAAGCTTCTATGAGAGGATTCTTGATGTTCCCTGATAAATTTTCTTCTCTCCCAGAAAGTTGGGTTCAGAGTGAAAAAGAAACCAAAGGTGTGTAAAATGTTAAATCTATTCTGCTCCTTCTAAATCATTTTGGCTCCTCATCCTAAGTTTCCACAAACATCACAACCCATGAAGCAAGTGGGAACCTTTACATGTTCCGTCCATCCTAAGTGGATAAGTAGTTTCTAGAATACATTTTACAAGAGTTTGAAACAGAAACACTAAAAAATGCATGACGCTTAGTGAAATTATTGTCAGTTGATTATATGAACAAACTTGGTAACTTGAGAGTTTACTTTTTTTTTGAGTTCCTTTTTTTTTATTTTGCAATACAATTCAGTTCTACATATCAGCCATGGATTCCCTTGTTTTCCCCCCTCCTGCCCCCCTCACCTTTCCCCCAGCCCACACCCTATTCCCACCTCCTCCAGGGCAAAGCCTCCCCCGAGGACTGAGATCAACCTGGTAAACTCAGTCCAGGCAGGTCCAGTCCCCTCCTCCCAGGCCGAGCCAAGTGACCCTGCATAAGCCCCAGGTTTCAAACAGCCAACTCATGCAATGAGCACAGGACCCAGTCCCACTGCCTGGATGCCTCCCAAACAGATCAAGCCAATCAACTGTCTCACTCACCCAGAGGGCCTGATCCAGTTAGGGGCTCCTCAGCTATTGGTTTATAGTTCATGTGTTTCCATTCATTTGGCTATTTGTCCCTGTGCTTTATCCAACCTTGGTCTCAACAATTCTCACTCATATGAACCCTCCTCTTTCTCGCTAATGGGACTCCCAGAGCCCCACCTGGGGACTAGCCATGGATCTCTGCATCCAGATGCCTCAGTGGTTGGATGGGGTTTCTAGCATGACAATTAGGTTGTTTGGCCATCCCATCACCAGAGTAGGTCACTTCAGGCTGTCTTTTGAACATTGCCAACAGTCTGTTGTGGGGGTATCTTTGTGGATTTTTGTGGGCCTATCTAGCACTTTGCTTCTTCCTATTCTCATGTGGTCTTCATTTACCATGGTCTTCTATTCCTTGTTCTCCCTCTCTGTTGTTGATCAAGCTGGGATCCCCCGCTCCCCCAAGCTCTCTTTCCCTTGACCCTAGCCCTTCCTTACCCCCACTCATGTCCAGGCTGTTCATGTAGATCTCTTCCATTGCTCCATCATTGGGCGATCCCTGTGTCTTTCTTGGGGTCCTGTTTTCCCAGGTAGCCTCCCTGGTGATGTGAGTAGCAGTCCAGTCATCCTTGTTCCACATCTAGTATCCTCCTATGAGTGAGTACATACCATGTTTGTCTTTCTGAGTCTGGGTTACCTCACTCAGGATGATTTTTTTCTAGATCCATCCATTTGCCTGCAAACCTCATAATGTCATTGTTTTTCTCTGTTGAGTAGTATTTCACTGTGTATATGTACCACGTTTTGTTTATCCATTCTTCAGTTGAAGGGCATCTAGGTTGTTTTCATGTTCTGGCTATTACAAACAATGCTGATATGAACATAGCTGAGCAAGTGGTCTTGTGGTATGATTGGGCATTCCTTGGGTATATGCCCAAGAGTGGCATAGCTGGATCTTGGGGGAGATTGTTTCCCAATTTTCTAAGAAAGTGCTATATTGATTTTCAAAGTGGTTGTATAAGTTTGCATTCCCACCAGCAGTGGAGCAGAGCACCCCTAGCTCCACATACTCTCCAGCATAAGGTGTCTTCAGTGTTTTTGATTTTAGCCATTCTGACAGGTGTAAGGTGGTATCTCAGAGTTGTTTTGATTTGCATTTCCCTAATGATTAGAGATGTTGAGCCATTCCTTAAATGTCTTTCAGCCATTTGAGTTTCCTCAGTTGAGAATTCTCTGTTTAGTTCTATAGCCCATTTCTTAATTGGACTGTTGGGCATTTTGATGTCTAATTTCTTGAGTTCCTTATATATTCTGGATATCAGTCCTCTGTCAGATGTGGGGTTGGTGAAGACCTTTTCCAATTCTGTAGGCTGTCGTTTTGCCTTTTTGACCGTATCCTTTGCTCCACAAAAGTTTCTCAGTTTCAAGAGGTCCAATTGTTTTATTGTTTCTCTCAGTGTCTGTGCTACTGCTGTTATATTTATGAAGTGATCTCCTATGCCAATGCGTTCAAGACTACTTCCTACTTTCTCTTCTAGCAGGTTCAGAGTAGCTGGATTTATGTTGAGGTCCTTGATCCACTTGGACTTAAGTTTTGTGCATGGTGATAGATATGGATCTATTTGCAGCCTTCTACATGTTGATATCCAGTTATGCCAGCACCATTTGTTGAAGATGCTTTCTTTTTTCCATTGTACACTTTTGGCTTCTTTGTCAAAAATTATATGTTCATAGGTGTGCGGATTAATGTCAAGGTCTTAGGTTCGATTCCATTGGTCCACATTTCGGTTTTTATGCCAGTACCAAGCTGTTTGTATTACTGTAGCTCTATAGTAGAGCTTGAAGTCAGGGATCGTGATGCCTCCAGAGGTTGTGTGATTGTACAGGATACTTTGGCTATCCTGGGTTTTTTGTTTTTCCATATGAAGTTGAGTATTATTCTTTCCAGGTCTGCGAAGAATTGTGTTGGTATTTTGATGGGGATTGCATTGAATCTGTAGATTGCTTTTGGTAAGATTGCCATTTTTACTATGTTAGTCCTGCCTATCCATGAGCATGGGAGATCTTTCCATTTTCTGACATCTTCTTCAATTTCTTTTTTCAGGGACTTAAAGTTCTTGTCATATAGGTCCTTCACTTGCTTGGTGAGTGTTACCCCAAGGTATTTTATGTCATTTGTGGCTATTGTAAAGGGTGATGTATCTCTGATTTCCTTCTCAGCTTCTTTGTCAATTGTATATAAGAGGCCTACTGATTTTTTTTTAGTTGATCTCGTATCCTGCTATGTTTCTGAAGGTTTTTATAAGTTGTATCAGTTCCTTGGTTGAATCTTTGGGGTCACCCAAGTATACTATCATGTCATCTGAAAATATGGAAAGCTTGACTTCTTCCTTTCTAATTTGTATCCCCTTAATCTCCTTATGTTGTCTTACTGCTCTGGCTAGAACTTCAAGTACTATATTGACTAAGTATGGGGAGAGCGGACAGCCTTGCCTCGTTCCTGATTTTAGTGGGATTGCTTTGAGTTTCTCTCCATTTAATTTGATGTTGGCTGTTGGCTTGCTGTAAATTGCCTTTATTATGTTTAGGTATGTTCCCTGTATTCCTGATCGCTCCAAGACCTTTATCATGAAGGGGTGGTGGATTTTGTCAAATGCCTTTTCTGTAGCTAGTGAGATGATCATGTGGTTTTTTTCTTTGAGTTTGTTTATATGGTGTATTTCATTGACAGACTTTCGTATGTTGAACCACCCTTGCATCCCTGGAATGAAGCCTACTTGATCATGTTGGATAATTATTTTGATGTGTTCTTGGGGTCTGCTTGCCAGTACTTTATTGAGTATTTTTGCATCAATATTCATGAGGGAGAACAGTGTGTAGTTCTCTTTCTTTGTTGTATCCTTGTTTGTTTTAAAACCAGGGTATTTGTAGCCTCATAGAAGGAGTTTGGTAATGAGCCTTCTGTTTCTATTGTGTGGAACAATTTAAAGAGTATTGGTATTAACTCTTCTTTGAAGATCTGGTAGAATTCTGCACTGAAACCATCTGGTCCTGGACTTTTTTTGGTTGGGAGACTTTTAACGACTGTTTGTATTTCCTTAGGGGTTATTGGACTATTTAAATAGTTTATCTGGTCTTGATTTAACTTAGGTATGTGGTACCTATCCAGAAAATTCTACATTTCTTTTAGATTTTCCAATCTTGTGGAATAGAGGTTTTTGAAGTATGACCTGATGATTCTCTGGATTTCCTCAATGTCTGTGGTTATGTCCCCCTTTTTAATTTCTGATTTTGTAATTTGGATGCTCTCTCTCTGTCTTTTGGTTAGTTTGGATAAGGACTTGTCTATATTGTTGATTTTCTCAAAGAACCAACTCTTTGTTTTATTAATTTTTTGTATTGTTCTCTTTGTTTCAATTTTATTGATTTCAGCTCTCAATTTGATAATTTCCTGGCATGTATTCTTCCTGGGAGACTTGGCTTCTTCCTGTTCTAGAGCTTTCAGGTGTGCTGTTAAGTCACTAGTGTGAGATTTCTCCAACTTCTTTATGTGGGCATTTTAGTGCTATGAATTTCCCTCTTAGCACTGCTTTCATAGTGTTCCATAAGTTTGGGTATGTGGTGTCTTCATTTTCATTGATCTCTAGGAAGTCTTTAATTTCTTTCTTTATTTCTTTCTTAACCCATTGGTGATTCATTTGGGCATTATTCAGTTTCCATGAGATTGTAGATTTTCTGTAGTTTTTGTTGCTGTTGAAATCTAACTTTAAACAATGGTGGTCTGATAGAATGCAGGAGGTGATTTGAATTGTTTTGTATCTGTTGAGATTTGTTTTGTGGCCAAGTATGTGGTCGATTTTAGAGAAGGTTCCATGGGGTGCTGAGAAGAAGGCATATTCTTCTTTGTTAGGATGGAATGTTCTGTAGCTCTCGATTAAGTCAATTTGAGATCCAAGGCCAGAACCTAGGTGGAGCTCCAGGAGTCCAATTGGCAAGGAAGAGGCGGGTTTGTATGAACGAGAATTGTTGAGACCAAGGTTGGAAAAATCACAGGGACAAATAGCCAAATGAATGGAAACACATGAACTATAAACCAATAGCTGAGGAGCCCCTAACTGGGTCAGGCCCTCTGGGTGAGTGAGACAGTTGATCAGCTTGATCTGTTTTGGCGGCATCCAGGCAGTGGGACTGGGACCTGTCCTCAGTGTATGAGCAGGCTGTTTGGAACCTGGGGCTTATACAGGGACACTTAGCTCAGCCTGGGAGGAGGGGACTGGACCTTCCTGGACTGAATCTACCAAGTTGAACTCAATCCTCAGTTGAGTCTTTTCCTGGAGGAGATAGGAATGGGGGTTGGGATAGATGGAGGATGGGGCAGGAGGGGGGAAAACAAGGGAATTATTGGCTGATATGTAAAATTAAGCTAAATTATAAAATAAAATTTAAAAAAATTCTCATGTCATAAAGGTCAAATATCAAAAATATACTTATTGAACACCAGAAATTAAATAAAACAAAAAAATCTCACTGGTAGAGGTTTAATATCCAAAATATATATATTGAACACAAGAAATTGAATAAATCGAAAACTCTCACATGATAAATTTCTGTATCCAAAATAAATATTGAACCAAAGAATCTAGATAAATAAAACAAAAATTGTCATCTGATAAAGGTCTATTATCCATAATATGCAGAGTAAAGACAAGAAATCAGTTAAATAAAACAAAAATTTCTCATCTGATAATGGAGCAATATAAAAAATATACTTATTGAACACAAAAAATTAAAAAGCAAATTTTTTTTGACAAAGATCTAGTACCAAAGTTACATATGAACACAAGAAATCAGATAAATAAAACAAAAAATCATCATCAGGTAAATGTCTAATATCCAAAATATACATATTGAACACAAGAAATCAGAAAAATAAAACAAAAATTCTCATCTGATTAAGGGCTAACTAATATCAACAGTATACATATTGAACTGAAGAAATCAGATAAATAAATAAAAATTCTCACCTTAAAAAGTTCTAATATCAAAAATATACATATTGAACATAATTAGCTAAGTAAAACAAAAATTCTCTTGGTATAGGTCTAATGTCAACAATATATTTATTAAACACATGAAATTAAAAAAACAAAAATTCTCATTTAATAAAAGTTTAATATCAAAAGTACTCATATTGAACAAAATAAAGTAAATAAAACAAAAATTCTCATCTGATAAAGGTCAAATATCAACAACATAAATATTTAACATAAGAAATCATAAAAAAACAAAAATCTCATTTGATAAAAGTTAAATATCAAAAATATACTTATTGAACACAAGAAACTAAATAAAACAAAATTCTCTCCTGTTAAAGGTCTAATAAGCAAAATAGATATTAAACCCAAGGAAATAGATAAAAAAACAAAAATTCTCATTTGATAAAGTGTAATATCCAAAATATACATATTGAACTCCAGAAATTAAATAAATAAAACAAAAATTTTCATCAGATAAAGGTCTATTATCAATAATATACAGAGTGAAGACAAGATATCAGATAAATGAAACAAAAATTCCCCTGGGATAAAGGTCTTATTCCAAAACATACATGTTGAATACAAGAATTCAGATGAATAAAACAAAAATTCTCATCTGATAATGCTCTAATATCCAAAATATATATATTGAACACAATTAGATAAATGAAAAAAATTCTCATCTGACAAATGTTTATTATCCATAAAATATACATATAGAACTTAATTAGTTTAATAAAACAAAAATTCTCTTCCTATAAATGTTTAATATCAAAAATATACATCTTGAACATAATTAAATAAATAAAACAAAAATTCTCCTTTAATAAAGGTTTAATATCCAAAATTCCATATTGAACCAAAGAAATCAGATAAATGAAACAAAAATACTCATCTCATAAAGATCTAATGTCAGAAATATATTTATTGAACACAAGAAATTAAATAAAACAAAAATTCTCCTCTGATAAAAGTCTAATATCCAAAATTAAAAATTGAATACAAGAAATGATATAAATAAAACAAAAATTGTCATCAGATCAATATCTAATATCCAAAATATACATATTGGATGCAAGAAATCAGATAAATAAAACAAGAATTCTTATCTAATAAAAGTTTAATATCAAAAATATACATATTGAACATAATTAGGTAAATAAAACAAATATTCTTACCGGATAAAAGTCTAATAAACAAAACACATATTGAATCAAAGAAATTAGATAACCAAAACAAAAATTATTAACTGATAAAGTCTAATATCCAAAATACATATTGAACTCCAAAAACCAGATAAAAAACAAAATTCTTATCTGACAAAGGTCTAATATCTGAAACACACATATTAAACTCAAGAAAAAAAATAAAAATGCTCATCTGACAAAGTCTAATATCAAAAATATACATATAGAGCATAATTAGGTAAATGAAACATAAATTCTTTTCTGATAAAAGTCTAATATCCATAACATACATATTGAATATAAGAAATTAAATAAAACAGAAATTTTTATCTGATAAAAGTCTAATATTCAAAATATGCATATTGAACACAAGAATTCAAATAAAAAAATTCTCATATGATGAAAGTCTAATTATAAAAATATACTTATTGAACAAAATAAATTAAATAAATTAAAAATTCTCATCTGATAAAAATCTAATATCCAAAATATACATATTGATCACAAGAAAACAGATAAATAAAAAAGAAATTATCATCTGATTAAAGTCTAATATCCAAAATATACATATTGAACACAAGAAATTATATAAAACAAAAATTCTCACCTGTTAAAAGTCTAATAACCAGAAAAACACATTGAACACCAGAAATCAGCATAAAGTAAAAATTCTCATCTGATAAAGGTGAAATATGAAAAATGTATTTATTGGACACAAGAAATTAAATAAAACAAAAATTTTTCTCTGCAAAAATTCTAATATCCAAAATATACATATTTAACACGAGAAGTTCAATAAAACAAAAATTCTCATCTTATAAAGGCCTAATATTGGGGGTTAGAGAAATGGCTCAGTGGTTAAGGTCACTGGCTGCTCTTCCAAAGATCCTGAGTTCAATTCCTAGCAACCTTTGGTGGCTCACAGCCATCTGTAATGAGATCTGGCACCCTCTTCTGGCCAGCAGGCATATATGCAGACAGAACATTGTATAATAAATAAATAAATAAATAAATAAATAAATAAATAAATAAATAAATAAATAAAATAAAGTCCTAATATCAAAAATACACATATTAAACACAAAAAATGGATAAATAAACCAAAAATTCAAATGTTATAAAGGTCTAATATCAAAATATACATATTGAACACAAAAAATCAGTTAAATAAAACAAAAATTCTTATCTGAATAAGGTCTAATATCAACAGCATGGTTATTGGACTGAAGACATCAGATAAATTAAACCAAAACTACTCATCTGAAAAAGGTCTAATATCAAATAAATATTGAACATAATTAGGTAAATAAAACAAAAATTCTCATCTGATAAAGGTCTACCTAATTTCAAAACTATACATACTGAACACAAGAAATTAATTGAAACAAAAATTATCATCTCATGAAAGTCTAATATCCAAACTACACATACTAAACACAAGAAATCAGATAAATAAAACAAAAATTCTCATCTGCTAAAGGTCTAATATCCAAAATATACATATTGAAGCAAAGAAACCAGATAAATTGAACAAAAACTCTCATTAGATAAAGGTCTAGTATCCAAAATATACATATTGAACACCAGAAATCAGATAAATAAAACAAAAATTCTCACTTGATAAAGGTCTAATATTCAAAATATACATACTGAACACAAGAAATTAAACAATTGAAAATTTCTAATCTGATAAAGGTCTAATATCAAAAATGTGCATATGGAACATAATTAGATAAATAAAACAAAAATTCTCATCTGATAAACAACTAATATCCAAATTGTGGAAGTCAAATATATAAAACAAAATTTCTCATCTGGTGAAAGTCTAATATCCAAAATGTACATACTAAACACAAGAAATTAAAAAAAATTCTCAATTGATGAAAAACCTAATATCAAAAATATATATACTGAAAACAAGAAATCAAATATATGAATCAAAATTTCTCATCTGATTAAGGTCTAATATCCAAAATATACATACTGAACACAAGAATTTAAATAAAACAAAAATTCTCACCTGATAAAAGTCTAATATCAAAACTACACATATTGAACACAAGACATCAGACAAACAAAACTAAATTTTTCATCTGAAAAAGATAAAATATAAAAACTGTACATATTGAAAACAAGAAATCAGATATATGCAACAGAAATTCTGATCTGATAAAGGTCTAACATTCAAAATATACATATAGAACACAAGAAATTAGAAAAACAAAACAAAATTCTCATGTGATAAATGACTAATATGAAAAATGTACTTATTGAACACAAAAAATTAAAATAAAAATTATGATCTGATAAACTTCTAATATATAAAAAATATACCTGTTGAACACAAGAAATCAGATAAATAAAACAAAAATTCTCATTTCTTAAAGGTCTAAATCAAAAATATACCTATTGAACACAAGAAACCAGAAAAATAAATAAAAAATTCTCACCTGATAAAGGTCTAATATCCAAAATATTCATATTGAAATCAAGAAATTAAATTGAAGAAAAATTTGCATCTGATAAAGGTCTAATATCAAAAATATGCATATGAAACATAATTAGAAAAATAAAACAAAAATTCCCAACTGATAAAATTCTAATACCCAAAATATACATTTTGAGCATAAGAAATCAGTTAAATAAAAGGAAAATTCTCACCTGAAAAAGGAATAATATCAAAATATACAGGCTGAACACAAGAAATTAAATAAAAGAAAAATTCTCACCTGATAAACATCTAATATCCAAATTATGGAAATCAAATATATAAAACAAAATTTCTCATCTGATGAAAGTCTAATATCCAAAATATACTTATTGAACATAATTAGACAAATAAAACACAAACTCTTCTGACAAATATCTAATATCCTTAATATGCATACAGAACACAAGAAATTAAATAAAACAAAAATTCTCACCTGATAAAGAATTAATATCAAAAATATGCATACTGAACACAAGAAATCAAATATATAGAATAAAAATTCTCATCTGATAATGGTCTAATTTCCAAAATATACATATTGAACACAAGAATTCACAAAAATAAAACAAAAATTATCACCTGATAAAGAATTAATATCCAAATATACATATTGAAAACAAGAAATCAGAAAAACAAAACAAAATTCTCAAGAGATAAAGGTATAATATGAAAATTATAATTATTGAACACAAGAAATTCAAAAAATCAAAAATTATGATCAGATAAAGGTCTAATATAAAAAAATACACATTGAACACGAGAAATTAGATAAATAAAACAAGTCTTATCCATTAAACATCTAATATCCAAAAACACATACAGAACACAAAAAATAAGACAAATCAAACATAAATCTCATCTGATAAAAGTCTAATATGAAAAATATGCATATTGAAAACAAGAAATCAGATAAATAAAAAAAAATTATCATCAAATAAATGTCTAATATCCAATATATATATAAACACAGGAAACCAGATAAATAAAACAAAAAATTTCATCTGATAAATGTCTAATATCAAAAATAAACACATTGAACACAAGAAATTAAATAAAACAAAAATTCTCACCTGATAATTAATATCCCAAATATACACATTGAAAACATCAAATCAGAAAAACAAAACAAAATTCTCATGTGATAAAGGTCTAATATCAAAAATATGCATATTGAACACAAGAAATCAGATCAATAAAACAAAAATTCTCAACTGATAAAAATCTAAGATCCAAAATATTCATACTGAACACAAGAAATTAAAAAAGAAAAATTCGTATCTGATAAAGGTCTGATATCAATAATATGCAATTGGAACATAACTAGATATACAAAACATAAATTCTCTTCTGATAAAAGTCTAATAAACAAAATATATATATATTGAACACAAGAAATTAGATAAATAAGGAAAATTCTTATCTGATAAAGGTCTATTGTCCAAAATATATATACTGAGCACAAGAAATTAAATAAAACAAAAATTCTCACCTGATAAACAACTAATATCCAAAATATGCATACTGAACATAGGAAATCAATTATGTAAAACAAAAATTCTCATCTGATAAAGGTCTAAATCCCAAAATACGCATATTGTATGTAATTAGACAAATAAAACAAAATCTCTCACCTGATAAAGATCTAAAACCTTAATATACATACTGAACACAAGAAATTAAATAAAACAAAAATTCTCACTTTATGAAGGTCTAATATTCAAAATATGCGTACAGAACACAAGAAATCAGATAAACAAAACAAAATTTTCATGTGATAATGGTCTTTTATGAAAAATATACTTATCGAACACAAGAAATTAATAAAACAAAAGTTCTGATCTGTTAAGGGTCTAATATAAAAAACACACATATTGAACACAAGAAATCAGATAAATAAAATAAAAATCCCATCTGCTAAACGTCTAATATCTAAAATTTACTTATTGAACAAATAAAAAGACAAATCAAACATAAATTTTGATCGTATATCAAAAATAAGCATATTGAACAAAAAAACAGATAAATTAAACAAAAATACTCAACTGATAAAGGTGTAACATCAAAAATATGCATATTGAACAGCAGAAATCAGATAAATAAAAGGAAAATTCTCATCGGATAAAGGTCTAATATCCAAAATACACATATTGAACACAAGAAATCAGATAAATAAAATGAATATTCTTTTTTGGGGGGGTGTGGTTTCAAGACAGGGCTTTTCTGCATAATTTTGCACCTTTCCTGACACTCACTTGGTAGTCCAGGCTGGCCTCGAACTCACAGAGAGCCGCCTGGTACTGCCTCCCGAGTGCTGGGATAAAAGGCGTGTGCCAACACCCCCTGGCTAAATAGCTAATTACTCATTAACTCTTCTTTTTCTTTCTATTTTTTTTTCCAGAGCTAAGGACTTAACCCAGGGCCTTGCGCTTGTTAGGCAAGCACTCTACCACTGAGCTAAATCCCCGACCCCTGAAAATTCTTATCTGATAAAGGTCTAATATGAAAAATATACATACTGAACACAAGTAATTAAATAAATTAAAATTTCTCACCTTATGGTGATATTTTATTTTGTACTAAAATGTTATTTGTATGTTAATAAATAAAGTTGCCTCGGGGGTCAGAGCTATTAGCAAGCCAAAGGAAAGCTGGGTGGTGGTGGCGTATGCCTGCAATCCCAGCACTTGGTAGTCAGAGCTAGGTAAGTCTCTGTGTGTTCAGGGATACAGCCAGCATTGGATACACACGCCTTTAATCTCAATATCAACCATAGAAGACCTGGAGGTCTGTATAGACAGGCAGTGATGAGGCAGTCTTGTGGTTGGGTTTACAACCAATGAGAAGGCAAAACAGAAAGTCTATATAAAGACTTTAACACAGGAAGTAGCTCTCTTTTGGAGAGGTAGGACCACTGCAGGAGGAAGGGTAAGGTTTTAACTCTTAGCTCTGACCTCTTGGCTTTCTTCTTTGCATTGGTTCTGTGTTTCTTATTTAATAAGATGGTCAGTTACATCTACACCTTATAAAGAACTAATATCAAAAATATTCATACTGAACACATGAAATCAAATATTTAAACAAAAATTCTCATCTGATAAAGGTCTAATATGCAAAATATATATATTGAACACAAGAAATCATAAAAATAAAACAAAAATTCTCATCTGATAAGGTCTAATATCCAAAATATACATATTGAACATAAATAGATAAATAAGACAAAATTTCTCATCTGTTAAAGGTCTAATATTCCAAAATATACATACTGAACACAAGAAATTAAATAAAAGAAAATTCTCACCTGACAAAGGTCTAATATCCTAAATATGCATTTGGCATGTAATTAGATAAATAAAACAAAAATTGTGATCTGATGAATATCTAATATCCAAAATATACATATTGAACATAATTAGAAAAGTAACGCAAAAATTCTCATCTGAAAGTATTCTAATATCCAAAATATACATATTGAACACAAGAAACTAAATGCAACAAATATTCTCACCTGGTAATTGTCATTATCCAAAATACACAAAATTGAAAACTAGAAATCACATAAATAATACAAAATTTCTGTTGTGATATAGTTATATTATCAAAAATATACATATTGAACATAATCAGATAAATAAAATAAAAATTCTCATCTGATATAGGTCTATTATCCAAAATATACATAAGGAACATAATTGGATAAGTAAAACAAAAATTCTATTCTGATAAATTTCTCATACCCAAAACACACATATTGAAAACCAGAAATTAAGTAAAACATTGATAAAGATCTAATATAAAAAAAAATTGACAAAAAAGAAATCAGATAAATAAGTCAAGAACTCTGGTCTGATAAAGGTCTAATATCTAAAATTTACATATTCAACATAATTAGATAAATAATACAAAAAATCTCATCTGATATAGGTCTAATATCCAAAATATACATCCTAAAAAAATTAAATAAAACAATAATTATCAGCTGATAAAGTTCTAATATCCAAAATATACTTACTGAACACAACTATAAAATTCTTTTAACTACTACCCTATAACTATAATTTTGTTACTGTTATGAATCATAATGTAAACAACTGTGTTTTCTGATGGTCTTAAGCAACCCTGGTGATAGAGTTTTTTGAAACCCCCAAAGGGAGTCGTAATTCCCAGATGGATGACTACTATTTTAAGCTGATATTAATTAGTTAACTTAATTAATTAATTAACTTACACTTAATAAAAAATAGAATGAAATTTTTAGTGACTTAAAAACACATTAGGAAATAGAAACAAATATTCATTAGAGCAGTAATTCCTTTAAAGAAAATAAAGTTTTAAAATAATACCAATAATTGACTTTAAAAATGAGAAAAAGAATTGAAGGAATAACAGGCTATGCTGATGTTGAAAATGAGTAGTCACTTTCCTGTTAAAGAAAATGCCTTTAGGCCGGGCGGTGGTGGCGCACGCCTTTAATCCCAGCACTCGGAGGCAGAGGCAGGCAGATCTCTGTGAGTTCGAGGCCAGCCTGGTCTCCAAAGCGAGTACCAGGAAAGGCGCAAAGCTACACAGAGAAACCCTGTCTCGAAAAACCAAAAAAAAAAAAAAAAAAAAAAAAAAAAAAAAAAAAAAAAAAAAAAAAAAAAAAAAAAGAAAATGCCTTTAGTAAGACTTTGTATGACTTTGTCTCATGTAAATTATTAGCTGCTGAGTTCTGTAAGCTGACACAGATTTACAGCCAATGGCCTGTGTGAGAACAAAAGGAGCCATCTTAGAAATAAGACCAAAATACCTTCACCCTAAAATTAAGGCCTAAGATTTTTCCTTTTGGGAATAGGCCATTAGTTACTTAAACCAGTCAGTTCAGATTCCAGAAACCCGGAAGTGTAAAAGTACAGAGTCACAAGATAGTCACAAGGTAATGACTGCCAGACTATGGAATGTCCTCTCCCTGGTTTCCAGGGTAACTGACCATAAAAATGCCCCCACCTGAGGGCAGCCAATGAGAAATGGTGGCGGGCAACCACTCCCTTAGAAGTAAGATTAAGCCATGATTTCTAGAAAGCCCCTAGAAGCGAGCCAATCAGAATTGTACCCGTACTAGCACCCCTAAATGATGTAACCTTATGATTTTTCCCTTTAAAAACTGAGCTTGTGGATAGGCAGATGCTTCCTCCAGCCTCCACTGAGTTGGATGTTTTGGACGAAGTCCCTGCCTAGGCTTGTATTGCTTTTGGATATCCAGAATTTAACCTTGCTTTTGCATTCCAGCATGCTCATCTTTGGTGGTCTCTCTGGGGGGTCACGATCTGGGCACAACATTTGGGGGCTTTCCGGGATCCCCAGAGAGCCCCCCCTGCCAGGACCCCTAAGAGCTCCAGAGGTCTATCTGCACCGATCAGTAAGAGCCCTCCTTTTCCTTGTCTTTGCTTTCCTTTTACTTTCATTTTCTTATCCGAAGCCGGAGGTTGAATCTGACAGGCTCTCACCTTGGCGGACACGCCTGTAAGGTGACCCTGGAGGAGTTGGGAGACATTCCAACCCCTCATCAGGATGCGGGGTCCCTACAGGTCCCTTGTCATAGGACGCCCGTGAGGGGTCCATCTGTTAGGATGCCCGTGAGGGGTCCGTTTCTTAGGATGCCCATGAGGGGTCCATCTGTTTGGACACTCATGAGGGGTCCGTCTGGGGATCAGGAGACTCTGTTGAGTTGTCCCTGTCCCATCCGTACAGTCTTTGGCATAATCGAGGCTCCCTCTCCAGACTCTCGTCTGCCTGGACCATCTGTAGGACCCTTGTTCTTCCTTTTTGTCTGCCTATCTTGTCCATCAGTGTGATTTGTTATACCTATATAAATGTATAAATGTGTGAGAACTGTGGCGACATGTGTGAGTGTTTTATGCCTGATCTTGTGTATGCGTTGGGACTTGTGGGCTGGATTGCCAGCCGAAGGGATGGAGACCCCTTCGGTGGTTGAACTGGCACAGACTAATGTAACATTGCTTCCTTGCTCTCTCTGACCAGAGCGCAGGCAGCAGAACTTCAGGGACCCAGGGTGCCGCTGAGAGAGCTAGGCGGCCTGTGAGCATCATGGGGGCCTAGACGCAGTGGGTTCGGGGCCCCAGCTCATTCAGAGAGCTTTGGAGTAGAGACTTTACAGCACAATGAGGTAGCAGCCAGATTGGCCCAGAGGTCACATGGGAACTAGGCATAGCTGTGTGCTAGGGCAGGCTATGAGCACTGTGGGGCCCAGATATGGCTGTCAGGTTCTGGTTGGGCTCCTGCGTGGACATGGGGCAGAGCTGGAGGGAGCCAGCAGGAGCCTCAAGGAGCTCAGTGTGGGGGCTGGTGGAGAACTAACTGCCCCACCAGGGTCACAGCTGTGGAGTGGCCTACAAGTTTGTGGGCCCAGCTAGGGAATGGAGTCACTTCCAGTCTGCCATTCTCGTGTTCTTGAAAATCTGAGGTTAACAGCAATCTTTTTGTCCCCATGGTGCTTGCTTTCCCTGTCCTCTTCCTCTTCCATGCTGTTGGGTGGGGCTCCCAAGACCTGCCCTTGGGCTAAAACCTGATCAAGGTCTGGCTCCAAGAATGGAATGTCACTACCTATGTGAGACTAACCAACTGTTTCTTGTCTGTGGTACAGTGCTGATGCAAATTGAGAGTTATTCTTGTTATGGTATATGCATGTATTTCTGTTCTTGTTTAAAATATTGTAACTTTACAATATATTCTAGATTACTGAGGGAAATCACAAGAAAGACTTTGCTAAGAGTTTCTGTTTTAAAAGAAAAGAAAAAGCAGAATTTGTCTAGAGTAAATGTCTGAGGGATCAAAGGAACGGACTGAGGGTACATGGAAGGTTGTAGAAGGTCAGAGGGGATGTGATGTAAACTGTTTGTTATGGTTTCTTATACCTGCAAATACTGAATTTGAAAGTTAATTCTGGTTGGTTTTCATCTTAAAAATGGCTAATGATTCTGCAAACCACTTATGTATGTGTGTATGTGGACAGGTATGTGACTAGAAAATGTAAGCAAACTTTAACTGTAGGTATGTATGTGTGTAACTTGGATCCAACTGTGTGTATGTGTGCAAGTAATTATTGTTTAGAAAAACAAACTTTAAACAGCAACCACGTGGCTCCCTCCATCTTGGCTGGTGACCTCATGGGCAGCCATGTGGCTGGCAGCCATCTTTTACTAAGGTTATAAAGATCTACTCAGGTTAACACTTAATACTTATGTCTTTACCAAGTGTTCAACAGCAAGTTTCTAGAGAATTTAAATAAATGGCAACATACATTTAATAAATAATGTGTTTGATTAATATTAAAGCTACACACCAATGCTTTTATACACAGGAATATACCTTGCTCTGGCAGCTAAACTTTGTGTAACGATTTTAAAGAACCAAAAGGGTTATAAATAAATCCCAGATATTGAACTTTGGGATTGTTTGCACTTTGGAGCTTGGTTTTACTGTATACAGATTGTGATGATGCCATGTTTTCTCCCCCTTGAAGTAAAAGAAGATACTTTATTGTTGATATTACAGAAGACATTTGAGAGATTTTAATCTTTTAAGAACAGTTTTTAGAGTTAAAAACCAATGGCTTAAAAAAATATTTCTCCTTACCCAAGGTACTTTCAGGCTTAAGAATGTTGTCTAGCCTCCTTGTATTTGCTAAGTTTGTTAAGCTTAAGTTATTTGGATAAAGTGATACATATATATGTTTTATATTGATATTTTGTTTGGGTTTCTTTACTGAACCTGTATTTGATGCTAGAAGAGCATCAACTTAAAAGCATTGTTTTTAGGCTACTTATTGTAAGCTGTTCGAGAACATAAATAGTCAGTCATAAGTAATCAACTTTTTTTACTTGTAGTCAGGGTAAGTAAGTACTGATGTAATATTACAGGGATAAATTTACTCATTTACCCAGTCCCTTGCATATGTTTTCAGGGTTAAGCTTGAAACAAGTAATTAGAAACAAAGTTTGTCTATTCAGATATACCTGGACAGCGCTCATACTTCAGAAATCTGCAGAATATGGCATTTAAATGTTGATCTAAAAGCTTATTATATCAGACAGGCTTCCAGATCCTAGAAGTGACCCAAAGTCTCTGAAGAAGATTACGTAGGAGGCACCACAATATCTCTGCCTGAAATATGACAACGCTGACCACAGGGCAAGATGCCCCAGTACAACGCCTGCTGCCAGGACCCAGCCCAGACTGTGGACAAGCAGTAGGACACTGGATTTGATTGTACCTTTTTGCCTGGTCAAGGTCAGTCTTCTGTGTCCCTATTCCACAGGAAAAATACTCTGCCTTATGGGCCTGATGGCGGAAGAAGATTGATGCTATTCTGACTGGTGCCTCCAACGTTATGGAGATCTGGGTGCTGTGGGATGGTCTGTATGTCAAATGTGTTGCTGATTGGTCAATAAATAAATCACTGATTGGCCTGTGGCCAGACAGGAAGTATAGGCGGGACAAGAAGGAGAATAGAGCTGGGAAGTGGAAGGCTGAGTCAGAGAGACACTGTCAGCCGCCATGATGAGAAACAGCATGTAAAGATGCCAGTAAGCCATGAGCCATGTGGCAAGGTATAGATTAATGGAAATGGATTAATTTAAGCTGTAAGAACAGTTAGAAAGAAGCCTGCCACGGCCATACAGTTTGTAACCAATATAAGTTTCTGTGTTTACTTGGTTGGGTCTGATGGCTATGGGACTGGCGGGTGAGAGAGATTTGTCCTGACTGTGGGCCAGGCAGGAAAACTTAAGCTACAAATGGCGTCCAATGTGGTGGCAAGAGTTTCCACCTAAAACCTGAGAAAAAAAGATTCTAAAACGGAGCTAAAAACAGTTCCTAGTTGTCTCTTTCAAGTTAGCGGCAGCCTGCCGGTTTGAGCTACTGGCGGGTTCCTAGCGTTCCTGCATGCTCGACCTGCAGTATGGCGGGAATGAGGCCTCTGCAAGTGGCACATTAAGCTGTGTGGTGGATTTAGCCTTTGCTAAATCAAAACAAAAAAAAGGGTTTCTGGGCTACACACTGCTTTGATAGAAGCATAGACCCACTATTTCTGAAAGTTGATGGCTCCCAGAGCTGGCGGAAAACGTATCACCGCCATGTTGGGAAACTGAAGTGGGCGGAGTCAGCAGCACCAGCGCTGTTTCAGGCTTAGAAGGCTGCAGTTCAAAACAATAGACTCAAGCTAATATAAAAAAATAAGCCACGTAAAGATGGCTACCACACAGAGAATCTGGATTATGTTCTCTTTGATATTCGTAACTAAAGAAAAACATTTGATTACAAAAGCTGTTGAGTTATGCCAAAATGTATATTTTAAAGATACCTTGACTTCAAAATTTGGATATAAGGATATGTTGCTTTGGAAAGGAGATTCTGCTTTTGTTCCCACAGAAAGCCAGAGGCTATGGATTTGTTCCAGATTAAGATACATCAGGTTTGACCAGCCAAGACCCCCTGAAAGGTCTCCGATGACACCATGGCCCAGATGACCCAACATCCAGAATGGTTTCAAGGCAACTGGCTCAGACGATACAGCCTCACGGACTAATCCATGATCCTAAAATTTTCTTTGTTTCCCCAGAAGATACAGTGCCCCCCTCCAGCAGGAAGTAGTAAGAGAAGCTACGCCCAAATTCCCAAATATACCAAGCTGACTTTGGAAATGTGTAAAGGTTAAAACCTTCCTTTTTTAGAAAAGAAAAGGGGAAGTGCTGTGGGTGGTCTGTATGTCAAATGTGTTGCTGATTGGTCAATAAATAAATCACTGATTGGCCCGTGGCCAGGCAGGAAGTATAGGCGGGACAAGGAGGAGAATAGAGCTGGGAAGTGGAAGACTGAGTCAGAGAGACACTGCCAGCCGCCATGATGAGAAACAGCATGTAAAGATGGCGGTAAGCCATGAGCCATGTGGCAAGGTATAGATTAATGGAAATGGATTAATTTAAGCTGTAAGAACAGTTAGCAAGAAGCCTGCCACGGCCATACAGTTTGTAACCAATATGAGTCTCTGTGTTTACTTGGTTGGGTCTGATGGCTGTGGGACTGGCGGGTGAGAGAGATTTGTCCTGACTGTGGGCCAGGCAGGAAAACTTAAGCTACACCTGGGTAAGGATTGGTCCCTGTAATTTATAGGATTGGAAGCTTCTTGGTCTGCACTCACATATAGTTTATCCTTCTCGGATTTCTGATAGTACTGATGGCTAGGCTAGCCCTAACTTTGTCAGCATGGCAGCATCAGACAACCAGATCCTTCTGCAAGGCTGTAGCTAGCTTGTTAGCTCACTTTTAGGAAAATGTTCTAAGATATAAAAGTTTAAATGTTATAAAGGCTCAGATATGAGTCTAAAATGAGATAAGCTTCAGATTACTCTGCTGTTCTATGGTTCAGAGCTTAACATTTAGGAGACCTGATGAGCTGGTAGAGCAATGACTACTTACTGTTCAGTCACAAGCTCAACATTTTGGATTTGTTTTAGATGTCATCTAAATATATTTAAATGTAAACCTAAAAGTGCTTCTCATCAGGTCAAAAAATCTCTGTCCAATTTATATCTGGCTTTCTGGACAGAAGAAAAATGCACAAGCTTTTAACCCAAATCTGTAGTTCTTGTTGGGACTCAAAGGTGTGAGTCCACTTCTGCTGTTTTACAAGATACCCATTACCTGCTTTGTCTACAAAATGGATTTCAGTACAGATTGGTAATACTAATGTATCTAAAACTTTTATGTCATTTTGTAAGTAGGCCTCAAGGATCAAAAGAGTCATAAAAACCTAGACCCACTTCACAGAGGTCGAAAGGACCCCAGATAAGTATTCCTAAAGATGGTATTTTTCCTCTCTCCTGGTCTTGGGACTACTGCTTTTCCCATTACTAAGGGTATGGACCTAAAGGTCCCAAATAAGTTCATAAATTTCAACTTCTGTTCCTAGTTTAAATTTGTCTCAACAGATTTCCACTTGGCTGGCAGTCACCTCCAAGTTTCAGTCACTGACTCCAGTGCTCCAGATGATTGTGAGCTCCAGACTTGCTAAAAGCTGATGTGGACCAGCCCAGCTAACATGGTTCTTTCCCTGTCCCTATGGGGTCAGGCAGCTACATGCTTCTGACAAATGCCCCCTTGCCCAGTCTTTGACTAGCTTTTCAGCCTTTTGGGGGCCCCTGTCAATGGCGCCCCAATACCAGCTTGAAGCAGTTCCAGAAGAGAATACATCATCCATGTTCCCTGTTCAGAAAAGGCTGAAATGCTGGGTCAAAAGAAAACTCCCTGGCACAGAGACAAGATGGCTAACTATACATGGCCATTATTAGAGAGGGATTCTTATGAGCTAACTGCCCAAAACCCATGATTGGGTTCCATTAGGCACATGAGAAGGGGGAAATGTGAGACCAAAATGAGCCATCTTAGAAATAAGACCAAAATACTTTCACCCTAAAACTAAGGCCTGAGATATCTCCTTTTAGGTACAGGCCATGAGTTACTAAAACCAGTCAGTTCAGATTCCAGAAACCAGGAAGTGTAAAAGTACAGAGTCACAAGATAGTCACAAGGTAATGACTGCCAGACTATGGAATGTCCTCTCCCTGGTTTCCAGGGTAACTGACCATAAAAATGCCCTCACCTGAGGGCAGCCAATGAGAAATAGTGGCGGGCAACCACTCCCTTGGAAGTAATTTCTGGAAGTCCCTAGAGCCAATCAGAATTGTATCTGTACTAGCATCCCTAAACGATGTAACCTTGTGATTTTTCTCTTTAAAACTGAGCTTGCAGACAGGTGGGCACTTCCTCCAGCCTCCACTGCATTGGATGTATTGGACGAAGTCCCTGCATAGGCTGGTATTGCATTTGGATATCCCGAAATTAAACCTTGCTTTTGCATTCCAGCATGCTCATCTTTGGTGGTCTCTTTGGGGGTCACAATCTGGGCACAACATTTTGAGCACTCACTTTAAGAGGTTTATATAGGAAAGGTTCACATGCAGGATTTTACATATCTTGGGAGGTAGGGATGAGGTAAGCACAAGGTTACTAATTGCTAACAGGATTCAGGGTATCTATAAAGACATAAATTTTTATTCTCTATGTCCTGTGTAGTGGGTAGACATTCCAGCTTTGATCTGGAAGTTTCAACCCCCATTGAGACTTCAGTAACTATCATGCCTAAAAGGCAGGACCAAGAGAGGACCCTGAAGACCCAAGATCCAGATGCGCTTGCTCTCTTGATTCCTGGACCCTGGACGCTGGAGGTAGACTGAGCAGAGTTCTCCAGAGAACACTGCTGGACTGTGCCATGCCTTTCCCAGACTCTGTAAACTATCCATTCACTTGTAACTTACCCCACAAAATAAACTTCCTTTTTAACTATGTGAAGTGGCCTTAATAATTTCACCAATATCTGGTGCTCACTTGGGACAAATTCCAAAGGCCTGGGTGGCTCCCACCCTCAGCTGCCTCTCAGGCTGCAGCACTTTAAGCTGCAGGTTACTTCCTGCAGAGTTCCATAAAACCAGGAAAAACCTATACAGTTTCATTCCTAAAAAAGAGCTAATCTGGTCTCAGTTCTGTGGCAAGTTTAGCACCCAGACCAGTGAAACCACTGTGAGTGGGGCGTTCCCCCTCCTCCCTGAGTGCCAGCTCCCCGTCCTAGCCCAAGGCTTCCACAGTTTCACCTAGTTAAAATAGAAAAGGCACTGTCCCTGGTGGGGGTTGGAGCCAGGCCTGGTGGCAGACCTATTGTCTGTAGAGGCAGAGAGGGGCTTAGAGTGGCCTGGAACTCTCCATGCCCTGAACCTCCAGGGGGTCACCAGAAAAACTGACTACTGCCTGTGCTCACTCTGCTGCCATCTAATGCATTCAGCAGGACCTGCCTCCTTTTGGCTGAGAAGTGCTACTACACCCCCCAGAACCACGGAAAGGTAAGATAGGCAAAGCAGCATCTTATTTCAAGTAAAAGTACTTGATAATTTTACACCTTAAAATTGACTAACAAATTTTGAGTAATTCTTGTAATATGGCCGACAACATTACCTCACAAAAATTTAAAACCTTTTTTCCTGTGTGATAAACGACACTTTCCTGGAAGTATATGACCTTCCTAAGGCATATCTGGCCTGTACCATTTTGGCATTCATCGTAATAATTCACACAGTGTTCAAACATTGGTTTAGTAATAAGAACAAAGATGAGTCATTATTGGGACTGATACAGGCTTTAAAAAATAGCAATGTATGCTTACAAAAAGAGATTCTCTTTCTGAAATCTGCTAACCAGGATTTACAGGCTTTCAAAGAGAGCAGTGAAGGGCTTACATAAAAAGATTCTCTCTCTGGAATCTGCTATCCAGGATTTACAGCTTTAAAAAATAGCAATGAAAGCTTACAGAAAAAGATTCTTTCTCTGAAATCTGATAATCAGGATTTACAAAACAGGCTTGTACCCAAAATTGATTTTATTGATAATAAATATAAATATTTAATGGATAGAACACAAAATCTCCAGAGCAAAATTGTGGCTACTCAGACACTATATAAAAAAGAAAGATTATCATTAATTGATAAGATAAGGTCCATGGAATCATGTGTTTCAGAAGAACATAAAAACTTCCATGATTCCATGAAAAATCTAAAATCCCTTACAAGAAAGGAGGTTTACTCCCTAAAACAGACCCTAGGTGCTCATTTACAAGCCCTAGAGGAAACTCTCAATAGACATGACAAAGGACCTAATAAACAGAAGGACAAGACCATACAGGTTGTAACATCTCCAAATGGCTCTCATACAATGGCTTGTCCTGTTATCACTCATGAGAAGCCAACAGATGACACACACCCCGAGCCATATATGACATATACATTACAACCAATTTCAACAAGGGACTTTAAAAATGGGGCTCCAACAACAACAACTCTACCCAATACATAATGATACCATGGTAATCATCATCATACTACACTTCTTGCCAGAATTTCAGACAATCTTACCCATTACTCTAAGACTTGCTGTGGAATCTACAGTTAGTCTAAGATTTAAATATCTGAGCTTTCTGACAGTACTCAAAAGAGACACCATCACCCATAAACAGCAGGAATCAATTCTAAAAAACAACACCTATTCTCCCTAAGGTTTCATATTTCTCAGGGTTATGGATGATGGTTATAGTGTTCGGGGTGGAATAAAATATTAAACTCAGTATTCTCCTTAAAAAGAAAAAGTGTCTCAAAAAAAAAGAGAGAAAAGAAGAAATGGAATGGATAGGCATAAGATATTATGATAGATTATTTTATATACTAGTAAACAAATTTTGTAAAATAGCAGCCTTAGATAATTTGCACTGTAATTTGCACTGTTATGGATTCTTTTTTTTTTAATTTTTATTTATTTATTTATTTATTTATTTGGTTTTTCGAGACAGGGTTTCTCTGTGTAGCTTTGTGCCTTTCCTGGAACTCACTTGGTAGCCCAGGCTGGCCTCGAACTCACAGAGATCCGCTTGTCTCTGCCTCCCGAGTGCTGGGATTAAAGGCGTGCGCCACCACCACCTGGCCTGTTATGGATTCTTATATGTTGATACAAATGTAAACTATTTTTATATTCCTGTTTAAGATAACTTGTATATTGATACAAATACAGAACTATATTTGTTATAATGTACATATGTTTATACTCTTATTTGAAATATTTGTATATTGATACTGAAAGACCCTAACCCTTCAGACTTACACCCCCAAGACTCAGGAAGAGAGAAACTTCAAGCACCAGGAAATGAGAAACTAAAAATCTAGTTCCCAGGGCCACCTGACTCAGCCACTACTCAATCACCCCTGTAACAATATAACAATGTAAAAAAATTTCTGTTAAGAGATGTGCTCAACTGTGACTGGGATAGTTGCAGGTGTTCCAGGAAGGACCACTGTGACCTTTGTGTAAGCTCCACTCCCACCCTGATACCCCCCTTGAGGTTTCAGGAAGAATATGCATGTGGACATGACTGTACCCCCTCTGTGATTGTATGGGAATTGTAATCTTGTGGGTTTTGTGGGTTTTTCCTTTAAAAGCCCTTATTGGGCTGCAGTAAGATGTGGCTCTTGCTTTTACAAAAAGAGTTTGCCCTTCTGTACAGAAGCCAATAAATTCCTCGTGCTGTTGCATCAACTGGACTTGAGTCTGGGTTCTTGGGGCGCCCACTTGAGACCCTAAACTTTGGGGTCCAGCATTGGAGGGCCCACCAAGATTTCTGGGGTGCCCCCGGACCCTCACTCTGCCAGTTGGAGGTAAAAAAAAAAACGAGCTCTATCTATGTTTTATGTTATTGTGTCTTGTCCTTTGGTTGATTTGGCATTTGTATTTGGTGCCTGCAGAAGTGTGCAGGACTTGTGTTTGGGACTTGTGTGGGAGAGCAGATGTGCTCAAGGGTCCCCCAGTCCCCACTCTGGAAGTCTCCCCCAGAGAGATCTGAAGAAGGAGATGAGTCTCTACTTCCTTAGGGGAGTGAGGCTGTTCGCGGCCACTCCCATTTGAATTTGTATTTTTGGTTTGGGCCTGTGGAGCCAAGTCAACTACCATGCAGACTGTGTCTGTCCATTTCATGTTTTGTGTTATGTTTTATCTGTCTAATTCCCTCTACCCCACTTCCCCTTTATCTGCACACTCCCCCCTCCCCACCTTCAGGCAGCCCCCTCCACTGGGCAAGTCCCCTGACCCCTGTGCGCCACCTGAGCACCATGCTCCTGCCGCCTGGCACACACTGAGTGCTGGTCCTTGCTCCCTTTCATCTTCACCTGGGCCCCCGCTGTTGCGGTGGCCACCACTGCAGCCCTGTGCCGGCTACAGCGGGACTTCCACTGGTGGGCGGGATTCGCCCTTGTTCTCCCGCTGGTCTGGCAGGAGGGATTCACAAGCTCCTACTGGCGCTGCTCACTGTGCTGAAAAACCCCTGGTCCTTCCAGAGGACCGGGGAGACTCAGATCTGCCTACAGGCACAGAAAAAAAATCCTCAAAAAAGGGCTCCAGAGGTGAACTCTCCAGGCCAAGACCACTCTCCCTGCTGGGATCCCTTCCTTCCCTCAAGGTCGGGGGAGGGAAGAGACACTGGCTAGGCAGCCTGTAAGCATCATGGCAGAGCCGGCCTGGAGCCAGCTGGAGCCTAGAGGAGCTCAGAATGTGGGGGATGATGGAGAACTAGCTGCCCTTCCAGGGTCACAGCTGACAGGTCTGTGGGCCCAGCCAGGGCATGGAATCTCCCAGGCTGTTGGATGGGACTCCCAAGACCTGCCCTGGAGCTGAAACCCGATCAAGATCTGGCTCCAGGAATGGAATGTCACTCCCTATATGAGGCTATGATATAAAAGGTCAGTAAACTGTTTATACCTGCAAATACTGAATTTGAAAATTAATTCTGGTTGGTTTTCATCTTAAAAATGGCTAATGATTCTGCAAACTGCTTATGTGTGTATATGGACAGGTATATGACTTGGAAATGGAAGCAAGCTTTAACTATATGTATGTATGCATGTATGTAACTTGGATCCAACTGTGTGTATGTGTGCAAGTAATTATTGTATATATATATATATATATATATATATATAATATATATATATATGTAACACCTAAGTACTTATGTCTTTACCAAGTGTTCAACAACAAGTTTCTAGAAAATTTAAATAGATAACAACATATGTTTAAGATATTTGATAAATATTAAAGATGCACATCAATGCTTTTATACACAGGAATATACCTACTCTGGCAGCTAAACTTTGTAATTTAAGATTTAACTATGGTGGTATTTTACTTGTACTGAAATGTGATTTTAATTGTATGTTAATAAATAAAGTTGCCTGGGGGTCAGAGCTATTAGAGAGCACCATAGCAAGAGCATGGAGGTGGTGGTGCATGCCTGTAATCCCAGCACTTGGTAGACAGAGCTAGGTAGATCTTGTGTGTTCAAGGATACAGCCAACATTGGAGACACACGCCTTTAATCTCAATACCAACCATAGAAGACCTGGAAGTCTCTACAGACAGGCAGTGACGAGGGCAGTCATGTGTTTGGGTTTACAACCAATGAGAAGACAGAACAGAAAGACTATTTGAAGACATACACACAGGAAGTAGGCCCCTTTCGGAGAGCTCTCTTGGCTGAAACAGAAGGCTAAGGCTCTTAGTTCTGACCTCTTGGTTTTCTTCTCTGAATCGGCTCTGTGTTTCTTATTTAAAAAGATGGTTGGTTACATCTACATTTACCCATGTAAAATGAAAATGATTTTAAAAACATAAAAAGATCATAGGAAACAGATGAGGTTTGCAAATATATGACAGGACTAAAATTCCAAAAAGAGTCTGGTTGCAATGGTAGACCTTAGCAGTTTTAAAAATTGCCAGTATCAGGTGATGATCACTGGAAAGCACCAGCCATAATAAAATAAAACAGACAGGATATGTATGTACTGCCAAAGGTAGGGTCAAAGAAATCATTCAAGCAATCATCTCTAAATAAAAGAACCAGAAAGATTATAAATGAGTCCCAGATATTAAACTTTGGATTGTTTGTACTCTGGAGCTTGGTTTCAGATTATGAGGATGCCATGTTTTCTCCCCCTTAAAGTAAAAAAAAGGTACTTTATTGTTATTACAGAAGACATTTGAGAAATCTTAATCCTTTTAAAAACAGTTTTTATAGTTAAAAACCAATGACTTAAAAATGTTTCTCCTTATCCAAGGTACATTCAGGCTTAAAAACGTTGTCTAGCCTACTTGTATTTGCTAAGTTTGTTAAACTTGAGTTATTTGGATAAGCTGATACATATGTATGTCCTATATTGATATTTTGTTTTTGTTTCTTTACTGAACCTATATTTGATGCTAAAAGAAGCTTCAAAATAAAAACATTGTTTTTAATAATTAGTCATGAGTAATCAAGTTTCTTTTGAATTGTAGTCAGGGTAAATAAGTACTGATGTAATATTACAGAAATAAGTTTACTCATTTATTCAGTCCCTTGCATATGTTTTCAGGGTTGAGCTTGAAACAAGTAATTAGAAACAAAGTTTGTCTATTCAGACACCTGGACAGCCCTCACACTTCAGAGATCTGCAGAATATGGCATTTAAATGTAGATCTAAAAGTTTATTATATCAGACAGGCTTCCAGATCCTAGCAGTGACCCAAGGTCTCTGAAGCTGACTGGTGCCTCCAACGCTATGGAGACCTGGGTAGGGATTGATTGATCCCTGTAATTTATAGGATTGAAAGCTTCTTGTTCTGCACTCAGATATAGTTTATCCTTCTCAGATCTCTGACAGTACTGATGGCTAGGCTAGCTCTAACTTTGTCATCATGGCAGCATCAGACAACCAGATCCTTCTACAAGGCCATAGCTAGCTTGTTAGCTCACTTTTAAAAAATGTTCTAAAATAAAAAAAATTTAAATAAGTCATAAAGGTTCAGATATGAGTCTAAAATAAGGTATGTTTCAGATTACTTTCCTGTTCTATGGTTCGGAGCTTAACATTTAGGAGTCCTGATGAGCTGGTAGAGCAATGACTACTTACTCTTCAGTCACAAGCTCAACATTTTAGATGTCATCTAAATATGTCTAAATGTAAACCTAAAAGTGCTTCTAACCAGGCCAAAAATCTCTGTCCAATTTATATCTGGCTTTCTGAACAGAAGAAAATTGCCGAAATCTGTAGTTCTTGTTGGGACTCAAAGGTATAAGTCCACTTCTGCTGTTTTACAGATACCCATTACCTGCTTTGTCTGCAATATGGATTTCAGTACAGATTGGTAATACTAATGTATCTAAAACTTTTATGGCATTTTGTAAATAGGCCTCAAAGGATCAAAAGAGTCATAAAAACCTAGACTCACTTCACAGAGGTCAAAAGGACCCCAGATAAGTATTCCTAAAGATGATATTTTTCCTCTCTCCAGGTCTTGGGACTACTGCCTTTCCCATTACTAAGGGTATGGACCTAAGGGTTCCAAATAAGTTCATAAATTTCAACTTCTGTTCCTAGTTTAAATTTGTCTCAACAGATTTCTACTTGGCTGGCAGACACCTCCAAGTATCAGTTGCTGACTCCACTGCTCCAGACAACTGTGGGCTCCGGACTTGCTAAAGGGAAACGTGGACCAGCCCAGCTAACATGATTCTTCTCTGTCCCTATGGGGTCAGGCAGCTACATGCTACTGACAAAACCCCCTGCCCTGTCTTTGACCAGCTTTTCAGCCTTTTGGGAGGAGGGGACCTGATAATGGCATCCCAATGCCAGCTCAAAGCAGTTCCAGAAGAGAATATGTCATCCCATACTCCTTGTTCAGAAGAGGCTGAAATGCTGGGTCAAAAGAAAACTCCCTGGCATAGAGACAAGATGGCTAATTATACATGGACTATGCATGGCCATTACAGGCCACGAGTTAATGTAATATCATAACTTTAAGATTAAAATTTGCCAAAAAGAAAATGGGGGAATAAAAGACCCTAAGCCTTCAGACTTACACCCCCAAGACTCAGGAAGAGAGAAACTTCAAGCACCAGGAAATGAGAAATTAAAAATCTAATTCTCAGGGCCACCTGATTCAGCTACTACTCAATCACCCCTGTAACAATATAACAATGTAAAAAGATTTCTGTTAAGAGATATGCTCAACTGTGACTGGGATAGTTGCAAGTGTTCCAGGAAGGACCACTGTGACCTTTGTGTAAGCTCCACTCCTGCCCTGATACCCCCCTTGAGGTTTCAGGGAGAATATGCATACAGACGTGACTGTACCCACTCTGTGATTTTATGGGAATTGTAATCTTGTGGGTTTTGTGGGGTTTTCCTTTAAAAGCCCTTATGGGGCTGCAGTAAGATGTGGCTCTTGCTCTTACAAGCAGAGTTTGCCCTTCTGTACAGAAGCCAATAAATTCCTCGTGCTGTTGTATCAACTGGACTGGAATCTGGGTTCTTGGGGCGCCCACTTAAGACCCTAAACATTGGGGTCCAGCAATACAAATGTAAATTTATATCTGTCACACTGTATGTATGTTCTACTTCTGTTTAGGATATTCTGTATATTGATAAATATTTAAGATTATTGTCATATTGCATATCACACTATACATCCCTATCTCTGCTATAAATATCTTGTGTATTGTCACAATTTTGAAGTCATCATCCTTTACCATACATTTGCTTATAGACTGTTTACCTTGTTTACATGAAGCATTAGTCCTTAGGTTATTTCAGTAGATAAGACTTATAGATTTATAGTCACCTATGCTTGTCATCTCTATAGTTACATTAGTTAGGTTATCCAGATTTACAGATACATAGGTCAGATGAACAAGTAATCTTCAAACACTTCATAGATCTAGAGAATATAGCATTTAAATAACTTAGAATTCTGTTGACATGAGACACAATTGCTCCTGGCAGCACCAATTTGATCCTGAGAGAACGTTGAGCTCCTAAGACATTTCCTTTTGGAAGTTTGTCTTCTTGGCACAAAATGGCCTATTGGGCAAAGAACTGACCTTGCCTCAACTCCTGACAATATGAGTGCTGTCCTTCTGGACAAGCGAGACACAAGGAAAAGTGACTTCTGAACTCTGTCAAGACAGGGTAAGATGTTCTTTCAGAATTCCTGCTTCTGAAAATGGTCTGTCAGATACTCTAGGCCTATAGCCAATTTGAATGCACCAACAATGCTGAGAAACATTAGTCAACTGTCCAGGCTGCCAGCTGTTTCTGTCTACTCTTGCAAGATTCCCAAAAGTTGCTTACATCCATCTATAATTTCTCAGGTACCATTATATTCCTTCTCAGGTCTTTGATGGGACTGTAGACTAGCAGTTATAGTTACAACTTTATATATATATATATTATCTTAGATAGAACATATTAAGTATTAGATTCAGGTTCTTTAGGATAGGACACCTTTTGGAATGATCTTTGTAATATGCCATTTACATAAGCTCTAGACTTCTCTGGATTTTAGTATTATTTCTTGCTTGATATTGTTCGCAATGGTTGTAGTTCCATCTTATCTAGGGTCATTATCCCTCATTATTCCTGGACAATATTTGATAACCATTCCTTTGTATGTAGTCTTGTATTAGGTTAGATCTTTCTTTTTAGACAAAAGGGGGAGATGTAGTAGGTAGCCATTCCAGCTTTCATCTGTAAGTTCCAACCCCCATTGAGGCTTCGGTAACTGTCACACCTACAAGGTGGGGCCAAGAGAGGACCCTGAAGACCCAAGATCCAGATGTGCCACCTCTCTTGTTGAGTGTTGAAAGTAATGCCGACAGTGGAGCTTGCAGTTATTGGATTTCAGTGGAAAATAGACTCCATGAAAAATCTAGCTAGAGGGAATTTGTATAATATTTTGTCCCCAAATCATTCTTTTTTTTCTCCATTCCCTAAGAAATTGAATAAGGCAGAATTCAAAAGTAACTGGAGCATTTCTTGGATAAATTATTGAATCTGTTGGGTGTTTATTACTGATGACTCATTCATGTCTACAGTGAAAAAGAAAAGTGTACAGAAACAAAGGAAAAGAAAGTTTTGTAAGAAACAGAGCTCTAGGTAGTTTCAGATGACAGTCTGTTAGTGAAGCAGAGGCAGGAAATTTCAAGAAGTTTAGAGCCATTAAAGAGAAGGCCCTTCTCAGCATGTGAATCCTAGTAAGTTATACTGAGGGTAAGACTCCATCCGTCTAAGCCTTTGATTTATGGAAGAAATAAGCAACTTGATTCCTAATCCCAAGAAGCAAGTTCATACAGAACCTGCTGCAACTCTGGTCCAAGTGTAGTAGAATTCATCACAACTTACAAGCCAAATTTGTGGTGAAACCCATGTAGTACTGGTGGTAGAACCAAGAAAGATGTAAAACTTATGGGCAGTGGATTCTTTCTCTGTGGTTTCAGTTCAGCACTATTGCACCCATCTATGTTTGGTAGAGTCAGAAACTCAGGGATGAGACTGTGAGAGTTCATTGCATGAAGCTGTGAAGATGAAGCCAGTGTTGTATTTGAGATGATAGGATGTTGAGATACCAAGCTATGAGAAATCTGCCATGGACAGCTGCATACAGGGAGTGGAATTTGCAATGGAAAACCATGTATGATAATTTTCAGGATAGAGTTATCTAAGCCCTTTGAGAATGAAGCTCCACTCATCTGAGACAAAGCTCCAGAATTTGTGTTTTTGCTTTACTGGCTTTTAGTCTTGCCTTGTACCTATCTTCTCTCACTAAATTCACATTTCTTTCTTTTTTAAAATGTTTTCTTCTCTCATTCTATCCATCCTGACTGCAGTTTCCCCTCCCTTCACTCCTTCCAGTCCTCCCCACTGCATCACTCTCCTCCAGATCCTCTCCTCCTCCTTGTCAACCTCCATTTGCCTTTGGAGCAGATGTACCAGGGATATCAGCAAAACCCTCCATAATAAGTTACAGTAAAACTAGGTACAAACCCTCAAATCAAGACTGAACGAGGCAACTTAGTAGGAGGAAAAAATTTCCAAGATCAGACAAAAGAGTCAGAGACACACTCCACCTCAATGTTAGGAGAATCACAAGAACATCAAGCTACCCAATCATAACATATATGCAGGGACCCTGGTGCAGACACCTGCAGGCTCCATGATTGCTGTTTTAGTCTCTGTGAACCCCTGTGAGCCCTCTTTTGGTTATTCTGTGTGCTATGTTCTCTTGTGTCCTTCTTTAAGTTAGGAAAATTTTCAACCGTCAATTAAAAAATATTTTCTGGGCCTTTCAGCTTAAATTCTCCTTCTCTTCCTATTATTCTTAGTTTTGGTCTTTTCATAGTGTTCCAGATTTCCTGGATATTACATTTCAGGAAATTTTTAGATTTAATATTTTCTTTGATTTATTTTTCCATTACTTCTATCATACATTCAAAGTCTGAAAATTTCTATTCCATGTCTTATATTACTTTGGCAAAGCTTGCATCTATAGTTCCTATTCAATAACCTATACTTTCATTTCATTTTTTTAATTTCTTGTAATTAACATTTTTAGGTCTTGAACAGATTCTTTCATTTCCCTCACATGTATTTTTGGCTTTCCTTGAGGGATTTAACATTTTTTCCAATATTTCATTGATCTTTTCCCTGCTCTTTTAAAGGAACTAATTTGTGTCCTCTTTAAGGACTTCTATCATCTTCATAAAGTTGGTCTTAAGGTCTCTTAATTGTGCTTTAACTGTGTTGGAGTATTCAGAACTTGCCGTAGTAGGATAGCTGGAGTCTGGTAGTCACATTGCTCTGGCTGTTGTGGATTGTGTTCGGATATCTGGGTTTGAGGTTATTGTGGGACTAGGTACCAGTTTCTCAGTTTGTCTTTGTTGGATGGCTATTTTGTTCCTTGGTTTCAGTTTGCTCTCTATTCTTCTGCTCTGTGTGGCCTATGGTTAAACATGGGTTCTCACCCTTAGCTGAGGTCTGAAAATCTGACAGTATGTGTGAATGTTGTTCCAGTGGGGAGTATGTGTTCATGTTTGGGACTGATAAAGGGGAAAAGGGAAGGGAGCTTGAGGATAGTGGTGAGGGGGCACTCAGAGAGTGTGGGAGGTTTGTGGGCAGGTAGAGGAATTCTGGCAGAATATGTGTTATTTGTATGAGCAAGGCGTCTCCACCAAAGTTGGAGGCTACAACATAGAGATGAAGAGGGAAGTAGGCTTGGGAATATAGTAATGCAGGGGGTTATTGAAAGAATGAAGGGGGGTCTATAAGTGGTGGCACATGCCTTTAATTCCAGCACTTGGGAGGCAGAGGCAGGAGGATCTCTGTGAGTTCAAGTCCAGCCTGGGCTACAGAGTGAGTTCAAGAAAGGCACCAAAACTACACAGAGAGACCCAGTCTTGAGAAAACCAAAAAAA
Source organism: Peromyscus californicus insignis (assembly GCF_007827085.1). NCBI lineage: Eukaryota > Metazoa > Chordata > Mammalia > Rodentia > Cricetidae > Peromyscus > Peromyscus californicus. The sequence goes on from NW_026294552.1 coordinate 372,205, forward strand.
AAAAAAGATAAAAGAAAGAGTGGAGTAGGTTCACAGGTCAACAACATACATGGATTTCTTTTGGCTATGTGGCCTCTGGTCCAGAAGGGAGCCTTTGTCTCAGTTTGCCTACTTGTTCTTCTGGCTTGTGTGGCCTGAACTTTAGCAGAGGATATCCATCTAATTTGTCAGTGGGAACATGCCTTTGGGGGTGGCAGCTGTAGTGTTGGTGTCAGGTTGTGTCTGTGGGAATGTAGGGAAAATAGAAGCTTCATGGGCATGTAGCCTGCCTACCTGTTCTGGCTGGTGTGACATACACGTGAACAGGTGATGTCTGCCTGAGTTGGGGGCTGAAAAACAGCCATATTCCTCCTTTTCTGAATGGGGATATATCCTGTGCCATTGTATGTTGGAAATCCTTAATTTGTTTCTGGATTATACAAGATATGGCAGTCAAGAGGTTATTTTGAGTGTCAGAAGACACTTTAAATATTTGTGCTTTAGGAGATTTATAGATTATGAGAATCATTGAAGTTAGACTAAATGCATTTTTAGTGTTTTCATTATATTTTCTCATACAATATATCCTGACTACAGCCTCCCCTTCCTCCACTCCTTCCAGCCCCCATTTCTCCAGATCCACTGCTACTCTGTTTCCCTTCAAAATAGAACAGACCTCCTAGGGATATCAACCAAACACATCATAATAAGTTGCAATAAGACTAGGCACAAACCCTCTCATCAAGACTGGATGGACAATGTAACCCAGTAGGAGGAAAAAAGTCCCAAGAGCAGGCAAAAGAGTCAGAGACACCTCGATTTCTCTAATTAGTAGTCCCATAAACACCCCAAGATAAACAACAATAGCATGTATGCAGAGGACCTGGCAGAGCCATGCAGGCTCCATGACTGCCACTTGTTTCTCTGAGCCTCCATGAGCCCTGTGTAGCTGATTCTTTGGGCAATGCTCAAACCCTCTGGCTCCTACAGTCCTTACCCTCTCCTTCCATGGAATTTCTAGAGCTCAAGGTAATGTTTGGGTAGGAATCACTACATGTGTTCCCATCAGCTTTCAGAAGAAGCCCCTATGATGACAATTGGATGAGGGACCACTATGTAAATATAGGAGAATACAGTTAAGAATCATTTCATTGATTTTTTTCTTAGTCAGTTGTACTTGGTTTTACCCTAGTTCTCTG